>NC_043993.1:12879184-13209184 GCF_902150065.1 Myripristis murdjan | reverse complement strand
ATTTATAGTGTCTACAACCTAATTAATAACCATTCATACACCCTTTATAAGAGTAGTCATATTGTAAAGTGGTACCAATGTTTTTGAGGATATGCAACACAGCTGATTGGCAACAGACTGTAGCTTTTGAGTGAAGTCCTCCATTAAAGAGTTAGTCAACCCCAAACCCAGATCTGTGTGATGCCTGACCTGTAGTGGTGAAAAGCAAGGTGCCTGGTGTTTGGTGGTGACATCACAGATCGAAGGTTTCCAAAGATACCAAATATATCCTGCTGAGTTACAGGGAAATGTGCATAAAATAATGCACAAAACATTTATATATTTTTGTGGAGTATATGATTGGACTGAGATTGCGATGCTTTCTTGGTTGTCTGATTCATCCCAGTTGGATTTCAAAAAATGAGATCACACCGTTAGGAGTGGCCTGGAAAACTGGATTTTTTTTCTCATGCATGGACCATCTGTGTATAATTGTCACTTGTCAAAATTATGAAGCAAAGAAGTTGCCCATGGAAGCTTTATGGTATCTGGGGTTTGAATATTTCAGTCACTGTGAGTGTGATGTAGCTTCAGGGAAGTTTTGCAACCAGATACAGAATCTGTATGTGACACTGACGTACAACATGGGAAAAATGACTTCTTTTACTTTGAAGCTACTTAATTTACAGGGCCATCAGAATCAAGTCATTGAGTGAAATAAGATTAAGATGAGGTTAAGTAAGAAGGGATGAAATGAAGCAACATAAGTAGATAAATGAGTTGAGTCTAAGGGTGGGTGTAGCTGGTTGAGTAATGTTCCAGGCTGTTCCTGGAACTGATTTACAGCTGTTGATTGGACGGACCATTTCCTGCACTGTCTGCTTCTATCACGAGGAAGTGATCACTTAATTTGGGATCTATTTCACTGGAGTAATTTCATTATGTCAAATTTTGAAATAAATAACTAAAAAACTAGTTTCTTTGGTTAAGCTCCAAATAAATCCTCGTATAATTTTAGGTCATTGGTGCTTAATCTACTTATGTCTGTGTGTGTGCATGTACTTACACACACAGGCACAGGCAGACAGACAGACAGACAGACGCACACGCGCGCGCACACACACACACACACACACACACACACGCACACACGCACTCTCCTCCCTTGGCTTTAAGCCGGCAAATTTCAGCTGATGGAAACCAAAGCACCAAAGCAGGAAGTGAGGCGCCAACAGCAGAAAGAACACACACACACACACACACACACACACACACACACACGCATTTACACAATGGAATAGATATGGATTTTTTTGTTTATTATTAACCAGTTTTATTGTAACATCCTATAAAATTAATGTCTTGTGCATGTAATAAAATTGATTTTTGACATCTCTGTCATCAGATAGCATACAGTAACTAGGCAATGAGCCACTGAGAGAGAATTAAAAAATGCCGTAGATCAAATGTCAAAAGATGGACTCCAGATCATGGCATCACAAGTTCATGGTGTACATACACTAGCCGGGTTTTGCAATGTGTGAAACTCTGAGTGAAACCAGGGAAGTCTGCTGATTTACTGAGCTTAGCCTTGTGTGACCCTGGAGATTATGTTCCTGTCTGTGATGGTGAGTCAGGCTTGGATTTGGTTAGCCCTCTCGCTGTGTGTTTTTCATTACAGCTCTGCCAACACTTGGTGTTGACGAATCTGCTCTGCCCTGTTTCTGCACAAAACAAATAAATAAATAAGTAAAACTAACAAACAAACCAAAAACGTGCTGTAACACAACACAGCACCCCGACACAAACATCGATTAAGGGACCAACTGAAAAACAATGGCTGCTTGAAAACCACAAACACCAGAAAAACATGCTGTCCAAATATTTACCTGGTAGTTCATAACCTGCCCTTCAGATGATGAGATGCAGACAGTAAACTGAGTGAGCAGATCCCCGAAATGAAATGATCCTATTCAATTCCATTTCTATGGAGCAGACTCAGCCATTTTGCAGTATCAGTAATCTATTTGACGGCTATTGAAAAATGGTGCATATTTTTTATTTTACTCAGCCTTTTTTTATTTTATGTTTTTCCCCCAACAGAGACTTTTTTTAAGCACTGTCTTGAGGACATTATTTTTCAGCAGGGGCTTTAAGGATAAGTCTGACTGTAACTAAGGCAAGGAGGGAAAATATATTTCTCCTCTTTTTTCCCAGCCCGCCCAAGTGGGGGCCAGCCAAGAATACTGAATGTTCCTAACTGGGACCGTCCATGAGTGACACTCATTGTTGAGATGGATAAAAAATCCAGGTGGTACCTGAGGCAATCTGGCCAGCTACCTGGGCACACAAGAGGTAAATTGTAATTTCATCCAGTTTATCGTTTGGTGTGCATGCCTGCTAGTTTGCATGGATTTGTGGGAATATTTTCAGCTATGGATGAAATGCATTTGAAGCATATTTGGTAGAAGTATATTACAATTTACTGTCTAGTACTAATTATACTATGTACATTGTCCTAAACCTGAGTCAATCAGTGGGGGGCCAACCTAGTCACATAATCCAATTACAAAATACGTTACCCTTGAAACGTAACTGAAAGGGGGGGGCATAACTTCCAAATGAATACTCCAGATTTGGTGGGTTGTAGGCCAAAAAACAGGTGGTTATCTTTTCCTGCCCCTTGGCGTGGCAGTGGGCATGGCTTATCACATCGGCAGCTCATAACATCTGAAGGGCTCAACCCTGTCTCCTAAAAATTATAGTCTAAACTGAGTTTTTTATTACATTTAGAGGGAAACATATTTTGTTGCGGATTATTTCTGATGTATTACAAACGTGTCTAATCATCTTGTACATTTTAGTGAGTTTGGTTACCTTTTTAATTACCTTTAACCACCAAAATGTCTTGATTAAGGTTAGAGAAAGGTTAGGTTCAGGCATGAAAACAACTTTGTAATGTAATGTAACGTAACATAACATAATGTAACGTAACTCCATAGGGGGCCTTATGGGGTGATCTTTGACTTGGCGTGTAGCTGCGGACAAGTTGGATGTAACACTGCCCATTCTGGTTGTGCTATTTCTTATAAATCCATCATTGGTAGGGGGATAACATCTTTACTTTTTATTTTTACTGAGGCTAGCTAATTTGCTAACTGGGGCCACTGAGGGCAGATCCAAACATCTCTGCTATTTATTTTCCTAGAAATGACTCAGCTGGTGAACTCTCTTTAACTGTCTTTCTAAACTCCATGGTTGTCAGTGCAAACAAACAAACAAAACATATAACTAATTTAAAAAATATATATTTAACAGTGGCTGAGGGCTGCCATTGAAGGGAAACAGTGTTACTTCCCTCTTGCAGTCCTTTGTTGTGAGCTCTGGGGACAACCAAAGCTCATCTAATTACAGGTTTTCTGCCCCATAATGACTGGCTTCAATTACAGCCTCTCTACCTGCCTGACATCCTCATGATAGTTGTAACACAAGTCATGCATGTTTAGATGCACAGTCAGTTACCTCTGATAAACCTGCTTTACCACCCACTTTACAGCAGCCTAGTCACCATGACAGAGGGAAAGAGAGACTGGAAAGAGGGAGAGATGGAGAAAAGCAGAGAGAGAGGGAGAGAGAGTCAGAGAGAAAGAGGGAGAGGGAGAGAGAGAGGTGGAAGCTGACTCAGGTACATGGAGGTTGGCACCGCCTGTGGTTTGCTCTCATAACACAGCTGTGTGTCCACACCCTGGTACAGCATTACTGGTACTTTGTGCTGAAGTGTGAATGTGTGTGTGTGTGTGTGGGTGTGTGTGGGTGCCAAGTCTGTCTGACGTTGTAGACTGTTACTGCTGGAATGAACAGGGTTGGGACAAATTTACAGCAACGGAAACTTTGATTATGTCAAGTACAGTAGCAGGCAGGCAGGTTAACAGCTGGAAAAGCCGAACAAGCCTGACTGAGTGTGACGGTGACAACTGGCCCCTTTTACGCCGCTTGTTTATTCCTTTACAACACACACACCTCCAGGTTCACTGCCTTCTTGAGGTCATGTGATGAAATCCAAAGAGTTTCTGTGTGACACTGATGAGACAGAAAGGAGGAAATAAAGAAAGATAATCTCTACAAACACACACACACACACACACACACACACACACACACACACCCATACACAGATCCATCAGCCTCCTGCCCTTCAAACAATTACATCTTCACACTCATCCATTATTGACAGAATGGAAATTGAGAAACCTGTTAATCCACTTCATTCCATGACATAAATCACTAAGAGGATGCCTGACATTGCTCCGTGAAGTGTGTGACACATTTATGTATTTGCATGGTGTGTTACTCAGTTCCAGGAATCGCAAGTTTCCGCAGACATAAATGAGAAGAAGCAGGGAAAGCAAACAGAAGGACACAGCTGTATGGTACCCACTAATGTCCTCTAAGGTATTCCAATTGTAAAAAACATATTTTAGGTAAACCAAAATCTACAAAGCAAAAAAAAAAAAAAAATCCATTTTAACTGACTATATTTATCTTATATTCAGCCATATGGCACTTTGACACTCAACGTCTTGCTCAAGGTGTAGCCCAGGGGGAGTTCAACCCTGCTTCCTTTCACAGTTTTACTCTTTTATTTTAAGCCTGGGTTGAAGCAATCTTAAATCCCGTTGGCCATTATCTGGTGATGATTTAGTCTTTGGAGACAAGGGCCAATAGTTTGGGTTTTCTGATGTAGCTGCTTCTCACTTCCGTTCCATTTTTGATTGATTTCCGTTTCTATCATTACACAAGTCAAACGTTTCCTCACACAATACAAAAACATTGACACGTTTTATAGGTGTTAGGTCCAGATGACAGATTAAGGTTGTAGAGACATGCATTTTTAAAAAAAATAGTTATCAAAAATATCAAGTCTAGGTCACTGAGAACAGTGTAACCATAGTAACCTGGTATTAAAGTCTGTCTTTGAATATCTTGACTTTTCGCTTCACAGATATATTAGTTGGGGAACTCCACTGTCAGAACCAATTACCCTTGACATTTTATCGATTTTATTTAGCCAATCAATACCATTATCCAGAATAATGGCTTACAAGCTCATTTGTTGTCCATCAACTACTGGAGCTGCTCCTAATGCTGTAGACATGGGCTGAGCTCAACACTGTTGTTTTTCCAGAATTTTCTTGAATGTAGAGTCATTTTCTTAAAACCAGTGGGCTGATATTGACTTTTTATTTCAAAGATAATTCTGAAAAAAATTGAAACTGTTTTGGAAATGAGGGATTTTTTTAACTTGTGCAAAAACAAGACTTTAAGGCTGAACTTCAGACAAAATACCTTCTTTAAATTTTATATTCTTTGTCTGTTGTGTATTTTTGCACACCTGTTACTATGTTCACTCATATATTTGTGTATAAACTTGTGTAGAATGGTAGATATTGCACCCTTCAAAGGCCAGAGTGCACCAATGTGAGGCCTTTGGATTTGTCTGTTAAACAGGTTCAGAAACAGGCTGGATGATGTTAAAAGGCAGTTAAGTTACACAAACCTGAGCTTAGCTTGGGGCAACAAAAGCACTCTAACACCAGAAACTCTTGCACATATAGATATGCAAACAGACAGACACATAAAATGCAAAAGCCCTGTCACTCACAGCTCACAGAAATAGAAGAGACAAACATTTACACACACAGAGCCTGATATAGATACAGTACAAGTTGTGAATGTGCACTCTGTGCTCTCACTGTAAAAGACAGATGGCAAAAGGGCTCAGAAAAATAAACGTCAGACGATGACACATTATTTTCTCAGCCTAAAGGAGGACACTTAAACCATGACGGGTGTATGAAAGCTGCCACTCTCTCCTGCTACCACCCAACCACTGCACTGACACTAATGCTGCGTTCAAGACAACTCAGAGGCCAATCTCCAACCCGGAGACCCCTGACAACATCATTGTGTTCACGCTTGAGGGCTAATGCGGGGGAAAGTATGGGCAACCTTTTATAGACGATAACCATATATCATTCTTAGCATAAACGCCATGTTTGATGTTGTCACTGATGAGTTCTGAGACGACACCTGAATTTCCAACCTGTAGTTTCTGAATTTGATGCCATTTAATTAATTTTTAACAACTTGGAGTTCATTTTTTCCCCCCAAGTTGCGAGCTGCCTTGAACGCAGCATTGTTCAAACACAGTCAAACAATGTTCACATATCTCATAATTAGTCTCCCAGCGAAAGGCCTTTCAACCAGATCTCTGAGTAAATCCCTGTGTATATTTACCAGTCAGTGTGGGACAGGTGGGCAGATTATTAGAGCACCCCCCTCCCCTTCCCCCTTGTGCTAGATAAGTAAAGGCTTAGTCCCTCTCCTGATAAGCTTGAGCCAAATCTAACTCAGACTTAAGATATCAATCTTGAGAGGGGCCTGATCCTAATAATAATGGCAGTTCTTTGAGGATGGGTGACATTGTACCAAGAGCTGTCAGTCAAGTAAGAATTAATTTTTACACTAGAAAGAGAAGAGTTTATTTCCAATGCGGGCGGCAGATCAGATATGTAAATGCTGAATAAACTGCGATTAGAAAAAGAGGGAGATGTGTCAGTGCGTATGTTATTGATTTGTATCCTCAGTCAGGGGGCTGATGGCAGAGACGGCAGATGAGCAGGAGAGAGAGATAAAACAGCGTGGTGTGGGTTTGGTAGGGAAATGATTGCACGCGCCTCCTGTAGGGGAGCTGAACTGAATTGTCTCCTCAGTCAGGGGTGTTAAGAGTCATGCAGGGTGTTGTGCTGCGTAGGTGGCTCCCAGCACCAACCTTCGCTCCGCGGTCCAAGCTCAAGATACGGCGGGGGATCTCAGAATCACAAATGACACACTGCGTATGCTAATAACCTGTAGGAAGTATGGGCACGCTGCGGAAGCAAAGCAGTGGGGTGTTTCACTACAGCTACACAGAGTGTCCATTTTTTTATATATATATGAGGCAGCAACAAACACCGTGTGTGTGTGTGTGTGTGTGTGTGTGTGTGTGTGTGTTTATGTACTGTCCTTCAAAGCCAAACAACAGCAACTGTGTGAGTGGTGAAAGTGAGAAAAATGCTTCAAAGTTGACCTTCTACCCTCATGAAAGGTTGGTACACAAATGCGGCATATCTTTAACCCTCCTGTTTCCTTCACATTTACTAATGTTTTTTATCCATGGGGTCAGTTTGACACCAGTGATTTAAACCTCCAGGACATGATTAAAATTAGAAGTTTATGTTTATGTGTCAAGTACTTTATGTTTATTTGCTGACTACTTGAATAGGCCTTTGAATAAAACATAACCTTGTACCCTTATACATCACAGTTGTCATGGAAGTCATGTTTTTGCCTCCCCAGTGTTGTGTGAGCCATAAGTGGCTCTCACACTGCTACAGGTATAGTTATGTTAGGTAGGGCCTTAAAACAGAGGTTTTTCCTGAAAATTATAAATTGCTATATTGTTATAGTTCCCTCAATATCATCCAAAACAACCAAAACAAATGTGGGTAAGATGCTGATATTTCTTATATGTTTTACACAGTTAAAACAGCCTGCAGTCAAACAGACCCCAATGAAACACCTACAGGTACCAAATGTGTCCAGGACATAGAAAATGTGTCATCATGTTAATTTTATATTTACTTTGGGGAAAGTCAGTAAACATGAAGAAAAAAAAAAAAAAAGAAAGATATTAAACACTGAATATAATAGGGAGGTTTAATATCTTTTCCAGGTATGATTTCTGATTATCTGAAAGCTAAACTCCACTCATGCCCTTTGACCTTTAAAATGCACAAAAGCAGCTCCTGCTAATCCCCTTGCCGGGGCAGAGTGTACTGCATGTCTCTGTGTGTGTGTTACATGTGTTTGTCTGGTGAATATGTCAATATGTCCTCCACAGGTCTGTGTGTGGTCTGAGTGGGACGGCAGGTGCTCAGATAAAACCTAAATGGGAACATAACCAGGAGACTAAGAGGATTAGAGACTTGTATTGGCTTTACACAAAATGTTGCATTTATATTTGATCAGCAGACCTTAAAGAGGGACTAAGGGATTGCAAAGGTGACCCAGAGCTTCATATTACACAGACCTGCACTGTGTATGAAGCACATGCAAGTGCAGGAGTGGGGCACGCGCGCGCACACACTCACACACACACATACAGCCATTCAAGGCTTGGTGTTGAGTAGATGTCAATGGATTATCGGAACCTGATTGTGTTGGTCATTTTCCTTAATCTAATTTAATTTTGCCTGCTGAATTAATATGTTTGTTGTCACTTTTTATCATCAATATGATGAAATAGAGTGTGGATTTACTTAAAGCATTTTTCTAATTTTATTCTTATTTTTGTTTATTTACGTGTTTTATTAAATTTCTTTTTCGGTGATTTCTTTGGATAAGCCTGTAAAGGGCTGCAGTTACGTTTGACTGTGTGTAGTTATTTATTTTTCTTCATATCCAGGACTATTTATAATGTGTAAATAAATTAAGAAACTCAGCTACCTTTCTGTTTTATTATATGCAAAGATATGAAGTGTCTTATGAAGGAAGAGACACACAAAAAAAGCAAAAATAACCCTCGACAATGAAAATTTCTGGCATTTTCTCTCTCACATGTATGCTGTGCATGGACAGGCACATAGAAACACACACACACACACACACACACACACACACACACACGCTCAGCATGGTGCCAGTCATTGACTTCTCTCTCTAAGCTATAATCTCTCTTCTCTCCTCTCCTTGAAGACGTCTGGCAGACAAAAGCTTCGACTTCATTCAACAACACATTTTCAAGCCGCTGATAGACCCGTTTCTGTGTGTGTGTGTGTGTGTTTGTGTGGGTGTGAAAGAGACACACACACACACACACACACACACACAGAGAGTGATGCAGTGGCCGAGTATGCAGCCTTCTACTACAATATCAGGGACAATCAGTGTGAAAGCCTTTTCTTCAGTCATATTTGTATATTTGCATCATTACTTGCATTGTTACTTTCTGATAACATCAGTGTTCATGGACATTTGCTGTCTCCATCTTAACAAGTCACATAGTCTCATATTCAGTTATGATAGAAATCTGCCACTTGCTTTTAATGCAGTTTCACTTGTTTGGGGAATTTTTCTGGGAACAAGTACAAGGCAGAATATGGCAGATCAGCCCACAAGGATCAAGAAAATGACACTCGGTTCAAGAAAATTCTGGCAACAATGTTGTTAGCACTGGAAACAAGAGAGATCTTTCACTTGTTTTTAGAAAAACAAGATTTTAACACCTAATATGAGACTTAAAGACCTGTTATGATGGAGATTTTTGCACTCCTCAAGTGGAGTGTCTGCTTTGATGATATTGTATTTGCTGCATTTTCATCCTGATACATCATTTAAGACATCCCAATTTAGATTCTTTGAACATCTTGGACTTTAGCTTGTCAGTAAGACACCAGCCACAATGGAGCCCTTCCTATTGTACACAGCACTATGTGTGTGGATCTGCGTGTGTGTGTGTGTGTGTGTGTGTGTGTAAGAGCAAACGAAAAGGGTGGGTGTGGAGCCTTTACTTGCTGGACTTCAAGCACTAAAGAGTAACACCCAAACACTACCCAACACAAATAAACGCTCATCTTAGTCTGTGTGTGCATGCACATGTAGTGTATAAATGTGGTGCACGTGTGTGTGTGTGTGTATGTGTGTGTGTGTGTGTGTGTGTGTGTGTGTGTGTGTGTGTGAGTGTGTGTGAGTCAGACTCATTCCCCCCTCTTTCTAGTCCACTCTCTCTTCACGGGGAGGCATGGTGGGGAGATTAGGTGGTTAATCCTGTAGATCTCAGAGAAAAAGCCACTCCTGATGTCACAATAGATTTCACCCGGTCCCACCCGAGAGAGGACAGACCTGCCGTTAATACACATCAGAGCTGATGGAGACAGGCCCCACACACACTACACACACACACACACACACACACACACACACACTTACACTCATGCACGAGACAGAGTGCTCCATCAATGAGAGGCTTATAGGATATTACATTATGTATGTACTATACACATGGTATAAATAGACCCACAATCATATTGAAGGCATATTATAAAACTCCTATCTCTTCGCTATATCTCCCAGATGATAATACCAAATATATATTTCCTGAAAACAACCTCTCAGACAAAGCACCATCATTTTTGTCTCGTCAGCTCTGTATGACACGCTTCACTCCGCATGACACTGTGTATGAAAATGTGGAATAATGTTGGATGCTGACTGATTAATTGCAGGATAGATTGATTGTATAATTATAAAAAAAGATTAATGGTCGGGAGCCTGTTGCTTTGCCTTAGCATTTGGGTCACCAGTCATTTCTAATGGAGCGACTGCAGAGACGCATCAGCCCTGAGGTAAACCAAATAAACTAGAAACCTAGCAGGGGAGTCACGACACCACAATGTTGGAAGTCAAAAGCAATATTAGGTGAAATCCAACATTTCTCAATACTTGATTCAGTGCCATGTCAAAAACAGAAATCTCCCTTCTGAAGTGTCTACAGGCAAATCGCTGAACCTCCACCAGCTCCAGCGGTCCGTCTGTCCAGTAGTTCCCCCTGACCTTTGACCTTCTGGAGGACCAAGTGAGTGATAAAATTATTCCCATACTGGCATCCGTAAAGTGTTGCATTCTTATGATCACATTGTGTGCTGCCAGGCTCTGACAGAAAGCTCAGAAAAGCTCTAAATGAAGTTGCTCAATTGTCCGAGCCCTCTCTGTAGTTGCATAATGGTCGAAATCAGGGGTGGGAAACCTTTTTCCTGTAAAGGGCCATTTCAAAAAAAAATGTTCAATATTTTGTGCCATTTCAGTAATCTACTCAGTGTCAGGTTCTTCAAAATAATGGGGACACTTTGGAAGAATTTTACTTTGTCCGGCGCGAGCAGCTCTGCTGCACCAACGAGGCACTCGCTCACAAATTTTCAAGGTTTCAGCTTCTTAGTGAATAGCTCACTCACCACAAAAGTTGCCTGCATAACATTGTCTCTGCAAGAATGAAAGCTGCTTGTTGGGCACCTGAACTCCAATGAAGAGCGTTAACTTTTTCCAAACACATTTGTCCTTGCAACTCATCCAGTTCAGCGTGTTTCGAGATATCCCCACAAACTAGGCACACTGTCTTGCCTTTTACTTCAACAACAAAAGAAGTTTGTCTGTCTCTTGGAAATCATGACATTCTGCATGGACATTGTTTTTCTTGACAGTCGCCATGATGCATGTGAGCGATGACACGTACATGTGTGTTTACCCTGACCTTGACCCTAGCTCAGACCATTCAAAGTGCTTCCCGCTTCCTTTCGGCGCCCAAGTTAACCAGTTGGCATGCGATCCAAAACACATTTCAGTGTCTGGTCTGTTTTCTCCATAACAGGCACACAGCTGGAGGGGACCACCCGGAGGGATGTGCTCTATGTTATGTTATTTTCTTCTATCTCAGAAAATAAGTAATTGCTGTCTAGAGCATTTTGGAGTTGCTTTTTTGTATTTATGAATTGCCTCGTGTGCTGGATCAAACGATCTTGTGGGCCGCATGAGGCCCGGAGGCCGGAGGTTCCACACCCCTGGCCAAAATACTGTGATGCTTGTGTTGGGATAATGCAGCACATTGAAAAATCAAAAAGCAGTCTGTCATAGATTAAATTTTGAGATTAATTTACAGTTTTTAGCACTGCTAAGAATGGTCCCATTGATTATTTGGGGGCACGCCACCCCCCACCCTCTCTGCTTCTCTCTCTCTCTTTCTCTGTGCATTCATAAGAGGAAAAATCCCCTTCCCCACTCCTTCAGGAGGCGGGTGCAGTCATTTCCCCACCGAGCTCCACCATTCAGTTTTATCTTTTCCCTTCTCTGACACACACACACACACACACACACACACACACACACACACACACACACACACACACACACACACACACACACACACACACACACACACACACACACCTCTCAACACTCACTTCAACGCCGTTCCCCCATCTGGGAACTGCCGCCATGTTCTTATGGGGCTCCGTTGCATCAAGTCAAGCGCTAAAAGAAAGACTGAAACCGGAAACCCATCTCGCTCGCTTCAAAATAAGATACAAAAAAAAAAAAAATCTGGCTGTGTAGTTTTTTTTTTTTTTTTTGTGAAAATCCAAAACATTCATTGCATTTTTTTTTCGCACTGTGATAAATCAGCCTTTATACTGGAGTGTAATGTTATTGATTTGTGTCGCCATAAGTGTAGTTCAATGTATCTCGACTTGGCACAGGCCGACGCGTCAAACTGGCATTAACAGGTGCACAATCTGGTGCCCTGAATGGTGCCCATGTGGGTAGGAGCTGGACCTGCTGTCTGTTAGTTTACCACACTTCAATGTTAATGTTTTTTTTTTTTTTCTATTTAACGTGGGAGAGTTTGGCAAAGTAATTTAGTCAAGGTGCATTTCTTTTTTTCACCACACACGTCAGATCATATAACAGAGCTAGCACAACATCTAGATATCCTTCTCTATCTTTACAATATATGCTCTTTACTTCTATGCTTCCATGCTTTAGTTTGAATAGCTACAATCAGATCTGAAGAGTTTTATTGGGTAAAAGGTAAATTTAAATGCTTTTCATGTGAAAATCCCAACCGGAAGTCCCATTCCTATTTCCCTGTGTGGCTTAACACAGGATTTTTGAGGCAGGATGACAGCTGAACGGGTCCTAAAGGGACGGGGGCACAATCTGTGACATTAACAACAAGATTTGTAAACTCCGCTCTTACAGAATCCGACCGGCACATTTTTTTTTTTTTTTTTTTTTTTGCAAGTAAGACCTCTGTCCAACGCGGCGAGGCTGCTAGGGTTTGTCAGAAGACGGTAACCTTGCGGATTTCTTTTTCTTTTTCTTTTTTCTTTCTTTTTCTTTTTCTTTTTCTTTTTTTTTTTAACCAAGAGAAAGATCCGTGTCCGGATGTGCCAGCAATATTTGGTTTTTCGCATGGCGTAGGCACCTTTTGTAAAGCAGGATATTCTTCATATTTGGATGGTCGGAAGAGGTCCAAGGGTCGACTTTACACACACCTAACATCAGCTGCATTTTTGAAAAGACAGGTTCGCGTGGAAAATGGTGAAGGAAATGATTGTGCAATAGAGGAAACATTGTGACACTCGTCGGACTACCTCTGTGTTGTGACTGTGGAAAGAGCAATTCCAAGTCACCGGGAATACATTGTGATTTTAATGCGTGCCGTAAACTCCAAACAAACCGACGCATAGTAAGAGCTTGTGAGAGCTAGTGTAGGAGAGGACGAAAGGGGGAATATTTGTGTTTTCTCCTCTTGTGTGTGTGTGTGTGAGTGTGAACCCGTCCGAAGACCGGACTACCTTCAAAATGACGAGCAACACCCCGGCGGATATGGTGAGACAATTTGCATATAACCATTTTTCTTCAAGGTTTAACCACAGTGGTGCTTTATTTATTTATTTATTTATTTATTTATTTAAAAAAAGCCTTTTCTCCAAAACGGACACTCAGCTGATCCAAGTGCTGTCCCGAACTGCTACTTCAGGTCACATTAATTTGACTTGTGTTCTGTCTGCATGCAATGTACCGACTTTGAAGCCCAGTAATGACAGTGCTACAGAATCTATAGGTATTGGCATATAGCTCAGTGGTGCCCAAAGTGGGGTCTGGGGCTCCGCATTGGGTCATCGAGAATAGTCCCCTGTAAAACGTGTTTCATTTCAAAATCATTCTGGTTGTTGTTGTTGTTTTTTTTTTTTTTGGCAGCTCAGTGAAAGAATCACACAGAAATATCTAATTTGATCACAGCTGCAATCTAGACAGTCAAATCCCCCCCACATATCCAACACCAACACTCAGCTCAGATGGTGAGCCGTCACATGAAATCTTGTCAAACGCCGGTCAGTGGCTTAATTGGTATGTGTATAGGAGGAGCTTGACATGAAAACGTTTGTGAACTCCGTGACACAGTCGACACTTTACATTGAGGGAGGCTGGAGCGCGGATAGGAGGGAAGCGTCCACGCCGTCTCGCTGCTTTCTTGAGCGCACACTGCGCGCTACCTGCACTGCCACCATAGCCTCATTATGTCACAGCCACTGTTTGTGGGTGAATTAAACCGTGGGGAAACTGTGACCTCCAGTCGCCGCACGTCATTATAAGGGAAATAACCATCACTATAAACTACAGTCACATTCTGTTTCTTAAAAGCCCGAGTTAATGTTCCTATCCTCCGTCAACAGACCTTTCCCCCATGAAAGTTTTACACCACATTGATGTGTTATCTACTAATGCACATCATGAAGATTTATGTCAGCCTGTGGTGAGTGAACTGTTCCACAAATAAAATGCTGTATAAAGTGAGTTTAGGTGTGTTTACCCTCTGCTGCGGGCCCAAACATATATTTCCCCCTCAGTCTGGTAATTTCAGTGTCTCTCATTTTGGCCACCGTTGTGTTGTGGCTCTATGTATAGAAAGGACAAACCACATAATATGCCCCGTCCATTCAGAGATCAGCTATCCCAGCCATGTCCGTCCTCCTGTACGTCCAAGTTAAACTGATCCGCCTGCGCAGCAGGTCCATTATGCTGTCAGGATGTTGGGATAAAGCCATGAGGAAGCTGGAGGTGAGCTGGCCTTTGCTTGGCCCATGCAGTGCCATAGAGTCTAATTATAGCACATCAAAGAGGAATCTCTGTGGATTACTGGCATAATCATGAAGGGAATCTCCCATTTTCAGACCTGTTATGTGGTTGCTAGATAAGTCCTGCGTTCGAAAGTCTGTTTCATATACAGTAAGGTTAGGCTTACATCACTGGCTGTATGGATGTGGGTTTATGTGGGCTTACAGTTGTGTCATCAGTTATGGCGGTGTTGCCTTGATGATTATCAATACCCCCCCCCCATAAAGTTTTGCATATAGTGGTTAGAGGCACCATTGTACAACCAGAGGACTTAGATTAAAGCCTGTGTGTTGGCCTGCATTCTGCCCTGCACTGAATCCCTATCAGCTGTTTTGTAGCTGACCCAGAGTGCTGTGGACTAAGTATCACGTCATGCATTGACAGTGTCAAAAAGCAAAAACAAAAAGCTCACATCTCCCAGGATGAAGCCTAAAAACACATTTGAAATACTGTTGTTTCTTTGAAACACAAAAAGCTGGTTTCACATACAAGGAAGACTTGTCCTGGGTGGGAAAAAAAAGTCAGTGTAAGTCATCAAAACAATGCTCTCCCTCCGGGGCTCGGACTAATCTTACACGCATTCAGCCAGCTCATTTTTGTGAAGTATTAGTTGCCGTTAAAGTTTAATTTGCATTTAGCTCATTCTGTGCGGTTGAAGTCAGCGGTAGACACGCATTCTTCCTCTCTCTTTCTCTCTGTGTGGAAGGAGAGTGTGAGAGAGTGACTGTGTATATACACACACTTATAAAGGCTGTATAGAGTGGGAGTGAGAGTAGGAGGAGAGGAGAATGTTGGTGCAAAACGTTGTGGGTGAATGAATCTGAGAGAGAGAATAGAAGAAGGGATAGTCGTGCCTCTTGAGTATGGAGGATGGGATTTTTTTTTCTTCTGAGGAATGAAAAAAAAGAGAGAGAGGTTGCAGGGACAGGAAGAATGAAGGAGAGTCAGGGGAGGGAGGCAGGCAGAGGGCAAATTACTTCCCTTCAGGCAGGCCTCAGAAGAAGTGCTGACGGGGTCAAAACTGGTCGCCATGGCAACACTGGGACGCTTGGATCCTAGGTCTGAGAGTATGTGGATGATGAGAGAATGGGGGGTAGGGGTGCAGGTGTGTGTGTGTGTGTGTGTGTGTGTAATGACTAGTGGACTGAAAAGGGCAAGAAAGAAAGAGGGAAGAGGAAGAGCGTAGTACAGAAGCAGAGGAAGAATAAAGCACCTCTGTTCCCATAAAGCCCTGCTGCATAAACACACTCTAGGAAGGACTTGAGAGTCACACGGAACAGAGAGCGGATTTCAGACATCGCCGCTTTCAGCATGACCCAGTGCTGCAGACCAGACAGGCACATGTGGATACACACACTTAAACACACTTATATACACACACACACACACACACACAGAGGGATCTGAGGAAGTGAGAGCAAGGCTGCACATGACTGTACATGTGTGATCTCTTCACCTGGGTTGATTTAACGGGAAGTGTGTATGTTTATGTGTGTGTGTGTGTTTGTGTGCTTGTGAATGTTACATTTCAGAGATGGTGGTAGCACAGTAGCTGCTAAACAAGGCATATACGCACAATAATCCATAATGTCTGCGGTGTTAACACACACACACATGCACACACACTCTGGGTAGTATTCAAACACCCCATCATTTTTGCTGTGGTGAGTATGTGTTAATTTGTGTTGGAGGTGGCAATCACATATTCAAACAGGCCTGTATTTAACCAGACCAGGAAGTGCTGTAGAAGCGATTAACCCCTTAGGCACAGGTGAGAATGTTGCTCTGTGATTGGTTTGTCTGGATAATTTTGTCTTTGTTGAGGTGACAGTAGAGTGGTGAAGTGGGCAGAGTTATGGGTTCTGGAAGTATTTCCCCGATTTGGAAATTGCAATAACTACTAGGCCTATATCACTCAGTAGCACTTGGCATACTGAGCTGTAAGCTTAGTATGCCAAAGTGCCTTTTAGTGCTGTAGTACCCATGAGCCACATTGACTGGTAATATCAGTGGCCTGGTGTTACTCTAACCAGACCTAACACTGCGTATTTTGGCTGTGCACATGCACCAGGCCATCCAGTGTTAATGATCACCTGGGTGGAAAATCGCCCAATCTGACAACATTGTTTGTAAAATTTTCCACTCTAGATCCAGTTATTTTCGGCATGCACTGTCAACCAATCAGTGGCCACCAGGTAGAGCTGAATATGCTACACACATACCACCGGCGGACAGAGAAAAGTCCGGCTTTATCATTAGCCATTGTATGCCTTTATGATAATGTATGATTTATGTGAGTATAACGACACACACAGCACACAATAACAACAATGATTTTTCATTCAAATATGTATTTCTCAATTGGAAGCACAGGAGGGTTGTCACCCTAACGTCCTCAATGGACATCATGTTCCTGGTTACAAGGTGATGTTGCCAGATAAAGATGCAAAATCTGTTCAGATATATTGAATCTCTGCACCGTAGATGCTGAGACAATCCCAGAATGCCTGTGTAACGTTGGTTCAATGCTATAAAGTTCGGCTTCATCAGCGTGGGCAACAGAATTTCAAGCTCCGTGATTGGCTGGTTCTCGAGGCGATGCTCTGTGGGACTCATACTTGACTAAGGGACCTGAATTATTTCAGTGCAGTTGATATTTCTTTGTAATGATTCAACTGGAAGAGTTTCATGCCCATCTAAGTGCTGTAAATGCTCAGATGGGCTTCGTTCAACACCGCATTTGGGAAAATGAATGGGATTTTACTTAGCTTTACTTTACCTGGCTGCCCAAAAATAATTTCACCCACTTCGCAGCTATATTATGAATTCTTTTGAGTAGAATTTATTATTCACTGGCTGTTTGGATAGCCCTTTGCTGCCTTTTTGTCTGCTACAACAATAACCACAAAGAAAACAAGTCGATGACTTTCTCATCCTGTCCCTGTTAGAAACTTAAATGTGCTTTCTATATATTTATATATATATATGTATAAATTACTTCTTAATAAATATATATATCGCTCACTTTTCTGGAATGGTCTAAACTAAATAAGTAACCAATATGCGAGCTGTGCTTGCTCTGCCCACGTTTTACTTTAACACAATGTGTCTGAGCCCTACTTTTCATACAGTGTGCTTGGCTAATTATTGTTTTTTTTTTGTGCTGTGAGAGCAGTTTATAGTTCAGTCTCAAAGGGTTAGACTTGCCTTATTGCGCACAAAAAGGCAGGCACCCACACCCACACACAAAGGGGGTCAAAGGTCGGGGTCAGAGGTGAGTGGTGTGCGGGTCAGGGATAAAAGAAGAATGGAACAGGAATCCTTGCTGCTGAAAACGGCACACCATCACTCTTGTCCCACCCAAGCTTAGCTCAGCAGTTATTATACCAATTAGTTACAGGACAGGGGTCTGCAGCCGCTCCTCTGCCTCACGGGTGGGATGCTAACTGGGCTTTGATTGACACATCCAGACTCAGAGAGAGATAGAGAGGCAGACCTACAGAGCACTATTGAACACCAACAGTGTCGGCTGGACGAAGCATGTCACTGAATGTCTGTGTGTGTGTGTGTATGTTACCGATGCCATGTGTTGTAAGTCTGAATCACAGATCAGGATTACATCACCCTGCCAAACTAGGGGAGCTGATGTATCGACTCTGACATTGTCACATGTAGGCCCTGGAGCTCCACGGAAAGGTCTGGAGGGATTCGAGCTGGGCTCAATTCATGCTCGCAATTCAGAAAGTGGATCTTTCTTTTCAAACACTGAATCAAACATTGATATTTTTGCCATACAATAGCTATTGCATCCATTGTATTTAAGATAAATGAAAAAAAAAACAATATTCCGTCGTTATTGTTGCTCTTCTTCTGGTTGATTATTACAACCAAAAGCGATTGTTCTTTCAGTTTACATTTGAATTGAAAATTAGTTGGCAGACTGCAAAAGCTTACAAGACTGGTATTCCTGCAATGACCCACAAAAGATTGTGTAGTTGTACTAATTATGAAAGCATCATTTCTTTATGTATGAACAATTGTGTTGCATATTGGAATTGACCATTCTTGGCCTAAGTAAGGCTGTTGTCAGTGTTTTTTTTTTTTTTTTTTTTTTTTTTTTTTTTTTTTTTTTTTACATCTTCCACGCCTTTATCTGTGATTGTAGGGTAAAGTCAGAAATAATGGTACATGTCTGCATCACCAAGAGGAAGACCTATTGAGAGCTCATCCATTGATTGCTTATGCAACTGTTTGTGAGTGTGTGTGTGTGTGTGTGTGTGTGTGTGAATATGTGTGTATATGTTTGTCTCTTTGTGTGTGTGTTTATTGAGCATGGCATGTGTCTCCGCATGTGCTTGCAATGTGTTGTTCTCTATGAATATCTCCACCAGCGTTCCCCCTGCCAGGCTCCAGCCAGGTCGGTGCCGTCCCAACTACAAAGAGCCTGTCAGCACTCAGCATTTCCCTTCTGTCTGTCTGTCATTTTCTGCAGTTAATCTCTGATGTTTGAGACCAGTTTCCCATATTTCAGAGCAATTATCAATTGTGGCGAGGCTAGTTAGAGTCTGCGCTTGTGAGTTATTCATCACATGCTGTATGATCACATCACGCATTCCCGCAACTGTTCACGAGATCCCAAAATATCACTGTTGTTGGGTGAAAACTGTATCTCCAAAATTCCTGGAAGTAAGAAAATAATGCTTTGTTTGTAGCCTGAGCACCATGTAGTTTTGAGTTTATTGTATTTGCTTTGAAAAGGGTTCACTAACTGCGGGACTGTAGAATTTTCTGGACGACAGCAGGATATAATGCATCAAAAGAAGTTAAAAATAAAATCACCCAACTCTAAGCTGCAAGGTTTTCACCTGCATCCTGATAGCGGCCATATGTTGAATTCATGGCTGGGAAAATAATGGTCTGTTGTGATAATTTGGGCTGGGGACAAACTTTAAAAAGCAAACTTTAATGACCACCAAGATGTAATCCTCAAGAGGAAGCTAGCTATCAGATTTACTGAACCACCAGACTGCCGGAAAATGAGACTCTATTCTTTTTTTGTTCTCAGTTTGCATTTCTGATCAGCCCAGCTAGAAAAACACCCAGTAGTTCTGCTCTAAGAGTTGTCAGTGTGTGTGTGTGTGTGTGTGTGTGTGTGTGTGTGTGTGTGTGTGTGTGTGTGTGTGTGTGTGTGTTAGGGCTTATTCTGCTGGAAAATCCCCCTCATTTTCAGCAGTCAGTGTTGGCAGGTATAGCTTTGCACAGGCTGAGGAATGTGTTGCACTACCTCACCAGTGCAGGGGCTTCTGGAGCCCCAGCAGAAACAAAACTTGCAGGGAAAAATGCTGCTCTGCACATTGATTCTTGTGTTAATCTCTCTTAACAGTGAATAGGCACTTGTTGTGTTCTGGATGTCCCGCTGCCTTGAGTATTAGCACTGAAGGACGTCAGTAGTTATGGTGTATAAACACACAGCAACTGCTACAGTGCCAATTACTGATCTGTGACTTTGAGCACCAGCGAATGATGGCACAGATTCACCCCAGACTTGAAAAAAAAAAAATGAAATCATAAATTTGCCTTCCTTTTTCTACCTGTGTGGTTGGAATCCTCTTGATTTTAAGACAGTGTTACTGTGCACAGCTCAGGCTCAGTGCTAAAAACCCAGGACAGAAGTGATGCTGAATTCACCGAAACCAATCCTTGGCTTGTGTAGCACTACAAAGAATTAGAGTATGACATAAACGAGAAGGTGTGACTATGACTAACAGGTATAATTCAGATGGAGATGACACAGCAAACTTGTGTTAACTGGATCCCACACGCCCGTAGTCGTGTATATTTTGTTTCTGTGTCTTATGGTTTGTGTATTTTGTGAACGATACATCCTTGTACACGTTTTGAATCATAAAAATCAGCTGAGGTCCAACCTGTTCTTCCTGTTAAGTGTGACACGATACTGTGGGGTTGGCCCGCAGAGAGAACACCCACTCCAGTTTGCACTTGCCCCAGAAAACAGTACAAACTAGAATGCAGTCAAAAGGCCATTGTTTGCATATAATGGATTTGTGCCACTACTGTTGGCACAGTGTCATCTGCTCCCTTATATTCCACTGTTACCTCTAAAGCATGTGTGTCAAACTCAAGGCCCTTGGGCCCAATCAGGCCTGTGGCACACTTGCATCCGGGCCCTGACATGACTTTTGATTTTCTATGAATGCTTTCCCACAATGCAGATACAACAAACCCCAACACACACTGCAACATCATATGCTGTCACCTCCAAAAAATGTTAAGTTGCGTTTCCAGGGACAGCAATGGAATTTTTTACATTTGGTGCGGCCATTTTGGCTTACTGGGTAAAGTTAGGGTTAGGCATAAGTTGGTTGTAGCTAACATTAGGGAAAGGCTGTAGAGAATGAATGTGAGCCAATTAGAAATCTCATCGCTGTGCTTCGAAATGCACACTTGCTCACAAAGCAACTTTGTTCTAGTTGGATTTTTGCATACCAGTGATGTGCATGCATGAGTCATCACGTGTGACTGTGGATTTTTGGTCAGCAAAAAAGCATTCAGGGTAGGCTTGCAGATACAGTATGGCCGAAAATCACCTTCCATGGCATTTTCCACTCAAATGAATCAAATGAATGACCACTTTGGGTCAAAAGCGTTCAATAAGTATAGGCCCTCTTTTGGTCCTTGAATTGGAATTAATATGGCCACTTTAGTGACTGAGTTGCACACCCCTGCTCTAAAGGCTAAAACTCACGCAATCAAAACTGTCTGAAAACAGGACAAATTACAGCTTTTGGAAAAAAAAAAAGGCGCAAGCCACCAAAACCAAACCAAAAAGCGACCACTCCATAAAATATGTGAAAACTGAAGAGATAAAATTCATGGGATGCGGTGAGCTGACTGAACTGCAAAATTGGATGGAGGAAGAGGAACCTTGTAGCACAGGGGAGAGTTGAGACGTGATCACAGAATGACACCTGGAGAGGAGGTTGCAGAGCCAGAATGCATAAAATAATCCTAGAAGAGGATGTAGAGAGGTTTTGTTACTGAAAGGAAATTCGGACTTAATGCCATTTCTCTGCTTCTACAGATATATTCAGCTCATTTTTTTTGCTGCTTGCAACATGAGATGTCACTCAAAGGCTTATTACTGTCTCTATAAACTAGCTCATTGACAGACATTTTTGACAATGTGAAGCGATTAACCATTAATGCGCACCAAGGGGACGCTGATGCTATTAAGAGAAGCAGCTTATCTGTACCTTTTAGCTAATATCTTTCTAATGGCAGTGACTTTCCACATAAGTGATGTTTGAATCAATGTGCTCAGCGCACATATTGATCTTAAATCTTCAGTTGCCACGTGTTAATTGCATCGATGAAACTCGCGATCGCGACACAGTTTGTTTTATTGTAGTTGGCAAATTTCCAACAGATAATGTAAACAGTTTGAAAATGTACTGCCAGTGAAAAGGGCCAGGTTTTTTTTTTCGTTAAGTACAGTATGTATGTTCTGTAGAGTGGGTGCATTTGAGTGTGTATGTGCAGATGTGTGTGTGTGTGAGTGTGTATGTGTTGGAGGAAGGGTGGGGAATGGAGGGGTGGACTATCTCAATAAAAGGAGCCTTTCAGCAGCACTGGAAACAATTTCCAGCTGAGGGGACCTTTATATTAAAGCTACTCCATGCTAACGTTGTCTGTGTGTGTGTGTGCGTGTGTGCAGCTGGCAGGCATAAACTGTCCCTCCCCCTGATACATTTTAGGACAGACTGCAATTTCTAAATCAGTGTTTAAATCTGTCCTGATATTTGAGTGTGCTGTGCCAGTGCAGTCAGACAGACAATACGTACTGAGGGAATTAGAGGGTCAGTGTGAGACTCCTCGGGTCCCAGACAGGGCAGACATTAGCCACAGAGCGGTCAGCCAAAGGTCAGGCCTCATCTACTGGATGTTCCAACAGGATCAGCTGGCCTCCAGCACTCATACACAAGCCCCGAGCCCAGTAAGTTGCAATTTATTAGAACATTGCACCGCTTTCTATGGTTTCTAAATGTAAACAGTAGGGCTCCCCCCCTGAAAGCCAACAAGTTGAATCATCAGTCATAGACCTCTGCAGTCAACTCAGAAGGTGTAGCCGAAGAGCCATGATTTTTTTTTTTTTTTTTGTAAAGATACTTGCCATGCATTTAAATTTGACAGACAGGTGTGCGAAGTCAAGACATACCTACTGTGCCCAAGTAACACTGAGCTGGTGGAGGAAAATTGAGAGGAAAAATGTAAAATTGTGCATCGTGTACGGCTGCAGTAAATAGTCCAACAAGCGTTTCTACTTGAATCCAGGTCAGTATAAAGGGACAATTTACCCAAAACACCAAAAAGATATTTTCCCACTTACCCCCTGGGCAGTGTATCCATACAGATGGTTTCTGTGTGATTAGGCGAGGTTTCCTGTCTGGCGTGACTTTTCGTGTCTCCCTTCAACCAAATACAATGGGGATGGATGGGGATTCATATGAACTGGTACTTCTTGTGGGCGGATAGGTGCAGTTTGCTGGCGTTGTTTAGCAGGAAATAGTTCCTGGTGGAAGTCCTCACCCTTTAGAGCTGTGGGTCATGCCGAGTATCCATGTCATTGTTTTTGGAAAGAGATTGAGATTTTCACATGTTCATTTTTGACAGATAGATTTAAGGAAATACCTATCCAGCCTCATAGCACTCGGGAGCCAGGAGACAGGGAACAATGCAGTAGTCCGGAAATCTCACCAAATAACACAAAAGCTATCAAGATGGATGGATTATACTAGGGCTAAGTGGGAAAATATCTTTTTTTGTATTTTGGATGAACTTCTCCTTTAAGCCCATTGAGACATGTCATGTTTTGACTGGGTTTATGGTAGCGCAGCAACAAGTAGGCAGCCTTTCTCCCAGTTAGGCCTCATGAAACTTTTGGATTATTGCTACCAAGCACTAACCAAACAACAGCTTTAATCCTCAGCTGAGAAACACAGCCATCTTCAGGACTGAGAATGTAGGGTTTAGTCTACATACTGATGATCCTGCTCAGTTTAACTATCTCATGGTAGACTCATTATTCTACTCCCTGCTAGGCACAAGCACAACCATACTGAATGCCATAATGAAGGCACATAATGACAGGATGCTGGATATTATATATATATGTACAGGATGTAGCGTGGTTCATATTACCTAATAACTAACTACAGTCCTTGTGCATGGAGATGGCGTGTGTTGCTCCCTTGATTGTCGACATCCTTGCACCAAAACCACCGAGACACACCTCGGTGAATCAGATGCACTTGGGAAATAAAATGCCGCATAGTAGGATTCAAGTGCATCATCATGTGATTCAAAATTCATAAATCTATGTGGAGCCGTAATGTAACAGTATAATTACAGCATAGAAACATTAAGATTTTTGAGCTTTAATAGACAAGGGAATGGCAGAGGGTAAGATCGCCGACAGAAATTGGTACGTGTCCTTCAGAATACTGATGTATACATGAAAGCTATGTCTATTATCAACGACAGTGAACACCCGCTCCACTGTGAGTGTGTGTTATTACATGCTGGGCAACACTAGAACACTCCTGGCTAACAAAAAGATATAAGGGATCCTTTGTGCCAAGTGCAGTTACTGTAAGATCTTGAACCCACATTACTGATACAACTCTAGGCTAGGCTTACAGCAACTTCTTATTGATATATATATTGATATATATATATATATAAACATGTCCATCAACATGTCTATATGTGTTTACACTTGTGTGTTGCTACCTGCTTTCTATGGTTCAACAAACAACAAAGGTATATGGAAAAGTTGCAAGAAAGCGGTTCGCCCGTTTTGGTGTTTTACATAAACTGATTTTATGAGAGATGTGAAGGAGAGAAGAAGAAGACTTGGAGAAAGATGAGAAACGGAGAAGCCGAGGTCACACAAGAGTTAAAAGACACAACGCAGAGAGGAAGCAGCCAGAGAGAAAGAGAAGAGGAAGTGTGAGTGAGTGAGTGAATGAGTCAATGAGTGAGTGAGTGATATAGAGAAGGAGAGAGGAGTTGTGCAGAGAGGGTATATTTTGCCTTCATGCTGTTTTGCACAAATTTGTCATTGCATGTTGCGTTCTGCTGAGCACTCCGACTACGAATATCACTAATGAACTCAGCAGGGGTTGCGCATGCGTGTGTGGGCATGCGTGTGTTTTAATGTGGCTGTACGTGTGTGTGTGTGTGTGTGTGTCTGTGCCTGCGCGCTTATCTGTGTGAGCGAGCAGTAATGAAGCATTGGACCTTGGACCAGAATGATTGAGGGCTTTTCATCCATTTTATCAGTTTCTGGTAATGAGGAAGCATTGGTTTATCTGCAATGAAGCAGCAGGAACTTGCCCGCATCTCTGAAAGCAGCAGGAACTTGCCTTACACAGAAGATATGTGGAGTTATTGACCTAATAATAGCTAAGTTTTATTGCTCATTTTTGTCAAGTGGCCTCTCTAGCAGATGGAAGTCAGAAAAATGTCAACTTATCAACAGTAAACCACACACTTAACCCAACTTTGCAAAACAGCAAATCCTTGCAAATGTTCACTTACTTAGACGTGTGAGTTTTAGACCCCTTGGATGTTTGTGGGTGAGTCAGGCTTGCACAGTTTGGGTAAATTTAGCTCTCTTCAGCTTAGCTCAGCACAGTACAGCTCAGCCAGCTCATTTCAGCAGAGTACAGTACGATTCAAGGCAGGCAAAGGCCATGCTGTACAAAGATGGCAGGAAGTCAGGTATCGAGGGAGGTTGCACTTTTCATTTGGAGGTCACAGGTTTGATCCCAGCGTCCTTGTCTCTGAAGTGTCCTTAAACAATAAGCCGAGTCAACCCCAGGCTGTCTCGATACTCAGACTCCTCAGGTGAGCTCCGTTGTCCCAGAGTAGGCCTACCCAATATATCAATATTATATCGATATGCTAATAAGAGATTATATTGTCTGGGATTTCGGATATAGTATTATTGTGTTGTCTTTTCCTGGTTTTAAAGGCTGCATTACAGCAAGGTGATGTCATTTTCTGAACTTAACCAGACTGTACTAGCTGTTCTGTTATTTGCCTTCACGTAATTAGCTATCATATAGGCATTACCGATGATTATTTATCAAAAATCTCATTGTGTAAATATTTTGTGAAAGCACCAGTGGTCATGTCTGCAATATGGCCCAGCCCTATCCCAGAGGAGTATGTGAAGGAACAAATAGCTTGGCAGTTCCGTGGTCTAACTACCTTGAAGTTGCAAAGTCTCCCAGACAGCAGGCAGGCTGACCCCAGCCATGCCCGTTTCTATAAACAGACAAACAACACCCCTGGGCTGATTATGTCATCCGGGCATATTTTCTCATTTGCCTTGGCATGGGACAGTGTTTGCAGAAGATCTTGATTGGGTCCCCAAGCAGTCCCCCTTCACCGTTTCCCCTCCCGCCTCCCAACTACCCAGTGCACTGTTCCTTCCTGTTGTTGCTTGTGTAACCAGCTGACTCTCATGTCTCTCCACGGAGGCTGCCTTCTTCCTGTTGTGACAGCACAGCGCAAACACACCCAGTTGCTCAGATCTTTAACTGGACAACAGGCACGAGACGTGTGTGTGTGTGTGTTCATGTTGGAAACACATACACACAAGGTTTCTGTCGGTGTTGATCAGCAAACAGTGCATTGGATGATCATTATTATATTAATTTAAATGGAAGTATATTACTTTTTAGGAGAGGAATGTGCCTCATTTCCAGACACATTACTCAGAGCTGGGCCGTCCCGGACGCTTGGCAGTCTTGGGTGCATTCTCTGCTCTCTCTGCATTGTGTAATTTTTTGGAAACGGCTTTGTTGCATGCTATCCTGTGTCTCTTCCTGTCCTCTGTGCTCCGCCTAATTAATAAAAGCAGAGATTCCATTAAAATGATCCTGAAAACTGAAAAATATGTCAACACTTATTAGATTATGAGAGTAAATTCAATTGTGTTTATGAGTAAGTAGGCATGTGTTTTTTATGTGTGAGGTTGTGGGATCAGAGGTCAGGGGTGAGTGGGGGGGTTGGTTGCCTAGAGCACAGAGTGTTGGACAGTTCAGGGACAAACCAGGATATTGATTTATTTTAGGTTGATCTGTTTTTAAATATACATTACTGGTGTGTTACTGGACTGTCTGCCTCCTTGCTGAATAGGCATAGAAGATGCACTTTGTGTATGTGTTTGTGTGTGTGTGCGTGTGTGTGTGTGTGTGTGTGTTTTTGTGTGTGAGGTAGTAGTAATGCCCCTGGTTGTTTCTGTCCAATGCCATCTGGTAAATTCCAGCACAGAGGGCATTTTAGCTTGCCAGCAACCCACCCCCCGCCCCCCACCCTCCTCTGTCTCTGTCGCTCTTTCTCTTTCCCGTGCGCGCACACACACACACACACACACACACTCCTCTACACACAGAGCATCACGTGGGTTGTGACTGCAGGGCAGTACTCTGTTCTGAAAGAGTGAAAGAAAATACAGCGTTATGGACGTAACTGCTGTCTCCCAGCCATTGCTCCTCTCTAGTCTCATGCTCATTCTCTCCATTTTTCAGTCTCACATGTTACATCATTCTCTTCTTTTAAATGTCTGCCTAACCTTTGTTGTAGTACCTGCGGAGTGAGTAAAGACAAGAAAATGTGTGTTTGTGTGCTCTGTCTGTGGTTGAAAATAGCCTTCAGTTCACACTGGTGCTCATGCACATCTCACAGTATTTGTTTTGAAAGCATTTCTTAAGAGTTGCAAATTTTCCACCAACATTTTACCACCTGACAACAGCAATATAAAAAGACACATACATTTACATATATGCCAGATGAAGGCTGTATATAGTTTTAACTGCATGTAAGCAATAGGTATGTTCAGAGGATAAAGTTAGAGTATGGAGGCTTTTTAATGTACCAAAGGCCCATTTCGACCACAGGACTCTCCCCAGGGACTGGTGACCTTTTGAGGAATTGTATGCGTTTCAGTGGCTGGGACTGGGGTCAAAATGTCAAAATCCAGGGGACATTTTTTTTTTTTTTTTTTTTTTTTTACCCCAGGAGAAATCCCCACGCAGGGGTAGGAACTTTTGAATCACCCAGGAACTTTGGGTGGTTGGGGCTTGCATTGCAGCATCTCTGGATGATCAAACACACACAAAGCGCCACTTCAGCTCGTTACCACTTCATTTCTCTTTGTTTGATAACAATAAAAGTAAAGTTAGACTTTGCTGTCAGCTTCCCGACTCATTTTAAAAAAGACAAAAGAAAAGGAGAGATAGAGAGCGCAGGCAAGCAAGGGAGTGAGAGAGAGAGACAGCACTGGTGCTGTGCATAAGAGAGCCAGTGAATGAGAGAAATAAAGAAAGAAATAAAACTTTATTTTCTGATGTTTTCGCAGCAGTTACATTCTAAAGCACAGATTAATAACCATCAAACACTCAGCAGATGATTAACTGTGGAGACACTAGTTAGTTAGTTTCCTCCTCTGCATCTCTCTCACACACACACACACACACACAGCTGGCGGGCTCTGCTTCTCTCCTGTAGCCAGTAGAAAGTAGGGCTGCTCGCCAGAGAAAAACGCAGTAAAAAGTGTCAGAAAGGGGTTTAAAACAAGTTAAATAGCCTGATGCCTCACGACTGTAAAAATTACATGTAAGACAGGTTTTGCTGTTTCATACGTCAGTGGACTAATTGATCTCATCTTTGTGGGCCTTCAGACCCCGGTGGAAATGCAAACAGCAAGGGGCTGAAGGAACCTTTTAGTTCCTTGAAAAGTTACCCTGGTAATACTTTATCCAGGTAATTTGTGTGGAAAAGCAGCTCAATATCATGAGTGACTGAGCCTAGATATCATCTGTGATTTTGGATATTGTAATATCGTGATATGGTCTAGGTGTTTGTTCCTGGTTTTCAAAGCTGCATTACAGTAAAGGGATGTGATTTTCTGGACTGATATATTTAATATAATGGTATTATAATTTTCTAACTTATATCCACATTACTAATCATTGTTTATCCAAAATTTCTTAAGTGCTGTATCCCACAAAACCATGACCATCCTAACAATGTTGTCACATATTGATATCAAAGTCCATCCATCAAATACATTGTGATGTTTGATTTTATCCATATGGTCCAGCCCTATTTGCTGCTACATAAGTAACACATGACTTTGTTTTAGCTTTAATCATAACTTGTCTATTCCAAGCCTGATGCTTCACGATGTTACTTATGTGTAATAACAGCAAAAATGCACTGATAAAGAAAAAAGAAATCATTACTTTAAATTAATCACGCAAATACATGCTGGATCCAGTTAAGCATTTTGTGAACCACAGTTTTAAACTTGAAAATCTATCTTGTTTCGTTATTGTTTCATCACCAGCAGTCATTCTTATTTTGCTATAAAACTCTCAGTATAATCTAAATTATGGATGCCTTGGGCACAAGGGAAAGCCTGTGCTTGGCTGTGCATTCAAGAGATGAGCTGAAAGGTTACACATGAAGCCGGCCGACTGCAGGAGCAGCAGCAGAGACCACCTAGGAGGGAGGAGGGAGTGGCAGGGCAGAGACAGAGCGGAGGAGGGGAGAGAGAGGCATGGGAAGGCAGAGGTCACTGCAGGGCATGTTGTTCTCTTTGGAGCTGAAGGAGAAGGGGGAAGCCCAGCGGGGGAGGCTTTGCTCGACTCCAGGGGTTTCACTCGGCTGAGCTCAGGGAATCGTGGGGGAAGACAGAGGTTAGACACCCTGTGATGGAAGTGAAGGACAGAGAGGAGGTCAAAGCAAATGGACAGACGAAGGGGTAGGAGGTCGCGTCATCACCACCACCACCTTCATCTTCATCATCATCATCCTCTTTCTGTGTGGTCCCTTCGCACTAAGAGCCTTCTAACATGTGGCATGTTGCCCTTCAGCTCTGTGTGTTTTCTGCCAGCTGCTTTCAGCGCTTTCAGAGCGAAAGTAGCAGAAACACTTGTAAACCTGCAGCAGCGCTCTCACAGGAACTGAGCCGAGGGCACATGGACGATGAAGTGGGAACCGGCAAATAAACATCCAATCTTTCAATACCGCCTTTGGGAAGCAGCGGCATACAAAACAAAACAACAAAAAGTTTCTAGTGCTCTGATTTTGTTAACAAAGCAAAACACAGTAGTTCTCCAACTTAAACCAGCCATTTCTTACCACAGGGTCACACTTCACAGTCATCTATTTCCTGACACCAGGGTACATATAGCAAACACTGTTACATAAAATAGACAGAGATAAGAAACCCATGTAAATATAGTGCCAAATATATCACTGCAAAACAGTTTCCAATGCTTTTTATCTAAATATTTATTTAATATAATTTTGCAAAAATGTTTTGTTTGTTTGGGTTAATTGTAAACTTTGCCACCCCCCGGCAAAGGGTTAACAAGTTTCAGGCGCCACTTCTCGTGTGGGTGTAAGAAGACTTGTGGTTGTCAAACAGATACCTTCTGCCACAGATGCTTGAGGAAATTGCAACCTCATGTTGCTCTACATACAAAATATCATGCCACTTTTTACTGATTACCTTGATGTCGATATTGTAGAGATGACTATTAGTGATTTAAAGAGATATTACCTACGTACAATATATTTTTGACAAACTATCATTAGTAAAGTGGGTATGATGACCAAGCAGGTAGAGACAAATAATACAGCTTGAACAGCCTATTAACTTCAGAGGATTGCATCCACTTTAAAACCAGGAAACGACAAAACGTATGCCATATCTCAATATAATGATATTCAAAATCCCAGAGTGTGTGGGTAAAAGCCCACATGTTGACAAACATCTGCCGTTTTTGTGAGACAGTGAATCCCTACCAGCTGCAGGGGTGCTGCTCTCTGTCCGACCCCACGCTCTGACCTCCCCGTGGCGCAGCTCAAACGGACAGGGAATGCTGCAATCTCAATCAATAAGGTATCAAATTGTTGTCGTTATTTTTTATTATAGCTCATCTGGCAGCACTGTGACCACAGGTACGTCTTCATGTGGGCGTGCAGCTGCGTTTCACCGCGTTACTTCATTGTCTGCCTCACTTCTTCTCTTGTCTTTCAGCGGCAGGGAGGGACAGATAGTCTAGACGCTGACAGAGGGATGGGGAGAGAATCGATTGAAGCATACGAGAGCGATTTCACGTCTAGCTCCACAGCTTCAAAAGCAGAGCCTCAGCAAATACTCAGCAGGCAGCCTGTGTGTGTGTGTGTGTGTGTGTGTGTGCGTGTGCATATGTGCTCTCACGTGTGTGAGTGTAGTAGGTGATTCAACACCACGTAGTTGGATGACCGAAAGGACAACGTGACATTTCTTCCCCTTCTTCACCTTCACGTTTCCTCTTCTCGCCGCCTCACTCTGACCTTCATTGTTCCCTCCTGAAGTCCTCTCTGCTTCTCTCTCATTACCTCGCTCGATCCCCTGGGCTCTTCTCTGGAAGTGTCAGCGTTTCCTCGGCCCTCCTATAGCATCAGACCTCGTCATCACTATCATGGCGTCTCTACAGCATCAGCACTTCGCCTCTGTTGCCTGATACAGAACATTTTGCTTTGTCAATCTTTCTCTCTCGTGCTCTCTGTCTCTTCTCTCACTGTTCAATCCCTCTTTCTTTCTCTCTTTCTGCATCTGATTGTCTCCTGGTGTGCTTCTTTCTCCGTACACCCCATCTTTCATGTTTAATTTCCCTCCCTTGAAAATATTTATTGGAGTTTTGTTCTCTCTTTGGTGATGAGGAGAACGGAGCCTCCCCTTTCCTGAGGTCTGATGTTGAAAGCACAGGGCTGTCTTCAGCCCTTAAACTGTTACAGATGGTAAGCTTTAAGACCCTGGAAAACTTCATGAGAGAAACCAGTGGAAATACTCAAGTGACAGTGGCATCTTTTTGCTGCAAAGTGACATCCTTGCTCGCTTTGTTTCTGAGCGCATACACACGCCACATTTGTGCACACACAGACATGCTTCTGCCTTTACCTCATTTCCTCCGGTAATTTGTAAAGTGTCTTCTTATGGACAGATCTCATGTCTTATAATGTCATTATCTTTACTTCCTGTGTCAACTGTGAAGACATAAAAAGCTCAGACCTTCATCCCATCGACCAGTGACAGGGATGAGTATGACAGTCTCCTTTGTACTATATAAAGGCAGATTTGAACAGCAGTGTGTGTCTTGTGCTGCCAGCAATAATGTTCTGTATTTATTAATAATTGTTTAATTAGGCAGAGGACCTAATTAATCATGGGAAATGATTAATTGGAGGCTGAGTGTGGCAACTACAATCTTTTGTGAGTTTGAGTGTCTGCAATCATTGTGGGACTGTGGGCAATTAAGCGAGATTACTTTGTTTGACTGCGCGTGTGTGTGCGCATGTACTTGTGTTTGCAGGCCGGTTTGTGAACTGCTGCATTGAGTTTTTATCTGTGTGTTTAACAATTAGCAGCAAGCTGAGGAATGTGCGGTGTCGCCGAGTGTTGCGTCCTTAAATCTCAAGAGCGTTGCAGTTAAGTTGATGTTGTTGATGCCTGGCAACAACTAAAACAAGATTAAGATCACACAGCTGCACAGCTTCTGAGCGACTCCCTCGGCTCTCGCCGGACCGCAGTCAGGTAAAGATGTACGCCCGCTGATATCAAATGATCCCGAGATGCACTGAGGACAGGCAGCAGCCACCAGGATGGAGTGTTAAACTGTGTCTCAAACAGTACTCATGATCAGTAGGTAGTGGAGTCAGATGGGGTCTGAAGGTAATGTCAGCTGTTCATACCATGGGAATAATTCTGTTACTTCATGTAAATTCAGTAACAGGCCATCGGTGTCGGGTAACTCATCACTTTCTACAAATTGTAATCACATTACTTTACTAATTACTCTTTTTGACTACTAATTACATCAATTTTGTGTTACTTTCTACAACCCAGATTAGCCCCTATCTGAGGAAGAGCGAGGTACGAGAGCACAAGGTTTCTCTTCATTGCATACCGAGGGTTTTCTGGTTGAATATCATAATTGATAATGGACTATTTTTCAATCACAACTGGAAGCGAGTTCAGTTTATAATTTTAAATGATCCAAAGTGGAGAGTAGTTTCAGTGTTTTACTGTGTGGATTACAGGCTGTTTAAAATGAAACTGCTTGTTACCTTTAGCAGACAGGAGGCAGACCGGTCGACCAGATTAACCTCATCTCATATTATTTTCTCCCCGCTAAGCAATCCGTCCACCTCTGTCACTGCTCTCTTCTCAGCCGTTTACTGATCCAACCCACTGCTGTAGACGACATGAAAGCATGCAGGGAAGAAGAGTCATTTTGATTATTTGATGTGATTTCTGATGCATTCAATTTGCCACAACTCCACTGAAATCCTGCGTTCAAGTAATGTTAGTTACTTGATTTTTATTTGAAAAGTAACTGTAATCTGCTCAGCGAAAATTCAGACCTACTTAAAATGTCACTGCATTACCCCCAACACTGCAGGCATTGTTTGCACAAATTGTGCATTGTTATTAGGAAAAGCAAATCCTTCCCTTTCTTACATGGCATGACAAAAAGGTAGCTTTGCACACAACATTTACTAAATTTGCTGTTAAAAAACATCAACCCATGTCATCAAATCACACCATGAGAACCTTAAAAAATACACTTTGAAAAAGAAATGCTCAATGACAGTCTGATTTAAACATGCTGCAAAGAATACATCCATGCCGTCAAGGTCTGCTTATTTTTTCCAGAAATGATGGCGCAAGTAGCTCATGAGTAAATCGTCTTGGCTCCTTCCTGTTTCTGGTGAACTGTCCAGGGGTCCGCCATTTCCTTGGGATTCCTGTTGCGAAATTTGTTCCAGTTAATCGGAGAGCGAGCTCCATATAAAATTTGCATGATGCACCGTAAAAACAAGTGACACATCTAAGCTCACCATACTCACCTAACGGAGACAACATAATCAAACACTGGCTAAATCTTTCATTGAATAGATGTAAAAAGTGACACGCTTTACATTTTAATTATAAATGTAAATATTATCAGAGGACAACAGCACATGTTTGTGCAGGACAGACACATCAAGGAGGCACTCGTTTATCTCATCTGAGGTTTATAGCCTTATTTATATTGTTTCCCAGAGATACTGTTCAACCACTGTTAATGTTTATGCCACTCATCATGATCATGTGCATCGTCAGTGACTCATCACTGTCCAAATGTTCCTCAGCATATTCAGTAGCCCTGCTCTCTGATTCACAACGTACTGAATTGGGGTGTGGTTTGAGACATAACCTCACCCCCTATTCACACCTGGCTTTAACACACCTCTCAGGTGATCCGAACACACAGAATCAGGCGTTGCGGCACCGTGCGCAGTTTTGTGAGCAACGCAGTGTGACATCGGGTTGCGTGAAAGCTGATTGTAGGTCAACCCCCTGTACCACGCACTGCCTCTGCCAAAACGCACTACACCCATTAAAGTAAATGAGATTCCTTGTGCTTTTTTTCTCGCAATGCCTGATCCTTTGTGAGCGCGGCCTAGGCTGACCACTTGTGTTCGGATTTCATTACTGCCACTTCATTCACTACGTCCTTGTTGGGGAAACATTAGCATTTTCACTACAAATGACGGGGTCAAACGTGTCCCATACCACCGTGCTGGCTCGAGTGATCACAATGTGTCTTTGTGGTTGTTCACACTTGCATGTAGCGGTGTTCACTTGTGATCCAGTCACCTGACATGCATATTAAAACAGGTGTAAACTTACTGACAGATACATTGTGACTCCACTGAAGCCAAGCATAAATACAATAGTTTACCCTTCGTGTGCAATTACAGAAGCAACATAACTAGTTGTTCTGCACTTGGTTCTACTTCCTGATTTGAGTATTGTGTTCTGGTTTTTGGAAAGGGCAAGTAAGTTGCAGATCAGCAAAAACCTACACATACCGCCACTAGCACTAAGATGAAGGGAGCCAACTTGCTGACAGTCGGTGTAAATATTTAGCTGGGCTTGAATCTATAACTCTTTATGGATACTGCTGCCCAAACAGTTGTTAGCAATGCAGGGTGTTAACATGTAGTGTGGAACATGAGCTCCTGCAGGATCTGAGAAACACAGGTCGATCACACCTTTTGCATTCTTCACTGAGTAATGCTAGATAAAGATGCCTTTGATCTCTGTGCCTCCACTCACTTTCCCATCAGTGACCGTGGATGTGTGGATGGATAATGTGGTTCCATCTAGTTTTGGCATCACTCACATTTAGCATGTTAATTCATTTGGTCCCCAAGGGTATTGAACAGCCATTTGAAGTGCAGAAAGAAAGACAGAGACAGACAGACAGAGAGAAAGAGATAGACAGGGGAGGCAGCCATGCATAGCAAACTTGCATCAACTTCTTATGACAGCGCTGATCACGGAGAGGAAGGGGTAGCGAGAACGTTTGATCAAAGGCGCGTACCTGGCATCTGTCAGGAGACAGGAATGCAGCACTGTGTGTATGTGTGTATGTGTGTGCGCAGGTCTGTTTGTGTGTGTGTGTATGTGTGTGCACAGTATATGTGAGCGTTAAGAGGTGAATTTTCAGAGAGGGGGTGAGGAGAGATGACAGCATGAGAGGGACCTCTACCTGTTTCTGGAGAGAGGAGGAACGACTGATGGATTAAAGGGTTATCTGTGAGTAAACGGTGAGAGGGAATGATGAGGAGCGAGGACAGTGAGCAGGGAGCTGTCAGGTGCAGCGACGAGTGTTTCGGTGCCTACTGTAACACAGGAAACAGCCAGTCAGTCTTGTGACAGGAAAGAGAAGAAAGGAGAAATGAAGAGAGGGAGCGAGTTGATTCTCATTTTGAGGAGGAGGTAAACATATGAAAGGATAGACCTTTTTGGGTGTCAGTAAAAGAGGACGAGACCTTGTAGAAAGTGATGAGGTTTGATGGGGCGAGTGAGTGACGACTGACTGAGATGTCTGACTGATAGTGGTGCGAGAAGGGAAAAGGAAGACAGAGTTGTCTTGCTTGATCCAAACTCCAGTGATAACTTCAGCAGCAGAATAATGATGCCTGGGTTTTAAGGACGGTTCTGTCTTTTCACTGCAGAACCTAAAACAGAGAATGCCTCTAGAGTGACATTCCTGAATGGCAATATGGCGTCTGTCATAGAGTCCTTTGCAAGTCTAACAAAGTTGCACATGCAGGAGACAAATAAGGTCAAAGAAATACTCACATCCTGCAAAGTGATGATTTGACCTCATAGAATTACCATAACCCTCAAATAACCTTTCCCTCAACCATTTAACGGCAAATGCCATATAATGTTTGATGATACTGAAAGGGAAATAAACTTTGCTGGTTTTATTACACTTCTAAAAGAGCCATTTTAGCTGCGGGAATGTAGCTTGATACTCCAGAAAGTGCACTTAATATCTGTGAAATTCACACATAATTCTGATTAATAACCTTATTTCTAACCAGGCAGTAAGTTATTCAAGTCCACCTTTTTTAAAGGAGCGCTGAATAGTCCACTCACCTTTCACAGAGAAAGGGAAACAGGAAGGAAAAATTCTGCTGGGATTTGGAGCCATGTGCGGCTCCAGAAGTAGCAGACTTAACAACTCAAATATACAAGCATGCTATTATGCCCGGCTGCCACATACCCGTAGCCTCAAAGCCTGGTAGTTGTCGTCAGTTGGATAATGGCTCAGTCCTCAGGGAGATGCACTGAAAATCAAAGCGACCGGGAAGAAAACCCTTACAAGAAGCCGTCCATAGTTTGGAGATGTTTATGGTTTGCAGACGTGTAGATGACACTACACATGAAACACGGGAGACTGTGCTCTTTTGTGGAATATAATGTCAGTCTGCCCAAGTACACCACTTGACACAACACACTGATTTAAAAAAAACAAAAAAACAAAAAAAAAAAAAACAGGGTGGCAGTTTTATAACTATTCACCTAATTCAGCTAAATTACCCTCAAATTAAAGGTGACATTATGCGCTTGAAACTAACAGTCACTGTGTCAAAACCTACAGCTTCAGCCATTTAGAAAGGAACTGTGAAATACACAAGCAATAAAGATGTGGCCCACAAAGGCTGTCAAAGTGAGCCGCTTTTGAAAGCATATCAGCCTTAGTGTTATGTAAGTAAGCATAAAAAAACATCTGTCATCAGGGTAGAATCCATCGCCTCGGAGATTTTTTCTTACAAATGTAACAAGGTGTCCGTGCTGAGTGTTCACTTCTGCTGCTGGACTTTAAACTGGAGGGCTGATGTCCTGGTACAGTCTGTATGTTTTCACTAAACTGTCCCTATTAAATATTTGTTAAGCCACGTAGTGTGAGTCGCGTTTTCACGTAAGCAAGCCCTGACGTCTAGAGAGCTCTCAACTACCCCTCTGACTCCGGTCTGTGCCTAATGACGGTAAAAATAAATTTGTAACAGCGCACAGATCTGGGGAGAGGGAATGATCAGATCTCTATTAGTGAACTTTCCTCTCGAACTCTGTGTACCGAGTACAGTATGTGATCTATTTTTAGTCACGTCATCCCACTGCTTTTAATGATTCTTCCTCCCACCCCGTTTATACCTGCAACCGTTGTCCCAAAGAGCACCAGAACACTTTTAGAAATACAGATTTCTATTTTGATTTCCTGCAAAAAAAAAAAAAAAAAAAAAACTTTCCTCATTTTCCAGGGTAGTTATTTCACCATGCTTGGTAACTGTGAGATCTGTACAAGCTTTGGCTTCATTTGAGTTGTAGCTACAAAACTGAGCAAGAAAGAGTCAACAAGAACCTCTAAACAGTCCAGCAGACTAATGTAGCAAGCACATTATAGGAGCAGAGCTTACCAGCTTTACTGAAAAAGAACAGGAAAATACTTTTCTTTTTTGAAAACACTGCTGTTCAAGATACATCTTTGTGTATGTTCTCTCATTCATGGCCTTGTGTGTCAACAGTAACATAATGCAAAACCTTCACTTTCACAAAAGTATTAATATCATAATGGAAAGCTACTCCAGTAACAGTCAAAGTCCTCCATTCATAGTCACGCTGAAGAAAGAGTATATATGTATTAGCAGTAAAATGTGCTGAAGTCTGAAAAATAACAGTATGGAAGAATGGCTCCTTTCAGAGTGTTAAGTCATTGATGTAAGAAGCTTTTTTAGTGTTTGAGGTCTTACTGCTTCATATACTGCTTAGTTTCAACTTGAACAGTGCATCATATTTTATGTTTTGCAGGTAAAACCACATTCTGCAAAGTCACCAGTAACTATAGCCGTCAGAAAAATGTAGTGTAGCGCAACGTACATATTTTCCCTTCTGAAATGTGGTGGGGTAAAAGCATAAAGTCTCCAAAAATGGGAACATTTAGACAGATAAGTAAAGTGCCAGTAGCCTAAACCTCCAAACTACATTAATTGGGTAAATGTGCTTAGTTACTTTCCACGTCTGCATTAGGTGAAGATGTTGTTGAAATCTTTCTCAACTGCAAATACGGACATTATATGTGATTTCAGTATAGACTAGCTCCAAAATCTAACTAATGACTGAAATTGCAAAAATCATACCTAGAAGGCTGTCTTTCAGCCACACTGGAGTGTCTGTAATTGCGGCAGAGAATGCCTCCTGTTATTATGGCATTGTGTCTTTTATGCGATGATCACCAACACGTGTACTGTCTAAAAGGATTTCCACGTGGTGCACATGGCCTACACAACAAAAAACAAAACAACACAGGAGAAAACAACATAGATGACTAACTAGCGCCCTGGTTACCATGAGAGTTGGCATAGCAACCAACAGAGCATGACTATGGGAATTATCAGTGCGGTTGGAAGGCGTCTTTGACCAGTCAGATCGCTTGGCTGAAACTACCTGTTGTATAACACTGAAAGAGACTATTTATCTGAAGATCAAAACGTGGAGGAACAGTGGATTTGCTTGCTCTCACAGCCAGTAACATTTTCTCTCTCTAGGTGTGTTTGACTTAGCTTATTATCGTGCCTTACTATGTACACTCTACCTCTGTAGATTAGTCATGCGCTTGTGCATAGTTGTCTAAAGGCTTAAAAACTTTCTTCAACCTGTTTTCTCCCTCTCGCTCATGACATTCAAGAGGAGAACTCGGTCAGGGATCGCTGCTTTCACCTGACCTGTTTTTGTCATGAAAACAACAGGTTCCTAATGTTGTCCACACCCTTTGTCTGTAATACACGCTGTTGGCAAGTGGGACAAAAACAAAGCATGACACACAGGCCGCTATCGATAAGCGCCCTGTGAAAATGGTTAATGATAGTCGGAGTGGAGCTAGGTCAAGGTCCTACTGTTTATTTCTAGATCTTAACTACAGTGGAAAGGTCTGTCACGTCCCTTGGCGGACTAGAGTGAGCAAGATGTTTGGGCTACGCATGCATGAGTACTGTATGTGCCTTGACAGCAAAGCTATATTTGGACAGTGTAGCCTACAAAATGTGCTCTTTTTCTGCCTACTTGTTTTTCTTGACTCCTAAAATGGAAATTTGATGTCTTTATTGTTTACCCCTATGATGAATGTTACCGCGCTTGAAAAAAATGATGTTAATCTAAGTCTCTACGTATCTCTTTCCTGTGTCTGTGCTGCCAATCTATCTGCCAATATGTCATCCAGAGTGAGAACTAAATACAAAAACACCAGAGTGAGTCATTTATAGGTGAGCTGCCAGATTATTGTCACTTCTTTGGCCTGAGCCGTAGCCGTTCAGTAATAAACACTCCCTCCTCTCGCAGAGACACAGACTGTGCAGGAATCTTTGCCTTGGGAATTGTTTCTCATATCAGACTCTCATCAATCAGCCACTGTTTCGTAACTGCTTTGTCTGTGTGGTTGTGTGTGTGTGTGTGTGTGTGTGTGTGTGTGTGTGTGCACAAATGAAAAAAAAAAAAAAAAAAAACTTGCACAAGTGAAGAAGCTTAGCAGTCGGCAACAGACAATATAATATCACATATGATGAACTCAGAACTGGGCTCCATCATAACAGTTGATTTTCCTGTGGGTGTGTGCTCACAGCAAAAATATCTGTGGAGGCGAGGTGAGGCCACAGGTGCTTCTGTTGCCACACGCAGTCGGCTTGCAGATCCATCACATATGGTCAAGCCCTTTTTTTAAAAAAAAAAAAAAAAAATCGAGTTTGCAAAATCAACATCAACAATCGGCCGCTTTCCAGTGAGCAGAGACATAGGAGCGCCAATAATGGGTAATAATTTGTAAGCTTGCTAAAACCAGTGCGAATAAATCCATAAACGAGTGTGTTTTCTGGCAGCTCTGTTTCTTCCTTTTCACTCCGCAAATTTGGTCTAATGAAGCAAAAAGCAGCGCCACAGTAATATGTCTGTCTTGCTGTCTACACTGATGTGCAGCCAGTGGACAAAGTGCCTTCAAGTACACATCGGCGAAAGCATCTGTTGACAATTCATGTGGGATTTATGCTTTCAAAACGGAGCGCTCTTCAAACTAAAAACATCACATTTTTAAGTTCACAGTTGAATTTTACAGTTTGCCCTGGATGTATTGGGTAAGATGCACCCAAATCGCTGCTTCATCCAGCCTATATCTCTTTCAAAACAGACCACAGTCTTGCCAGTCACCCACCCCCTCTCTAAATATTCATTCATAGAATTAGACTTCCATATTGACAGTAGCAGCTAACCTTACTGTGTAAACTATGCATGAGGCTGCTCTAATATATTCCCACAGGAAAGCTTCCCACTCTATAATTTGTTGACTGCTAGAGAGGGTCTAAAGAGCAGCAATATTCTTTAATGCTCTTGTGCGTGCACACAAGACACACACAGGCACCAGCGAATGCACACAACTACACAGACTCATACACACACGCGCCTGGGATTGCCTCGAGGTGAATTTGAGAGTGGTACTCAAGTAGAATAATTATAGATGGCATTGGGTATCCCACTCTCCACCGTGTGATGTGTGCAAACAGTGTTTAGCCGTGGAGTGATTGCTTACTTCACATGTTTACATCATGACTCGCCGCTGTAATCAGCAGGCTCACGTCGTCGTAGCTCAGAGTATGTCTAAATGTCTGCTCTTGGAGGCTTGGCAAGCAGGCAGTCGAAGCGCCACGACTCCGCGCACAAGCAGCGTGTTTGTTTGTCAGGGTTTTTCAGAAGTGGCCAAGAATAATGGCTACTGCACCAGCAAGTTCCAACATCCTGTTACACATTAGCATATCTCTGAGACACTTTCACATCCTCTCTCGCAAAGCTGTGATACAGTGCCGTCAGAGAATAATCTGTCCTTGAGAAGGCACATCGGAGAGGAGGCATATTCACCATGTTGTTGATTCCAATTCTCCACAAGCACAAAATTGATCTTGGCTTCTTAGAGCTGATCTCAGACTAAAGTCTACACACCACGAGATCACAGTGGCAGCTGGAACGTGCTGTGTATGTATGTGTGAATGCATGAGGAAGTGCATGCTTGCCTGTGCGTTTGTGTGTTCGGTTGTGTGCATGTATGCATCCCCGGAGCTGATGTATCTGTTTATAGGGAATGGATCGCAATTGAATAGACTTCCCTGAGCTAGCTGTGAAACCTCGTTACAAGTCCCTCTGTGGATGAGGGAACAGGAAGAAGGCATAGTGACCCTCAGGGAGAGGGGGAAGGGAGAGAAAAAGAGCAAGAGACAACCAAGACCTTACCTCAAAGGGGGGAAAAAATGAAAAAGGGTGACATGAAGAAATGCAAGAATAGTAGGCAGCAAAAGCCCACCCTAGAGATAGGAAGGAGAGAGAGAGAGAGAGGGGAGGGTGGCCTGTTAGGACAAAGAGTGCACAGAAGGACAAAAAGAGGGACAGCGCAAATAAATGGAGACTAAAAGTTGGGCAAGGTGATGATAAAGAGAGAGGCTACATTTACTTCATCTAATTAAAGCTAGATCAGCGCGTGCTGTTATTCTAGCCTCACGTGTTCTTTCTTATGCCGCATATTGTACAGAGTGGGAGATTGACAGGGCGGGACGGAGAGAGAGAGAGAGGCAGAGAATCAGAGACAGAGAGGGAGGGAGGAAGGGGATGCAGAGAGTGCTGCAGGAGTGGAAGAGAATATAAAGGGATACAGTGAAAAGGTGTGTGTGTGTGTGTGTGGGGAGGGAGGTGAGGGGCGCTGTACTGTTGCATCTTGTAGGTGTTATCAGGTTAAACCACCCACCACTGGCTGTTGTCATGGTGACACCATGGTAACGACCAGGTGTTCATCCAGGAAGACGGAGTGAGGCTTTCCTTACGGGGCGAGGGGCTCTCCACACGTGTCATTTTCCACCACAGCTCTCGATTTTTGCTTGTGTGAGCACATTAAACGGGGCCGGTGTTACACAAAACAGGTTTTCCCTATTTTTTTTTTGCATAGATTTTGCAGTGTAGGATGTTATTTTAAAGGGGGCTTTTTTTTTTTTTTTTTTTTTTTTTGTTAACAGGCCATTCATTATTACTAAACCACTGGCTGTTGATTGGCTGTTAGTGTTGTCAGCCCCGCCTACCTCCTGTCTGCTGCCCCACCTGATTTGTGAAAAGCTCGGTTGGACTGATGCAAATTTAAAATCCTAAATGACTGACTGATTTTCGAGGAGGCCCAGTTATGACAAAGCAGCTGCAGCCATTTCTGATTCCCTTGTGTTTCTGAAATTATTCTCGCCAAAACTAGTAGACACTTGTTTGCTGTAATGCCCTGTTTTTAAAGGATTTTAAAAAGATGGTGGCAGTACTCCTTACTATTTCACTTGGTGCGCTGTGGGAAATAATGGAGCGTATCAAATTACCTAAAATATTTCCTCACTATTTTCTCTCATTTAACTGTCACATATGTGTTTTTTTAGACAACAGCTCATCACATAAAATTGCCCAAAAAAAATGATAACCCTCTTTCCCCGAATCCCGCTTTAAATATAAGTGTCACAGCAGATGTGATCATGTAATTCTTCGAGCCACTCATTACGTTACTGCAGCCATATTCCAGATCGTAAAGCAGCTCCGAGTGGGATGACAGGTGAACTGCTGGCAGCTGTGAAGTGCAGCGCATATGATGCTGAGATAGCAGCAGACACGCCGCAATTACAGGTAGACAGACAAGCCAGAGCAGAAGAAGCAATCCCCAGTTAAAAAGTGATGTTTATTGTTTATGTCAGTTTGAAGAATGGAGTGTCAGAAGTTGTTGTGGGTAACAGCTGATGGGGTTGTATGTGTGTGTGTGTGTGTGTGTGTGTGTGTGTGTGTGTGCGTGTGTGATGTATATGTGAATGTGTGTGTGTACGGAGGGCAGCAGTGGTAGCAGCAGTGCCATATGTTAGCAGCTGACTCTGTACAGTGCATGTGTGTGTTTGTGGATTTGTCTGTGCATTTACTACTGTGTATTTATGTGTGTGTGTGTGTGTGACTGCCTGCCTGCATGTGTTTGCATACAGTGTTGTCCTGTACGGCCCAGATCCTGTGTGTGCGTGTGTGTGTGAACGGTTCTAAAGAAAGCCGAAAAGTATCGAGTGATCTTTCCTGAGCTGCTTTAGCTCGCTGTATACTATGTACTGTATGTGAGAGGGTGTGTGGGGTCGGTGGCTAGGTCAACAACTGTTTGTTTTTTTCCCCTGCATATCAGTTGGTGTGTATGTATGTGTATGTGGCGCTGTGTGTGTATGTGTGCGTCTGTGTATGGCTCTCCCATCCTAAGAACTATAAGCTGATTTGATAACATGCTTAGAGAGATCTCTGTTTCAATCCGTTGGTGTTAGCTCTCTTACATCACTGCAGTGGCTGTGTGTGTGTGTGTGTGTGTGTGTGTGTGTGTGTGTGTGTGTGTGTGTGTGTGTGCGTCTGTCTGTGTGTGTCAGTGTCACTCACAGGAGTCAGGGGTGGTGGTGTAGAGGGCCGACAAAAGCTAGGCACATGGGAACACACCATGAACAATGTCACACACGTGCCTGTGCCATGAGCACAGACAGCAGGAGCTAGACACACACCACACACACACACACACACTGTACACAAAAGCAACACACAGCGACCAGACAGACCTTTGCTCTGGCTCTTAAAGGCATACTGCTGTTAAACACACATCAGGCTAGTTAAGAGATAAGCTTAAAATAACCTCTGTTCTGCATTATAATGCCAGGCAGTGCTCTGCAGTGGATGATATGCAAACACTGGTTGTAAATGCTGAACAACACACGACGTTTAGTTCACCTCCGTGTTCTCTAAGCTGTTTTTGGGCGATTTGAAGGCAGCAGGGATAAATGCAGAGATGTGTTGTTAGGCAAACCCGTCTTTGTACTCTCCTGCCCTGTATGGCCATGAAAATGACACCAGTGTAAAGGGTTTTTTTTTTTTATTGTTTAAGAGTAATAATAATAATGATACTCTGTGTTGTTGTTGTTATTATTATTCTTGTTATTGGTAGTCATAGTAGTAATAATATTATACTGAATACCAAATTATCAGGAATTAGTTATTTAAGATATGTCACTGCAACAGAGTGGGCTGAGAAAGCCGGGCTGAGAAACATAAAATATATAATCAGGAAGGTCCTTGAATGCAAAAATAGTATTTTAATAAATGCCACTATTTTTGAATTCGAGACTTCCAGACTGTATATTTATATATATTTATATATATTTTTATTAAGGACAAGGTTGGTAATGCTACCCTTTTTTAATGGCAAACCCAAAATAGCATATTCATATTTTGTGTTATTTCCACATTGCCAACCAAATGTGCTGCTGTCGAAATTTTGAAGGCACTCATTCTCTGTCTTAATAACACAAATTAACAATCTGAGTGCGCCTTATGTCTGCCAGCCTGTTTATTATTGGGATTTCAGAGTTCACCCAGTTCAGGGAAATTAACTAGGTTGGACCTGGAATAAAAAAAAGTGCAGTGAGCAAGAGCAGCAGGTCCTTTGAGTGTTGTAAATGACGGTGCGTAGGAGAAGACCAAGTAGCCTGCAAAACATGCAAACAAACTGCTGCATGCTCTCTCTTATTTTTGGTCAAAATATTTCACTGATAGAACCTACATGTTAGTCAAATTATCCTCAAGTGGGTCAAAAATATTTGCAGACAGTTACATGAATAGTTTTTATCTCCGGACAGATCCAAATAAAGTGAAGGAACAAAAAAAATAAGAAGTCACTTGTGAGTTGTAGAGATGAGAAGGTGAGAAATTACTAGGGAGTGACAGAAGTTGAAACCAAACAGAGAGACAGAGGGATGAGAGAAAAATAAAGAGGAAGCGAGAGAGACAGATGGGGGTGATCCTGCAGAAGGAGGCCCATCAGCCAACACGGATTTCTGCAGGGTCCTAATGTCCCGCTTTATTTCTGTGCTGTGACATTCTCACTGTCGACTCCGCATGTGAGCTTTATTGTCGGAAAGCGCATACAAAAGGAAATTGTTGTGGCCTACTTAATTGTCAGCATCAATGTATTCCTAGATTTACAACATTAGGATGTGACATAAACAACATGTGTTTATATAATATGCTGTTTGATGTGTCCGTCAATGTGTTTCCCATACTAATGCATCCTCTGTGTGTGTCGTCTGTGTTGCAGATTAATCTGCGGCTGATTTTAGTCAGCGGTAAGACAAAAGAGTTCCTCTTCTCTCCTAATGACTCGGCAGCAGACATTGCCAAACATGTCTATGACAACTGGCCGATGGGTGAGTAACTGTCCTCAACTACCACAGCACTTATTACTGCTAATGGCAGTGATAATTATAAAAGTGTCAGTAATTATATCCAGTGAGGCAGTGGAAACTGCATTATATAGCACACTTCATGTGAAGCTTTGTTTTTTTCCTGTATGGTGTGTGCAAATATGGGTAGAAGTTATCCAGACAAATTCCTTTCATTTATTTTATTTGGTAAAAAAAAATCTGTTTTGATACAATCATTTCTTTTTCTTCAAGATGCAAATTCAGGTCACTTAGACAGGATGAGACGCTTCATTTTTCTATCCCGAGTGCCATCAGACTCCATCACATTCACAAAACCACATTCTACTAATCATATCTGTTCTTTACTCAGCAGTATCTATGTAACAAAGCAAAACAAGACAGACAAAATGACCTAAGTTTTACATTTTTACACAACTTCCATAATCCTCACATTACATGGCAGAAGCATTCATTTGGTTGCACAGCTAGTTTTCATGCACTAATTCACTGCCAGTCCACATTTCCCAGGGTAAATCTGGTGAATGTGTACATTTTTACACCCTTGCACTTGTCTCACAGTGGCTCTCTCACAGTCTTGTGACTATGATTTTTTTTTTTCATGGGTATGGCGAACCATGTGGCCAAACGATCTCTTTCAAATTGGCTTCTGTGGTAAACTGCGATCTGTGAAGCGTGGGATATTCATTCATGTAACACCACATCAAATGATGAAACACATCTGAAGCCAATACTTCTGTATTTTTTATGCCAAACTGGTGCATATTGGCATATATACCTCATCGCTGTTGGTGGACAGATAAGGCGTTGCTGTGTTAATAGCCTACATATTCAGTGTAGATGTAGTTTGGTCAAGAAATCAATGCCTGATTGATCTAACATTTTAATTCAGCTGTGGATGCACCAAAATACAATTCTCCTTTACATCCATGTGTAAAGCAATGGAGATGTACAAAACATATTTGCCTCTCAACTGTATTCTTTAAATGTGATATTTGAATCTGGTGTAATGTAACTCCATAAAGCCAATAACCTGTTCTCAAGGCCCTACTCCATCAGTTACTTTTCAGTCTATGTCCTAATCTCATTCATTGAAATTGAGCGAAGTGAAATGCTCTCTCCGATGGAAAATAGTCCCGGAGCCACTTCCGTGATTAATGAAAGGGGACGACTTTGTTAGCTGCAGAGGCGAGGCACATGGAAGATTTTGATTATATGTTTCAAAATCTTTAGTACGCACACGTGATTTGCAAAATGGTTTGTTGGAGTGTAAAATGTGGGTAAATGGGTCAAATAAAGGGTATGCTCATTTAAAAACAAAATCCCACACCCAAGCAAGTTGCTGGCCATTGGAAAAATCACACAGCTAAAGACTGAAATAGAGCACGCTTCTCTATAGGGATGTCACGAGAACTGATACTTAGCTGCCAAGTCAATAACAAATTTTTTAAACAATACCGACACCAGTGTTTTTAGTGTCAATACTATTAACACAGCTTTGCCAATGTTGCACTTGTAACTTAGTGTTCCTATTCTAATGTAGACTGTATGTTTAAATATTTGACACAGATGAAGTTTCTGTATACTTGTTAATGCAGACTTTTTACATAAAGTGAAAGAGTGTGTGCTGCATGGGATTTCTGCTTTGCTGTGGTATAAAGTCAGGCATCTAAAATTGTGAAATATCACAAGTGTTGGTGTCAGCTACCTACAGTAAATTCTGTTATCATGATTTCCCTACCTCTCTAGCCAAACATGTGGGAATAAACCACATCTTTTATTCACTCCAGAGGAGTGTGCAGCAATCTCTTTCTGGCTCTTGAACCATTTTTCCACATTTTCTACACATACATATTCTGGCATTTTATGATAAATCTCACTATTGCATAAGCAGTGCTGCTGTGTGTATATGTAATATACTCCAAGACAAGGTGTGTATGTTTGCTGGTGGAGCAGTGGACATGGGACATGGGACTGGGATGCTCCATAGAAGAGAGTAAAGCAGGAAAGCACCTGATCAGCTTGGGTGCCAGGGAAGTCATATCATATTCAAATAAACCTCTAATTAATGAGGTCTACATTGCACTGTGGGACTGCACAGAAACTTTACGTGCTGCGGTTAAATGGAGTGCACTCACCTCTCTGCCTGATTGCTGTTGGACTATCCATACAGGATTATGAGCTCACAGTGCAATGCCCCTGCACCCCTGTAATAACACCCACCTCTTCAGCTACCACTACTCCACTGGCAGCATTCATTCACTACTGTGTTGCTACTCTTCTGCCAGCCTGCATGTGAGCAGACTGTTGCCTTTTTCTCCACATGTTCTCCAAACAAATTTCCATCTGCTGCCGTGACTGTGCTGCAATTAGATAACACATTGCAATAAAAGTTGTAGGTCAGAGAAGAACGCAGACATCCTTTCCATGCGCGGTGTCCCACAGTTCACAGGAAACAGGATACTGCAGTAGAGTCTAACGTCTACAAAATGTATACTCTTCATGTTTTTCTGATAATCTTTTCCCGAAGCAAGCAGTCGTGTTTTAGATCTTCAGCATCATTTTCTTGCCTTTTATCCAGCCATTGGTTTCTACTCATTCCACTACGATATGAAAATGAACTTTCGTGTTGAAATTTGTCAGAGTGACACGGTCTCTCTCCCAGAAAATAGTCCCCAGGGAAATGTTTACTTTACACAGAGAATTATCAGTTCCATGGCTTATGAATGGCAACGGCTTTGTCAGCCGCAGAAGCAGAGCACTATAAGGTGGGTGTTTCAACCAAATATTCAAATTGAAAATCAGACAATTTTGATTATATGTTTTGAAATCATTAGAACCCCCACTTGAGTTGCAAAATGGTTTGTCGCAGTGTAAAATGTGGGTAAATTGTAGTAAATGGGACAAACATTCAAAATAAATGGTGTGCTCCTGAAAAAAACAAAACAACACCCAAACAAGTTGCTGGCCATCAGAAAAAATCACAGAGCTGAAGAGTGAAATAGAGCACGCTTTTCTTTAGAATGGATATTCAGGTGTCAAGTCAGTCGTGGAAGTTTTAAATAATACCAGTACCAGTGTTTTTAGTGTCAGTAGCTTTAACACAACTTGACAGCTCACTCTGTAACTCAGGGTTGATAGTCTGCTTCACATTCTGGAGGGTAAAATCTACTAATAGAGTGTAGGTAAAATATAGAACACAGACAGGGTCATTCACCTCTGCTTTGGGTCAGTTTCGTTTCATTCCAATTAGTTAAGGAAGAACCCAAAGAAAGCAGATCTGAACCTTGGAGGACCCGGAGCCGGCTCAGCACCAACACCTTCTGCTGCAGTCGGAGATGCACATCTGGCCGCCAGACTCTTCTGCCTCACAACTCCTCCCTCTGTTCTCTCTCCCATGAAATACTCTTTTTTTTTTTTTTTTTTTGTCTTTGGCTCTTCAAGCGTCTCTTCTCACGTTCTTTTTCCTCTCAGTCTTTCTCTGTTTGGGGCTTTCTCACTGTTCTATAACACATCCTGTAAAGCACACATATGGTGTAGCAGGGCTGAGTGACATGGTGAAAAAAAAAAAAAAGCATATTGCAGTTATTTTGACAGACATCGTGACTGCTTTATGATCATTTTTGCTTAATGAGTTTCATTTTTCACCGACAAAACTTAAAATGATGACGTGATTTTCACTTGGGTCTGTACCAGGCAAACATGTTTACTCACATGTGGAGAATACAATTTTGTAGGACCTCGTCATTTATATTGCTACTCCATGTATAATGCTGTTCTGTCACACATTTTACCTTGATCAAAAAATTGCAGCTTGTACATTGTGGGTATTTCACTATATTGCAATTCTGATACTGTTTTGATTAATGTTCACCCTTGCTGTGTAATTTATTGATGCAGTGTGGCGGTGAAACTGTTCTTATACCATTCTTACATGGCCTTTTACATTTTTTTACATTCATCAGCTATGTTCAGTTGGAAGTATCTTTGTTTTGTTAGGTTTGGTTCTTTATTTTGATTTGTAAATGCAATTCAGAATTACTGAGGGCTCATTGAAGTAAGGACCATTAAGGCTCAGTTAACAAAAAAAAAAAAAAAAACAGCAACAGCCATGGAATAAGTTGACTGTTGAATCTCAACAGCCCTCACTTCATTTGACCCTCGCAAATTGTGTGTTGTGCACCTTTAATTGGCCTTAAAGTCCATCTCAGGAATCATTAAAAAGGTTTTCAAAAGGTCTTAAATTTAGCTGTCTGGAACCTGCTCATATCCTGTGAATGAAGATGATCATCATCCATCATCATCATGATAGGAGAATGCAGCATGTGAGACAGATGAGAGGACTGTGACCATGAAAAGGAAAATTAGACTAAGAGAATGATGACAAGAATGAAACAGAGGCAGGACAAAGGGAATACCGTACATAACATTGCCTGTCCCTCTTTCTCCATGTAATTTTTGCGTTCAACTCTCTCTCTCCCTCTCTACCCCCCTTCTCTCCCTCTCTCTCTCTCTCTTCCTCTCTATGTATGTTTTTTCTTCTCAGATTGGGAGGAAGAGCAGGTCAGCAGTCCCAACATTCTGAGGCTGATCTACCAGGGTCGATTTTTACACGGCAATGTAACGCTAGGAGGTGAGAAAACACACTTGTGGACACACACATGCACAAAAAAAATACACCCAAAACCCCCCGATATACTCATAGACGCACAGAAATACACAGCAGTGTATTGCTGGAAAGTTCTTTGCCGTTCCCGTCTTTTCCTGAGCCGCAGAACAGAGGTACCTCAGTGCTCTGGACAAGCCCGCTTTGATGGGGAGAGGGAGGAGAGAGGAAATACAGAAAAAGAGAGGAAAGAGATCGGTCAGAGAAGGGGGAAGACCGGTGTTTGAGTAGACCTCAGGCAGCAGACCGAGGGAGGGAGGGAGAGAGAGAGAGAGAAAGGAGAAGAAAAAGAGAGGGTGGAGGCGTGACAATGAGAGCTGTAAGTGAAAAGAAAAAGAAGATGGTTTCTTTGGAAGCGGCCCGCTTCACTTCTCCCTGGCTTTTAGGCTTTTTGTCTACTTAACCCAATTTTCATTTGACCGTTTCGTTTTGTGTGGTTAATGGGGATATGGCTGTGCTTAACCCTTTTACACTCATCCCATTACTGCCATCTATCTGATAAATCCCTTATCGTTGGTTTAACATGTTTGCACGTTTGATACAGAATCCTCTTAAAGTCGAGCCAAAACTCCCTGTGGAAAGATAAAGCCCAAAATTTCTGACAGAGTTGTTGCCAATATGAGCAGGCCGTTCAGGATTATATTACTCCATAGGGGTGAATTTCAAATGGTAGCATCCCTGGAACACAAGGCAAGTGAAAGCACTGCTTATCAGGGTTATAGTGGGATGAATATGGTTTTGTTGGTGTTGCAATGCAAACACACACAAACGCACGTAAGCACACTTCCCTTTATTGTATGATTGATGAGTCAGATGATACTGATGGACTATGACTGTGTGACTTCGTAACCATGGATATGCTTCACTGAATAACCTGTACACCTTTTCTCTCTCTTTCTCTCTGTGACTTTCTTTCCCCTCCAGCTCTAAAACTGCCCTTGGGGAAGACCACAGTGATGCATTTAGTTGCCAGAGAGACTTTGCCTGAGCCAAATTCCCAAGGTAACCGGCTCTCCATCCAACCCCTTCCCTTTCAGAAGGCCTTTCACACGCTAAACAACTCTAAACGTCTTGGTCCCAGCCATTATTTATCTCTACACACGGCTTCTCTTTGAGAAACAGCCACTGGTGCAAATAATTGGCTCCCTCAAGTGCATCCACAGGACACAGCGCGACGTGTAGAGGATACTGCTAATATAAGTCATATCGTGTGATAGGTCTTTGGAAAGCAATTTTTATACAAGCACAGTCGTAGGTAGGGCTGAGCAATATGGACAAAATGAAAGACCTTGATATCTTTGACTAAATACATCATTTTTGTTTCTTGATAATCACTGGTAGGCTGTATCAAACAGATACTGGAACAGCTTGAACAGTTAATAAGTTGAGAAAATTGCACTCCTTTACTATAAAGCCTTTAAAACCAGGAAAAAACAGCACATATGCCACATAATGACATTATGCTTAGGGCTGGGTGTTGACAAGTACCTCACAATTCAATACAACACGTCAGAATACATGGGTCATGATACAGTTTGTATCCTGATACGTTGCAGTGCTCCACAGAATTTACTGAAAATGTAGAAATAGATGCTAATTACCATTCCAATTTAATAAAATAGAATTAACATGATGCTTGACACAATACCCTAAAATATAGATCTGTATAAATGATAGATATTGATACAAGGTGCTAGAGAATAGATACAGCATTGCAAAAAATAATGTTGTGATATTCAGCTGTTATTTTTTGCCCAGCTCTAAATCATTGTGTCTAATCCATGTTCAGTTTAGTTGATAAAAGTCACTTGATTTTTAAAATCCATCTACTGAGCTGCCTTTCTGTCTACGAGGTCACTGGGTGACAGAGAGGAGCAGTTTGGGCTTTGATTCTGATGCTGTGTGTGTGTGTGTGTGTGTGTGTGTGTTCTCAGGTCAGAGGAACAGAGAGAAGACCGGGGAGAGTAACTGCTGTGTCATTCTGTAAATACACACCTCCGCCGTCGGCCCACTATCCTACTCGTCCTCTTTCTCGTCCTCGCCGTCCTGGACCTAATGAGCTTGTCCCCTGTCCTGGAGCCTGTCCACCATGCAGATACACACACACACGTACACACACACACACACACACACACACACACACACACGCAAAGACAGCAGGCTCAGGCTAATCCAGGACATAGAGAGAGTAGGATATTGATTATAGAATTGATTCTTTTACTTGAGTAATTGTCATAACAGAAAATTAGAGGAAGGAACTGGATCATCAGACTTTTGCATGTTTTTTTAATGCACACCTTTTTAAGCCTTCTGCCATACTCTTTTGCTCTCTCTCTCTCTCTCTCTCTCTCTCTCTCTCTCTCTCTCTCTCTCTCTCTCTCTCTCTCTCTCTCTCTCTCTCTCTCTCTCTCTCTCTCTCTCTCTCTCTCTCTCTCTCTCTCTCTCAGACACACACACACACACACACACACACACACACACACACACACATCTTGTCCACTCAACCCCAGCCAGTCTGCTGGTCTGACAGTTCAGCTCAGTTTCTGGCTGGCTCCTCGTTCTAGCTGGTTGTCATAGTAATGCAGTGCCCAAGTTTGTGTGTGTGGCCTTGTTCTCTTATATAGACCGCAGAGAATTTTAACCACTAGCAGCTCTTTCGACGCGCACACACACTCACACAGTGTTACACTATGACATTTGTGTAAGTATCCAACCATATGTGCTTGTGTGATCTCCCTCGGCGCCGCAGATGAAGCTTAGATGTGCCTGATCAGAGTACTCATACCAATGCGCACACACACACACACACACACACACACACACACACACACACACCAACACACACCTGTGTCATTTTTACTGCCCTCCTCTGCATGTGCCCTTAAAGTGCACAATAGAGTGATGATTCCTTTTTGCTGGGAGTGTGTTGCAGAGACCGAGCAGGCTCTTGCTTTTCATTCATAACAGTCTGGCTGATGCCTCGCAAACAAACAGATACACAAACAGCCAGTGTTGGTGGTGTTGTTCTGGTTATTTGTTTGTCCATGACATTTGTGACTGTGTTTTGACAGTCCACGCATATTACTGACCAACCAGTGTTGTGATTAACAAAATCTCCCCAGACGCCCCGTCTCCTCCATCTCTCGACTTCCTAAACTGTCCCCAGAGGAGAAAAGGAACAGCTCATTGTGCTCCTTTTTTTTTCTTTTCTTTTTTTTTTTTTTAATACAGTGTTGTGAAGGATCTCACTGACAATAGCTATCACAGCTGGGAAATGAACTTGGAAATTTATTTTTTCTTAATTTGCTCCATCCCATCTCCTCAATTCTTATTCTCCTAGTCTCTCTGCATTAATAAGTCCATTTTGCACAACCGAAGCATGTGCTCCTTCATCAGAATAAAACAAAATGTATAAAAAAAGTTTATTATTTTATTTTATATTTTTCCAATGGGAATAATGTTCCAAACTAAGGTAACATGTGTAGAATATATTTAATATGAATCTTATATAGAACATGATGACTCTAGATCTTGTTGATATACAGTATATTGGTGTTTAGTCTATGATTGTGTATATGGTTAGCTTCTAGCCAGTTCACACTGTCACTTGCTGACAATGTCCTGTACTTAACAGCAGCAAATCCTCCCTAATAATTGACAGACTGTATTTTTATTTTCTCTCTTCTGTGCTCTTTTTTTTCCAGTTGTTTGTAATTTAATGTAATCCTTTTTCTTTGTGTTTTTTTTTTTTTGTTTTGTTTTGTTTTGTTTTTTGCTTTAAAGAATTGCTTTGTAACAGCACTAGGTCTTAAAAATATTGTTTATATTGATCAGGGTTCAAATCTGTACAGAGATAAACGTTTTCAAACCAATTGTAAATAGCACTAATGCTCCCCCCTCCCCTTCCAAACTTCAAATGGAATACATCTGTAAACTAAATAAAGATTATTGAAGTGCACAGCCTCTCTGATTACTTTTTTTTGTTTTTGCATGAAAAAGAGCATGTTGGTAGTGAAGTCTTGTACTGCGTTTTTTTTTTTTTTTTTATTGCCGGTCATGAACTACTTCTCTGAAGAAAACACAGTCTGTTCCATTCATGTCCATTCACCCACTCAACTCACTCAACATTCAACATGTAAATAACCACGTTCACATTAACCTCTTCACCTCTGCTGCTCCCATGGGTGGGTTCATCATTGCTGTGCTGCAGAACTTTATTTTAATTTCTAGTGGAGCTCCAGAGGTTTGCAAAGATATCAAAAATGTTCTGGGGAATTACAGGGAAATTTCAATAAAATGCCGAAGACATTAAGATATTGTCTGTTTTGATGTAATGGTGCAGCCATAAAACAGTGGCATCTTGGGTTGGAATATTTAACTCATGATAAGTGTGATGCAGCTTTAATGAGGCCCTGCAGCCAGCAGATATACAATAAAAAAGGAAAATCAGAGAGTTTAAAGGCCCAAATTCAAGAGAAAATACCAAAACAAATTGCAGCTAAACCTTTTTTTCTTTTCTGTGACAGCAGTGTTATGCTCTCTAGCCGTCTGTCCAGTTTGCAGAACAATCTGCAGGCTCAGAAGTGCAGCAGGAAGAACATAACACATTCAGCGTCCTGACTCCAGTAGCATGTGGTTTTCAATTTTGCAATAGCGCCGTGCCTCTCGACTTCCTCAGTGAAACACCACACAAAACAAGAGATGTCAAATGAACGAGTGGGCAGTTTCCAATAAGCAGATAATAAATTAGAGGCTCTGTGTGTGTTAAAGTGTGTGTGAGAGACCGAGAGATTCTTTTGATTTGCTAAAAGATGATGAGTGGACTTGAGGGTTGATGTGTAGCCTTCAGCTGCCTTCAATGAAATTCTCTTCACCTCCATGATTTCATCCCTCTCTCCTCTCCTCCTCCCTGCCCAGTCTCACTGTGTTCACACAGTAACTGTAGTGTGGGCCAGTTATTGGTCATGAATACAACTATTCTTCTGCTACACACATACACACGCACATACACACGCACACACACAGTCTGGGAGCAGACAGAGTGGAGCGTGGTTTGTTACAGTACCACTCAAGTCCCAGGACAGCACATTTCTGTGTGTGTGTGACATTAAACCACTCATCCTTGCTGCTGCCTAGCCATGAATGAACAACAGTCTTGTCTCCTAATACAGACAGATTACTGTTTAAAAAGTGGACTCAGTTTACAGCGTGTTTACACTTTGCCCTTTGAGATATTCTGCACAGACAGTTACATTTTAAGTAGATTGCATCTTTAAATATCAATCAAAAAGATGATGTAAAGCAATTGGGCACTGCCATTTCAACACAGTATCAGATGTGATCAAATGGAAAATTAGGAGGTTCAGAGCAGACATAAGAAGAATGACCAATTTTACACTAATCTCTTGCTGAAAAAGTTTTTTTTTTTTGTGTGTGATTCATTTAACAGAATTGGTTTTATCTCCTTTAGCACACACAACTTGCTCTGTCAATCTGGTGTAGAATGAATGGGTGTGTATGTGTGTGTATATGTGAGAACGCATGGGAAACCTCTTTCATAGAGTGACACTTGTAACTCTCCCGTGGAATTGTTTGTGTGGATTGTATGGGCTAAAATGTGATTATGGATTATTATCCTCCAAACGCCACTGGGGAGCACTTGCCAGCAGCTACACAGCAAAACATGGGATGCTCCTCCCAGTGTGTGGTCCATGTGGTACAACAGTGGAGCCTGTGAAAATTATAATTCTGTATATGTTGCCATCTACTGGCAAAATAGCTGTATAGCAATACTATACTATACCATACTATAATATAATATAATATACAAAAATGTATTCATGGTGCCCTAAGGTGTTTTGGATAAAAGCAAAGGAATATTCATGCTAATGAAAATTTTGCTTCCATCAAGATGAATGTAAATATCTACATCTTAAACTACTTTAGATATCCGATTATTATAATGTGTTTTTTTTTCCTTCTGTGTGCATGTCCCATTTTCCCAAAGCCTATTTACAAGCATTGATTAGATTGGGGAAAACTATTGATGCAGAGGCTATTTAGGTAAATTTAGTATTTCATTCACCTTATAATTGATTAATTGAGAGCCTCTTTAACATATGCATCTACCTTGAGTTCTTTGGTCTCCCTATGACTGCCTGAATTGTAACTGTGGACTACTCGATTTCTCCAGTCTAACCTTTTGTTAAGTAGTCTTTGACACTATATTCACATTCAACACAGCCTCAAGGGAACCCCAATGCGCATCATTTATATAGATCTTTGTATTTCAAATGTGTTTGTGTTTTGTTGTGCTTCATCCCAATCCGCTGGGATTATTCAGCATTCTTGCATTCAACCTCTATATAATTAATCTGGATTTCCCATTCAAACAGAGATAGCTTATACCCAAATGTTTCTATTATGCCTATGTCAAATCTTATAATTAGCTCTGTTGCAAATCAGAAAATAATAAATTGAATTAACTGAGTAAGAAGAATAGAAATGTGTAGCCCTGATGTGAAGGTCAGACATTTCTCCAAACACCTGTCATGCCCATCTCCTGCTATAATAATATTGATTTTTCTCCAAATTTTGAAGTGTGAACCTTTATGAGATTTACACGTCCCATGACACCTTTTGATGCATGTACATTATGTTTTGTGTATTTTAAAGGTTTAACATCATGACTTTGGGTCATGCCACTTATTGCAGGGAGCAGGCTGTTTGCCTACATCAGAAGGCCAGACCTCCTCAGGTAGGACAGTCACTCCTCATCAACCATCGCTCAGTGTTTTTTGTTTGTTTATTTGTTGTTTTATTTGTTTGTTTTGATGCTATCTGTTGCCAAAACTGGGGGAAAATGCTTATGTTAGCATCTTTGAACATCATGCTGACATTATTGTCCTACTACAGGATTATGTCACATTAACTAAACAAGTAAACCTAACATTAAGGTCAGATGATGTGAGAAAGGGTTAAATGCTATTACATCTAAATGAGATTATGTGTATAGATAAAATCACCAAATTAACACCAGACATATCAGTGCAACATGTCAGCTGCAGTTACAGTAAAATCATTTTATTAATGTCTTACTGACAGCTGATGTTTTCTCCTGCCCAAAACATCTGATTGTTCTTTAGTTTTTTTGGAGCTTGATCCCTGATGGTCCAGTTGTGACAGTGTATTTCTGCAGTGTCAGAACATAAACGTCTCATCTCCTTCTATATAGTCAAGTTTCATCAGGAACTCTTCCTTTATGCCACCTAGCTGGATCCCAACATCGTCTACGATGAATAAATGCAGAACAAGAAAGCACTCAGCAGAGTGCAGGCCTCTACTTAAGTGGGAAATGGAAGTTATGGCTGTTTCTGTGCGAAGCCACAAATATGACTGTTGTCATATTTGTCATATTTGTTGTCATATTTAGATGCTGACTATGTTGTTGTCACAGGAGACACCCCTTTCAGCCAATGAGCACTGGTGAGTGCCACCTTGATCCATGACTAACCTTTCCTCCCTTCCCACCCATTCCCTGTGGACAAATTGGCCTGATCTTTTCCTTGCTGGCCCGTGACCAGCCTCAGATAAACCTACCTCAAATCCATCCAATAATTATTGCACTGATTGACAGACTGAGAGGGGCGATTGCATAACCCCCTCCTGGAGGTTTCACCTCCTTGGTGGAGGTAATGATTAAATATGTGAAATTATTCTTGTGAAATTATTATTATGATATAATTACTGTGCCCACGCAGTCTGAGACTTAAACTAAACACTAACTCTGTTCAAACAAAGCCACCTGCCATTCCTTCCAACCCTGGTAAGACAATCAACTAACCTTTTACTCAGCTGCCATTTTGTCATGACATAGCAGGTTACACACAGGTATCAATTAAGTTTTTCTTTTCTTTCTTCATTTAAATGTCACAGAACTCACATACAGAAAATGTATTTATTAAATGATGAGGCATGACAATGGGTTTGACTTTTGCAGACTAGATCAGGTTTTTTATTATTATATTATTTGGTTTCATAAATCGCTGCTGCATATACATAATTTGTAGCCACCGTCCCACCCATTTCTAAGCAGGTGAAGCTGTAACACATGTGGAGCAGTGCCAGGGCAGCTGGACTACCAACCTGTCAAGGTAAGTTGACATGACATTTAAAGGGCTTTGAATTTAGGGAGTGAGATGATGATTGGTTAACTATAAAAAGTGTGCCAGTTAGGAGCCAATCAGCTGATAGTACCTGGTTTCTTCATGGAACAAGCTCTGCTCATTGGTATCACATATCTTTACGCTGTTTCATGTTTTTTTACACCTGACGATGCGATGATGGCGATAAAAACATTTAAATGAAATATTACATTTTAGTTTACCAGCTTTTTCAAGGTTACCTAATACCTGCTTCCTTTCTCTTTCTGTGACAAATAACCTCTATCCTTCTCCATTCATCGTTCTGTCTGTCTGTTGGTGTGTATTCCAGGAACCTCTGCACACACTCCTCCAGAGTGATGTAAGCATGGATGCTACGGTGCAGGTGCAACCACAGTGTGGCAGCAAGGGGTGGTGCTCTATAGGATGCTCTTTGTATACGTCCTTTTTGACACCAGGACAGAAATTTATAGCGACCCTAAAATTAGCAGTGAGGTGTGCTATTGTAAGGCAGGCTCACTCCCTCTCTCATGCGTGCGCACACGCCCATATGCAAACACACAGACAGTTTATGTAATAATCTTTGATCCTTGTCTCTCTGTCCAAATTGTTAAAACTTTCTTCTTTTTAAAGATAGTTTTTTTTTCCTGGCATTTCAGCTGTCATCAATACTGACAGTAGAGAGAGACAAGAAAGACAGAAGAGAGTGAGACAACGACATGCAGCAAATGGCTCAGTCCAGTATCAAACTTGGGCTCAGAGGTCATCGTTGATACTTGGTGCACGCTCTGCCAGGTGAGCCACCAGGGCGTCACCAAGATTGACAGGACTTTCTGTTCAGGTGTCTGAACACAATCTCAGAACACAATCAAATGTAGCCTATTTTTTTTTTTTTTTAAATCCTGTTGAAAAAGAATCAGTCCAACTTGATGAAATCTTGACACATTGGTCATTTTCTGTTGAGAGTGATACATCTTTAAAAAATAAAGCATTTCCCATTGAGCAGGACAAGTCAGCTGTCCAGTCTCAGAAACATGGCAGTCTTTATGTCTCCCACCAGACACTGGGCTTTCATCATTTCTCTATTTTGTACTTCCTCATCTCCTCTCTCCTCCATCCTTCTGACTTGACCTGGAAATCGATCTCAGAACGCCATCTTTAATGATGTCTCAATTCCTTCCTGTTAAGAAGAAAAAACACTGACTGTCTGCTGCTTTTGTCAGCCTCTGGGTTTCTTTCTTTTTTTTTTTCACCCTGTCTGTAATTTCTGGGACACATCAGAGCTGTGACGGCAGAGGAGTCCCCACCCACCTGCATATCAAAACATTCAAATTCAGCTTCAGGTTCAATTCGTTTTCTCTATAGTGGAGAACCCGACCCTCTCTAATTAAATAACCTGAGCCTGAGCCAACATGATTGAGTCGCGCCTGACAGGGTTCAAGTTGAGAATTACAAACCTTGGTGTTCAGACATTTACATTTTCACACATAACAACTGTCAGTGAGTTTCAGCAGATGTGTTAACTCATGCTCTGCCATTTAAACAGGGTGGCGATGTGTGTTAGTTCACCCCTCTCATTCACCCTCTCATGCAAAAATGCCTTTGTTACCAAACCAAACTGTCGCCATGTTTTTCTGAGGATACTATCATGCCCAGTCTCAGACCATCATTTGAAGATTAATGTCCAGAAAAGGGAGGAAATTGTCTCAGATCACAGGTCCATCAGAGATCACCACACTGTACATACCCTGAGTATAAGTTATTGGATTCTGGGAAGAGGTACAGGGCTCGTCTATGGAATAACGGCCATTTCAACATTCATTTCTCATTCTCTCAGCAAACTTAGGATAGATGAAGGGACAGGGAGACTGTCAGATAAACTGACACAGTTTGGCATGAAGTACTAACTCAGTAAGGCTGTAGGCATATTAATTTATTCACTGCTGGTGCTTGTATACAGTCCGAAATGTATAGAGTAAGATAGATATGATTGCTTGAAATATATTTAATTATAGAGATATTTGTACTTGATGTATTCAAGTTTGTAATCAGTAAGGCGCACTGGTGGCTTATCAGTAAAGAGCGTGTACCATGTGCCAGGGCTTAATCCCAATCGTAGCGACCAAATCCGATCTCAGGTCCTTTGCTGCATGTCATCCCCTCTCTCTCCCCTGCCTTTCCTGTCCGTCTCCACTGTGACTGTCAAATAAAGCTGAAAAAATAATCTTTAAAAAAAAAAGTTTGTATTCACTAATAGTGGAATGCTCTTTCTTGCTGTGATGTGTATTGTTTTTATGCTTTCTAAGTCCCTGATCTAAGACAGTTTCTCCCACTTAAAATAATAAAGTAACCCTGACTTGAATCCTCGTTTAAAGGAACAACCTTTACTCCACCAGAGCACAACATCAGTACCAGTGACTCACTGATCGCTTCGCCAGCTGCTGAACGCTCACTTCTGACCTGCTCTCCTTTCTGGATGACAAAAAAAAAAGCTGAAAAGCTGTTAAATGGCATACAGTCCAGTTCTGTACCAGCAAAAATTGACTTCAAAGGCATATCACCTTTGAAGTCATTTTCTCTGTTTCATTACCAAAGTAGTTTGGGTTTTGACTTTGTTTGTCACTGTACACCTTAAATGACTTAACAACAGTGCCCTCCATCTCTCTTTGCTCAATGATAATAAATCTACCGTCTTTATCATTTACTTTTGACAGGCAGTGTTCTTTATAGCTGCCCCGATTTACAGCGGAAAATATCACAGCAGCTTTGTTTTGTTGTGTAAAGATAACACAGGCAATAGACTCTTCTGACCGCAGGTTTTATGAACATCAGTGATCCTTGTGGTTATGAAGTCGGCACCCAAAACCTTGACTTTAGGTTATTGCCATGACAGTGCACAGGTTAAGATTCCAGTCTGCAGCAGGTTCACTTTAATGCTTTACCAAAGGACGAGTGGCAGTTTAGATTACACACAGGATTCATCAGTTTGGTGCTATTTTAGCAGGTACCATGGGACTATTAGAGAGAACATATTGTTCTACTAATTATAGTGTGAATTATAAGATTTGAAATTTTAGGGTACTGTCAGTGGATTAGAGACATGGTGGTAGGTGGGAGGAAAACACTGGAAAAAAGCTGTGTGTGCTGGCGGTACACATACCCATAGATTCCCACCTGAATTATTTTTGCATACTCACTAAACCAACTGTAAACATCTGTTGTGCATTATTATTTTATGAATTCAGTTGTGTGATATATAACTGCTATAATTGTTTATGGGTAAAAAAGGCTAGAGTTGCAGCACTAATATATTCAGTGCATCTCACAAGTGCCTGGATGGCCCTTGTGTATCTTTCTAGCACCTTATTGCTTTGAAAATACACTGTCCCACACAGGGCCATAAATAAATGAATAAAATATATACACATATTTTATTCTATTGTATCCAAACCATAATCCAAGCAGCATGAGTTTCACTTTGTCACAGTGACAGCTACGGCAGGCTTGGTAGGAGTAATGTCCCTCCTTCGTTGGACCCAGCGTTTCAGTATCTGCTTGATCTCCTTGGTTCTCAGACAGTAAATGAAGGGGTTGATGAGTGGGGGTAAAAGACTGTAGAACAGAGTGGTGACTATATGCTTGTCGGGGGTCATTTTCAGGTTAGGAATATAAGGCGTGGAGAAGACGATGAAACGTGGTATGTAGTAGATAGAAATGATGCATCCTTGAGTGGCACAGGTGGAGAAGGTCTTCGCTCTGCCCTGGGGAGAATAGTAGCTTAGGGTTACAAGGAACACACATATGAACAACATACAATAAAAGGGCATAATTGCTTTCCATAAAAAAAAGAGATAACATGCTGATAACCTTGGCAAGGTTGGTTGCCTTGGAGATATTTGAGGCCCTTTTATGTATACTGACAAAGAATCAGAATGTAATAGATAATCGTTTAATGATGGTGGCTTCATTATCTACATGAGGAGGACAGCTAATTTAAACATAATTAACAGGACATGAGGACAGTCTGTGTGAAAATACACAAAAGTCAGAGGGGAAAGAGAGGTGAACCTGACCTGTCGACTGGCCATGCGCAATACAGTGATGATGATGCAGATGTAAGAGAAGATGATGAAAGATAAAGGAACAAAGAGAACAGTCATTGCTGAGGTAAAGGCGTCTCTGATTTGTCTGGAGGGATCACCACAGACTAGAGGTATGACAGACATGGTATCACAGAAGGCATGTATGATCTGGCTGGATCCACAAAATGGCATTATGCTAAAGTTGACTGTGCTGATGCCAGAAAAGATGTGAGCCACCACCCAGCAGAAGACTAAGAGACCTATTATGGTCTGGTTGGTCATCAATATTGGGTATCTGAGGAGGAGGAGGAGAGGGAGAGAGAGAGAGAGAGAGAGAGAGAGAGAGAGAGATTGCTTTTAGTCCTCTCATCACAGTGCTTGGAATGACATAAATGCGGTAAAATGTTCAGTAAATGAATATGAATCTCTATGAATTGCCACCTGAGAGGGAAACAGACTGCCAGATAGCGATCCAGGGCCATGAACATTGAGATGAGGGAACTCAAGGCGCCAAAATAGTGGATCATTTGCACTTGGAATAAGCAGGTGTGGAAGCCAAGAGCCCCATCATTCCACCAGTAACGAGCAATTATTTTAGGCAGGATCACTGTGGCCATGCCTTTGAAAGAGAGAGAGAGTGAAAACAAGAACAACACAAAGGAGACTGCTGAAACCAGCATTCCTGCCACTGACAGCAATAACATGCTCAAAGCCACTTAGGTTACTTGTTTTGCCCTTTCCAATATCAAATTATTCATTCTAATCCATTGATGTCTGTCTAACTGATTCAGATAACAAACCATGACCTATTGTGATTCTAGGAGTATTCTATTTGAATGAATGCAGTGGTGCACTGAATTTAACATTGAAGGTAGAAGCAGTATGGTAACCTACCTACGCAAAAGACACCACTCTTACCAATGTCTGCAAGGGCCAGGCTGACCATGATGATGTACATGGGCTTCTGGAGGCTGCGCTCCAGAGCAAACACCACCACCAGCAGGAAGTTGCCCACAACTGTCGTCAAGTAGAGGAAGAAGAAGAACCAGGCCACCAGGTGAAAATACTCAGGCTGCAGACTGGGGAAGCCCACGATAACAAACTCTGACACACGGGTGTAGTTCTCATCCACCTGAAACATTCTGAAATTAAAATTCACAGAGGAAAGTACAACTTAACTGCATACAGTGCAGTACATTATTGAATGAACCTGTGCCTGTGAATGTGTTAAGCTGAGGAGTGATTGAGACTCACTTCGGTACTTACCTCACCCTGGATTGTGTGACAACAAAGAGCAGCAGCTCAGTTTTATAAAGATTTTGCAATAGGCAGGAAGTGCCTAGTATGTTGATACAACTTTGTCTCAGAAGAGGCACTCGAGTTGTACCTCCTGGGTTGTCAAATTAACTTTCCATAACAGGTGTATCAGAGGAAGATGTAATGTTTTATAGTGTAATGCAACACTGTCATTCTGTGATTGTACAATGGAGGATTAATTGAACACCCATTATTTCCTGACCCAAGACATCAGACTGAACACTTAATGAATGATGGACACAATGCCCGTGTACTGTTTTCAGTAGGATTCCCATCTTGAGAACCATGTCAACATTGTGCCACAGTTGTCGAATCAGCCAGCTCTGATCCACATGCCTGGGTAGTTGAGGTGACTGCCTTTGGGAAAAAGATGTTGTGGTAAAATGGAAACATGTTTTGTATTTTTGGGTGAACTGTCCCTGTAATGACAGGTAAATAATGCATCTGAAGTGATTTAAAAGAGGATAATGAGGGAGATAGCCTGACTTCTAATACAAGTTGCTCCAAGGCCCAGGAGTCCTAATGAACAGGCTCAAATTACCTTCAGTTTGAAGCCTAGACCTTAGGTGTAGGGGAGCAGTGCACACTGAGATTAGTGAAGTGCTGATTCCAGAAAAATGTAAACATACATTATAAACTAAAAAATTGGCACTCAGTAGAGTACACATCCCTACACTATCCATAAACAATTTCCAGGCCACACAGTTGTCCAAATGAAAGTTTTCTTACTTTCCATGCTCTTAAGTTAGGGTAATGGTTTTATCTAATAAATTCAAATGTTAAACATTTATGTGTGTGAGTGATTTAGGGAGTATTTGTTGTTGAAGTTATGCATCTCTTCATGATAGGCCACACTAACCACCACACTCCCTTTTGCCACTTGGTGTGAAAGGTTAATCAGCTCTTTCTTGGCTCATGAGTAAGCATTCCACAATGCTTTGTACAAATTCATTCATAATTTTTGGGGAAATCTGTCTCACCAACAAACAGGCACATAAACAGATGGAATGGGGTGAGAATATAACACACATCAAACTCCATTGTTGGAAGTAACAAGTGACAAAATGACTTGCACACACCAGTCTGATGCAAAGTTTATTGTTTTTATTGTTACAATGCCACATTTTTGAACTTCATCAGGGCATGCAAATGGATTAAAAGCAGAGGTCTGACATCGTCAGCAGGTGTGAATGATAAAGAGGTGGAGGAGTTGCTATTCACAACCACAAAAATCACAAACTAGCAATCAAACAATGAACTGTGGCATTACTGGCACTCCTCTTAACAACGTTTCAGGACCAGGACCTGGTTTTATTTATACTGATTTATTTATTTTTATTCTATTTATTGATGCTTATCTATCTATCTATCTATCTATCTATCTATCTATCTATCTATCTATCTATCTATCTATAACTAGAGGTGCTTATGCATGTTGATGTCACCGTGTTGGCTGGGAGATTTGTGATGTAACTGCAAAGCCTCCATGATATGAAAAGCAGACTTAGGTAAAAGACTTGGTTTTCATATGTCAGACCTTCACCACACAAAAAGCCATAGCCATATATTAATAAAAGTAAAAACTCTTGAAATTAATCAAATAAGAGGAAATTCTACAAGATATTATAAGTGACATAACTTCATAAAATATGACTTTTACATGAGCTGAATGCGACTTGTTCTCAAACTGAATGACACTGTCAGTTTGTGGATGACCAATCCTAAGCAATAATACACAAAAAAAATTAGAGTATGATTTTATTTTACGACTATTTATTTAGACTAGTACCTTAGGAGGAGTTAGGCGAGTCGTAACAATACAAAATTAGATCTGCCCTGTCAAAACCTATAAACAATTTCTATAGAATAATTGAAGGCACCACTTCACCTTAAATCCATCACACAAGTTCGGCTCCACACAGTTTAAAAAAAAACAAAAAAAAAAACACTTAAGTATAGATGTATTATGTCCCCTTACAACGCAAACCCACACAGTGGAGGCAGGTCCTGTATTTCACTTGGTCACCGTGGCAACTAGGGCAGGTTTGAGAGGAGTAATGTCCCTCCTTCGTTGGACCCAGTGTTTCAGTATCTGCTTGATCTCCTTGGTTCTCAGACAGTAAATGAAGGGGTTGATGAGCGGGGGTAAAAGACTGTAGAACAGAGTGGTGGCTATACGCTTGTCAGGGGTCATTTTCAGGTTAGGAAAATACGGTGTAGAATAGACAAAGAAACGTGGAATATAGTAGATAGAAATGATGCATCCTTGAGTGGCACAGGTGGAGAAGGTCTTCGCTCTGCCCTGGGGAGAATAGTAGCTTAGAGTTAGAAGGAACACAAATATGAACAACTCACCATATGAAAATATTCACTTTCCATCTTTACACAGCTTTGCTCTGATGTCTTTGAAGAGTTAGTGAACTGAGGGATGAAAGCTTTTTTGTGTATATTGACAAAACATCCAGGCATCTTGGTGATAACTATAACTTATAGTATGCCGGCTTAATATATCTGTAACATGAATTTGTAATATAAATAGCAAAGATACCTCATTTCAAACACAGACAAAGGACATGAGGACAGTCTACATTAAAAATACACAAACGTCAGAGGGGAAAGAGAGGTGAACCTGACCTGTCGACTGGCCATGCGCAACACCATGATGATGATGCAGATGTAAGAGAAGATGATGAAAGATAAAGGGACATAGAGAACAAACATTGCCCCAGCGAAGGCTTCACTGAACTGTCGGGTGGTGTCCCCACAGACTAGGGATGTGAGAGACATGGTGTCACAGAAGGCATGCACAATTTTATTAGGTCCACAAAATGGCATCATGGTAAAGTTGACAGTGCTAATGCCAGCAAAGATGTGAGCCACCACCCAGCAGAAGAGTGTGAGGCCTGTCATGGTCCGGTTTGTCATCCACACTGGGTATCTGAGGAGGAGAAGTGGCAGAGAGAGAGAGCGAGAGAGAGAGAGAGAAAGAGGTATAACCATGGAGACTAGAACAGAGTGGAGAAAAGGGGGAGGAAAATGGCTCATTTCATTGCAGGGCTTAGTGCTAGAACTGCCATAAATGTTGTAAAATGTATAATAAATGACTATGAATCTTTATGAAATGCCACCTGAGAGGGAAACAGATAGCCAGATAACGGTCCAAGGCCATGGTCATTAAAATAAGGGAACTCAAGGAGCCAAAATAGTGGATCATTTGCTCTTGGAATAGGCAGGTGTGGAAGCCAAGAGCCCCATCATTCCACCAGTAACGAGCAATTAGTTTAGGCAGGGCCACTGTGGCAAAACCTGAGAGAGGGAGAGAGAGAAAGAGAGAGGGAGAGAGAGGGAGAGAGAGAGAGAGAAAGAGTTTTTAATGTCTATAATGTCTATTACTAATTTAAGTTAATTGAAGAACAAAAGTCATAAAGTCTAATCATAAAGTTTATTGCTGGAAGGGTTCACCAAGAATGTCAGTCCATGTTCAAACCAATATTTGGTTCATTCTGACCCACCTGATCTACTTTCCTTCAATTTCTCTCACAAACTAGATGGGATACAATTGAATAAACATTTTCTTGTCCATCTCTAATGCCTGTTAAATTGTAGACACTTGAACGGACTATTATCAGGTCTTGAAAGGTCACCATGGCAGTTGCCGCCAAAATAGTGAATCATTTCCAGGCAGGTGTGGCAGCTAAGAGCCTCATCATTCCACCCGTAGCCAGCAATTATTTTAGGCAGGATAACTGTGGCCATGCCTCCGAGAGAGAGAGTGAAAACAAGAACAAGGCAAAGGAGACTGCTGAACCAGCATTCCTGCCACTGACAGCAATATCATGCTCAAAGCCACTTAGGTTAATTGTTTTGCCCTTTCTATTATTAAATTGTTCACTTGAATCCAATGATGTCTGTCAAACTGCTTCATATGACGAATGATGACCAACTGTGACTGTAAGTTGAATGAATGTAATGCTGCACCGAAAATTTAACATTGAGGGTAGAAGCAGTATCTTCTGGACAACCCTTACCGATGTCTGCAAGGGCCAGGCTGACCATGATGATGTACATGGGCTTCTGGAGGCTGCACTCCAGAGCAAACACCACCACCAGCAGGAAGTTGCCCACAACTGTCGTCAAGTAGAGGAAGAAGAAGAACCAGGCCACCAGGTGAAAATACTCAGGCTGCAGACTGGGGAAGCCCACGATAACAAACTCTGACACACGGGTGTAGTTCTCATCCACCTGAAACATTCTGAAATCAAAGTTCACAGAGGAAAGTACAACTTAACTGCATTCAGTATAGTACATTATTGAATGAAATTCTGCCTGTGAATGTGTTAACATGAGGAGTTATTGAGACTCACTTTGGTACTTACCTCACACCCTGGATTGTATGACAACAGAGGGCAGGAGCTCAACACCTCATTTTATAAAGAGAAACAGGCAGGTGGTGCAGAGTACTTTGATACAACTTTGTCCCAGAGGAGGCACTGGCAGTGAAATGCTCCTTGGTTGTCCAAGTGAAGCTCAACTTAATTAACGCCTGATCATATTTAACAAACAACTTAAGTATGGGAAAATATTAATAGATATGAGTAGAAATTAGAAAATCAATTCTTATCTCTGCCATCTTTAGAATGGAAAACACTCACTGTTCATATTGGTCCCAAAAAGATGAAAACGGACTGGCCATCCATATATGACAGATTTACTTCTTGTTGATTAGGCCAACAAAGGTAAGGATTCAATCTCTACTCTTTTTCATTAAAGCCACATGGCAACTATAATCTCTGTTTATAATCTCTCTAACCTCTGTTTTGTTGTTGGTTACTTTGTAGCATCTACGACCACCAATGTTTGAAAAAAGAAGCAGCGTTCCTGTTTGGAGAAATCCCTTGTCATGTTGTCATGTAAATGAAGTTTTTTTTTTTTTTTTTTTTTTTTCTTGTACTGTAGAGAATAGCCATGAACTATTGTTTATATGTGACACACTGTTTGCCAGCTGCAGCTCAGGGGGTTTCAGGTACCTCTGTGGTCTTTCAAACCTTGGCGAACTTGGCGAAAAAAAAAAAAAAAAAAAAAAAAAAAAAAAACTCGACTGTGACATCCAGGAAGAAGAACGGCTATTCTATTATAGTGTGATTTCATCTCAGTTTGACTACTGTGATAACTTATCAACCTGTTTCAAATGTCAGACCATAGCAAATTTTTATTGTGTGTAATTTTGCTGCCAGGTTGATGAAGACTTCACTTGGAGAATAACTTTTTGCTGGTTTTACCTTCTTTACACTGTTTGGCAGTTTGTTTTTGAATGGATGCCAAGATTTTCCTAAGCTACAGTAACTGTTGAAGATGTGGACAAACAACCTGCGATCCACAGCGAAACATGACAATGACCATTTCATATATAGAATTAGAAATATTATCTAGTGGATGGTAAAGACACTGTAGAGCCCAAATGTGACCTACCAGTTAAATAAAGCACATTGCACACAAAGAGAGCGCAACTTCTTAGGGACAGTATGGAGGTCTATATCCAGGTGACTTCAGTTTGGGAACATAACAGCAAAAAATAAGAGGTGAGAAGAGGTGAAAGAGGTGAAAAGCAGGGGCTAACCAGTGGACAGAAGAATACTGATGTGCCATTTTCCCAGACTGCACACAACTGCATGCTACTCTCCTGTGGGAAAGCCCATCCACTTCCCTCCTGGCCTTGGTTTAGAAGAGTTTTACAGACTCATCTATAGCTTTCCAGTGTGGCACCAACACAATCAAGTTGGCCAGAGAGGGAAGCCATGGAGAAGTATTTCCAAGAATTCTTGGCAGCTGGTATGATTTGTCCCTCTTGTCTGCTGTTGGGGCCACTGTCTTCTTTGTTGGTGAGAAGGACAAGATGCTTCACCTATGTATCAACTACCAGGGACTGAGTAACATCGCTGTAAAGAACCACTACCCTCTTCCTCTCATCAAATCAGCTTTTAAACCATTACATGCAGCCTTGGTGTTCACTAAGCTCGACCTCTGAAATGCCTACCACCTGGTTCATATCAGCAAGAGAAAACAGAAAGGGAAAACATCCCTCATTATGGCCCTGGGGCATTTTGAGTGCCTGGCCATGCCCTTCAGCCTTGCTAATGCTCCCAGTGCCTCATTAATGATGCTCCAGTGATTTTCCGAGTCAGTCCAGGAACATATCTGCCACATTGTAAAGGTCCTCCAGAGGTTACTTTTAGAATAAATTGTTTGTGAAGGTTGACAGGTGTGATTTCTGGCTATATCATCCCTGGGGGTCAGATCCAGATGGCCCCACCAAGGTGAAAGCAGTGGCAGAAAGTGCTTCCTGGGCTTTGCCAATTTATATCACTGCTTCATATGAAATTCTCTCATCTCTCAGAAATAACCTCACATCCATTTCCATGCATTTCACCTGGACAGGTGAAGAAGAATGTGCCTCCTTGATCTTACACGCGGCTTCTCATCCCATCTCATCCTGGTTCAGCCCAGCCTGTCTTGTCAATTCATTGTGGAGGTGGATGCGTACAACACTGGGTGTAGTAGCAGTCGTTCTTGATGCTCACTAGTGAAAAACTCCTGTACCTTCTTCTTTTGCCAGCTAACTTCCTCTGAAAGGAATTATGACATTGGCAACAAGCAGCCCCTACCTGTTAAATTGACATTGGAGAAATGGTGAAAGCACTGGTTGGAGATTGTTGAATAACCTTTACTTGTATGGGCCAATTATAAAAAAGTGTTCTACATTCACTCGGCCAGGCAGCTTAACTTTCAAGGCGATAGGAGGGCCTATTATTCAGTCAGTATTATTCTGACAGTTTCATCCAAAGGGTGCTATACAGGTTCCTGAGCACATCCTTTCTATGTCTTTTACTGTAGTTTTTGTCACCTGGGATATTTGAGTCTATTCTCAGACACCAACCTGACCCTGAAGTTGGGCTGATCAATTGTCTTTTTGTTCACACTCCTCCAGACATGACATCCCCAGGTGTCAGCTAAACCCTCACCTTCCTCTGTCAGTGGTTTTAGTTTCCCTCCATAGAAAAGCCCTCTCACTCCTTTTTCTTTGTTCTCTTTGTTTGTGTCCGGAATAAGCATCCAAAATGAGAGTACATGACATTTTTAAAAATGATAATATCACAGAAAAGAATTCTCTGTCCTCCTGTAGTGATGTGTTTAATGACCTCACAGACCACCGCTGTCTACAATGCTGCCTCCACTTTTGCCTCTTCGTAGCAGGTACATAATTATGACCTCTTGCACCTTCTTGCTGTAAGAAACTTTTGACTCTGAGCTGCCCTCTAGTGGACTTATTGCTTAACATCCATGCCAACACAGAGAATGCATGAAAGTATGTGGGCAGTGACGGTTACATCGTTTGAAATGGACCTAATCCCCCTAGGTCTACCTTACCTTTTTTGAAATTCATTCCCCGTGGTTACATCTCTCTCTTGACTTTGACGCAGGACGCCCCACTTTGATGGAAATGCAGTGATTTTGACTGTTGAAGGCAGGTTCTTTAAGGCAGCCCACTTCATAGACTTGCAAAAACACTGGCCTCAGCTCAGGAGACTGTGAATGATATGATATAACATATCACCCACATCACTGTGTTGCCACAAGACATAATTTCTGCTCAAGGTCTGGGGGCCTCAGTGTATCTTCATGGTTCCATCCACAAACTAGCGGTCAAGGTGAATGAGTTAACCAGGAGTTGGAAACCATCCTATGCTGCTTTGGGTTCAAGCCTTGGTCATGGACCTGCCAGCTCCACTGGGGGTGCAGTGCCTACAACTCTCTTCCAACCTCAGCCACTAAAATGTCCCCATTCAAATGCTCTCTCGGTTATCAACTCTCACTTTTATCTGGTCTCAAGGAGACCGTTTAATGTAATCTGAATGCAGTTTAGGTTAATTTGGAATGAATACTTCATCGATCAAAATATTTCACCTTTTCATTTTTATTTTTTTATGTGTATTTTTTATTTTTAAATGTCTACTGAACATGCTTTCAAATTATGGTTTGTTGTAAAGATCACTAACAATTCATGTGGGGAAAAAAATAAGGGGGGGCTTGAATACTTTGTGAAAGCACTGAAAATACATAACTTTAGTTTTGTTAATAGATACAATAGATTATGTTAAGACCCAGACATGGAAGTAATATAGAGGAACACAGCAAAAGTATCTTTGCAAAAAAAATGAGGATGTAGTTTATTTTTAAAAAAAACAAAAACAAAGGAAAGGGGAAAGGGTGGTTAGGTGGGAAACGTCACTCCTTCAGTAACTATTATCAGAGAAAAGAGAGAGTTTGATGGAAGTGCTTATAACACAGAAGTTGAATGGAGAGGAGTTTTTTCCCATTCAAATTAAATACAGCAAATCACAACTGACTTACAGGGCCTCGAGATCAACATTACGCCTTGTTTAGATGTATATTTTCAAAATATTCTGAGCCTTTATGAGCTTGTAATAAAAATGATGTAATAATTTATATTTTCAAAATTGCTTTTTTTAAAAAATGGTAAAATTATGTGAACTAAACGAAGACATTTTATTTAGACTATCTTACTGCAACTATAAGGACTACTATTACAACTGCCCCATCAAAACCGAGTGAATAAACAAATTTCTACAGGATAATTTAAGGCACCAGTTCACTTTTTCTCAGTAACCCAAGTTTGACTCAGCGCTGATTTTGAAAAAAAACACTGCAGTATATGTGTATCATTGCTTCATACAACCCTAACCCACACAGTAGAGGAAGATAATATATATCACTCAGTCACCGTGGCAACTAGGACAGGTTTGAGAGGAGTAATGTCCCTCCTTCGCTGGACCCAGAATTTCAGTATCTGCTTGATCTCCTTGGTTCTCAGACAGTAAATGAAGGGTTGATGAGTGGGGGGAAAAGACTGTAGAACAGAGTGGTGGCTATACGCTTGTCAGGGGTCATTTCAGGTTAGGAAAATACAGTGTAGAATAGATGACGAAATGTGGAATGTAGTAAATAGAAATGATGCATCCTTGAGTGGCACAGGTGGAGAAGGTCTTCGCCCAGCCCTGGGGAGAAGGGGTCGTGACACACTTACAAACAACTTTCAGTAATGGTAAAATACTACAAAACTATAATACTTTCACATCATGTATTCACACTGAAACATATCCACACAGAATATTTAAAAAGTTTCCAAAAAGCTGAATCCACATTTGTGGGGATATTTATCTTTGCAAATGTAGAAGCAACCTGTGGTGTCCCCGCAGACTAGGGGCATCAGGGACCCCGTGACACAGAAGCCATGATCCAGCTGGGTCCACACAACGACATCGTGATGAAGTTGATGGTGCCAACGCCAGGGAAGATCTGGGCTGATACTCAGGTGAAGAGCACCATGCCTGTCATTGTCTGATTTGTCATAAGCACTGGGTATCAGGGGGAGGGAAAAGAAAAAGATAGGGAGAAACAGAGGAGGACAAAGACAGACATGGACCAAGTAGAGGAGGGGAGAGGCAGATGAATGAAGATGTGAGGCACAGAGAGAGAGGAAGGGGGAGGCAAAAAGAGTTGTTGGAAAATGAAAGTACAGTTGTCATGTTAGAAAAAATTGAAAAGTAAATCAACCAATATAAACAAGTATAAAACACACTTTAGTAATCCAAAACAGCATAGCATTTTTACAGCTATTTACAGCTAAGATCAGCAGCAGTTGCATTTTTTTTGCAACTGCTGCTGATCTTTCTGATAAGAAAACGATAACTTTTCATCCTTGAAAAAAATTTCCTTATAAATTGATGCAATGGAAAGGAATAATATGCAGTAGAATTTAGCTGCAATGAAAGGGGCCCAGCATCCATGCAGCACACAGGACAAAGCAAGTCCATTCTGCCAAGAAGGTCATTGTGGCGGCCTCTGAAGACACTCAGACGATTTTTTTTTGTTCACGTTCTCTTCTACAGCGCACGTGGAATGAAGTGACATTCCTTTACAATGTTGTGGCAACTTTAGTGTCAACTTCCACAGTTTCAGGCTTGGCTTCTATTTCATTATCACTAAAGTCCACTGACAACTTCAAACATGAAAGGTCCTTAGCCCCCTAAATGCTGTAAATTGAAGATAGAAATCGGCCAGCCAACTAATAAAATCGCTACTAACTTCTTCTTTTAAATCATGAAAAATCAGTGTCAGGCCATGGAGGAAATGGTTCACTCATACAAGGCCGAGCTCAAAAAGGTTTTTCACTCAGGTAAAAACAGATGAGATTCTATCCAACAGATAGAGAGAACAACAGTGACTGTTGTACGACAGGCAGAGAAACAATGCTTGAGAGCCCGAGTACATAAATACCCGTTAGTCAGACAGTTTTCAATTTCTCCAACACTACGAGATCTCTCAAAAGGAACATTAGTCACTATGGCCCTCTGCAAGCCTTGACTATCTGCTGGTTTGCCATCACACATGAGTGCTGGCCAAATTATTCAACATAAAACAAAACACAGCATGCAACAAATACATTATAAGAGGAAAGAGCAAGTTAGGAATGAGAGAACATTTAACTAAAAATGGAAACAAGTAGTGTCTTTGCATAACAGCTTTAAAATCATCCGATGTATCTCACTGTTGTGCTCATAGACAGATCACCCAGTTTGAGAGAGGGACTTGAGAAACAAAGAGAAAGTAGCAATGAGGGAGTTTCTGGTGGAGTACTGGTAATTAAATATTATTTGGGGTATTTTGGACCCCAGGAAGACTAGCTCGTCCTACTTTTGTGACAGCTAATGGGGATCCTTTTAACAATAAACAATAAAAGTTCAAGCAAATGTTTTACAAACTGAGAAAGTCATTCTCCATTTTAATGCCTATTGAGTGAATAACGGCTGGATACTGGTGTCATTTAACTGATTTGATATTTGCAGTAGAGTTTCACTAATGAGAAAGAAATATATGTCAATAAATACTGATTGCACTCAGCTGTAGTATGTAGCTTGACGGCATGGGATTGACGGCATGTAATAATGATCAAACTTGAGAGTACGTTCTTGATGCCAGCATTTGAAATTATATGAACACGTGAGTGAAAGAGAACTCAATGAACAGTGTAACTGTCTACGAGACAGGTTTAATTAGGATGTTTATTTTATATGTTTTTTTGTTGCATATTCATGGTTGTGTGAATTCATTAAATCATTAAAAATGATTAAAAAACAATAAATAAGAAGCTAAAGGTGGTGACGTTGGTTAAAAAGGTATCTGTGTATCTATAGTGTACAATAGTAAAAGAATGAGTGGAAAAATCAGGTGTTTTTTGGGCAAGATTATTTTCATCGGGTCATGGCTGTTGCATTGTGGGTAAGATGCAACATGGATGCCAAGGACAGAGACCTCCAGAGTGATTTTATTCTACACGTGGTCTAAGATGGCACATTCGGTAACTGTTTTTCATTTGTTTACATTTGTGCATTATTTAGTTAATGTAAAGGTATATGGACAATGTGATATGGGTTAAGAAGTCATATTTTATTTCATCACATTTTTTGTTGTGTTAACATCAGATACAAGCTTGGCAGGTGTATATTTAAAACCTTTGTCTCTTATTTCTTGTAGTTTTCACAGTGTTGGCTGAAGAGAGAGAGAGAGGGAGAGAGAGAGAGAGAGAGAGAGAGAGAGAGAGAGAGAGACAAAAAATAGAACTTCAAAAAACATCTATATGATGTGTGGCCAGTGGAGCTACAAACAGCATCACTTAACTAAGTAAATCTAAACAGTATATGATTACACATTGGGTACACTTCGCCTTAGAAATACATTTAAAACCCTCATGCCATACCACCTGAGAGGGAAACAGATCGCCAGATAGTGGTCAATGGCCATGGCCATTAAGATAAGGGAGTTTAAAGTGCGAAAATAGTGGATCATTTTCTCTTGGAACAGGCAGGTGTGGAAGCCAAGAGCCCATCATTCCACCAGAGGTGGGCAATTATTTTAAGCAGAATCACTGTGGCAAAACCTATGAAGGAGAGAGACATACTAAGGAAAAGAGCAAGTGTCATGGAGCAGGGAGACTGCCATGAATGATTTTTTTCCCCGTCATTACTTAAAGCGGAAAAACCAAAAAAAAAACAAAAAACAAAAACATAATTTCATCCTCCAGTACAATACAGACTTGTAAAGACAGGAATAAAATTAGTGTAAACGTCATATTAGAATGACAAGAACCCCCATTCACCTTCCCAAAGGCAGACAGTATTAAAAGGTAATATGCCACTTTACAAATGACAGCTGGATTCTCCTCTTCGTCTGAGAGGGCCAGGCTGACCATGGTGATATGCATGGACTTCTGAAGACTGCGCTCCAGAGCAAACACCAGCACCAGCAGGAAGTTTCCCACCAGTGTGGTCACATACAGGAAGAAGAAGAGCCAGGCCACCAAGTGAAAATACTCGGGCTGCAGACTGGGGAAGCCCACAGCAACAAACTCTGACACACACATGTAATTTTCATCCACCTGAAACATTCTGAAATCAGAGTTTGGCAGATGAGAGAAGGTGGTGCGTCTGTGTGTGTGTACATTTTGAAACATCAGAATTAAGAGATAGTCTGTGTGGCTTCTTACCCCCCGACATGCAGTACCATAGAGAAATGAATGTCAGCTTAACAGTCAGCAGGTCTTTTTGACTGACAGAATGGCTAATTGGCCAAGATGATGCTTGTTGACGCCACATTGTCACAAGTGAATGTCTTTCACAAACAACGGCATCCAGTCAACAGAGGGCACTCGAGGGCCACAATACCTACACTACAGACAGCAGACCCTGGCTGCAGGTGAGCGCTTGGCTATAGAGGTTACAGAAGTGCTCTATAAGGTTATAGAGAAATGACAGAGGCTCTCTAACAAAAGGAGGACATTTGCCACTCTATATGGTGTTAACACAGGATCATGATGAGATGGGATGGGATACATAGCTAAAATGCTCATTCATGCAATTTACAAGCACCAATATTTTTTGAACACTTTTGGAACTCAGTCCTAAATTCTTTGAACTACTCTAGCTTGCATGGCCTCTTATCTGACGATATTGATAGTTTTTTAATGCATCTCCTATAGTGTAATAATAGCAGTCAAATGCTAATTGGCCCGGTGCTCTCAAACATGGAAGTCTCAAACACTCTCAAGTATCAAATAGTTGTTTTCACTACTGCTCAAAAACTATGACATTCTCTTTGCTCAGAATTGATACAAATAGATCTTCCACCAGTGCTTTAACTTAGGGCAAGATGCTCTTCCAAGTGCTGAAAAAATAGGATGTTCTACTACATCCGGTCAGATTTCGCATTATGCATGTCAGCATGCTTCTCTGGCCATTCTGACCCACAATCCTTTGCACAGCGGGAGTTACGTCGCACTGACTGAGCTGCGTGTACAACCCATGCCCACATATAAACACGGAAGACAACACGACACACATATCGCACTCACCTCGGTCATTGACAGCAGACATGCATGACAAGCATGTGCACGTCTCTGGCGAGCTCGGCGAGAGGCGATTTGCTGCATCTCTGAAGTATGAAATAGCACCAGCATTTTGATAACAAAATTCAAATGTGGCGCTACGGACAGCGGCGGAAGTGAGCAAGAGGGTTGGAGTTCAGGGATGACATATGTAGTGTGTCCCAATAGTATGCATACGCATGCATACTGCATACTACACTACATACTTTGTAAGGGCAGCTGCAGCACATACCAAAAGTAAAAAGTAGAAGTATGTGATTTGTAACGCAGCCACAGTTTCTTCGATGACAGAACAATAGTCAATATTTAGTATGGTCAGACAGTAGGCCTACCAAACTTTCACTGTTGAGGACTGGAAGAAAGTATTGTTACAGGCAAATCAAAGTGGGGAGTTTAAGTAAGCAGAAGCACACGAAATCTTCAGTCAAATAACGTCAAATAAGGTCAAATATTTATGTGCCAAGATGTTTTGCTTATTCTGGACTTAAAATGTAAATCTAGTTTCCCCAGATTTTTGAGATCTGTTTGATTCTTGGGGGGAATGAAAATGAAAGAAATGAACTGGGGGAAATTTTAATTATTTTAGATGTCACAACTGCAAAATGCAGACCCAGGAAAGTGAAGTAATGTGCCATGGTTGGAATTATTATACCAGCTATTAAAAGTAATACAAATTGAAATGATCTCTTTAGTTTGGAGAATGTGTTGGGTTTAATTCCTCTTCAAATATTAGAGGAAATAGACATTCGATAATAGTTTTGCCAAAAACAGATTATGTAGGTGCATGCCCCTCAGCCCCACAGAGGGGTGTTGACCTCAACCCCTGGACTTGTTCTTCCATGTAAGGTCAGTTGTAATCAGTTCAGAAATGTGCATTTTTTCCCTATTTGTTGGGTAAAGAACGACTGATTTGCCATTAGTACACATAAGAATTATGGGTAATTCTGTTTCAGTTGAGATTAGGAATAAATTATGCAGTTGTAAACACCAGCTTAAGTCTTAATGACACACTTTAGTAGAGCTCTCCAATGTGTTGAATATAGAACAAAAAAAATAGTGTAGTTATATGTTTGTGTGTGTGTGTGTGTGTGTGTGTGTGTGTGTGCACACTCATGTAAGCATAAACATGCTTTTTTGTGTGCCATGAAAACAACACTGGGACTGAATGTGCACTCACTTGTGGAAGTGAGTCAGCGGAAGTTGTCCCTGAGGAACAATTAGTCAGGTTGACTGTAACAGGTTCAAGACAGCTGTCCTATGGGGGAGACAGCCTGGAAGAGAAAACTAGAGAGAAAAACAACCTGTCAGTGGGCTGACAGGCCTGGTGTATGGAGGGGTTAACTTGTGTTAACTAATTAGAATAATTAAGAGTTGCCTCCTACAGTCAAAAGATATCAAAATTTCTTATAACTTCAACTGTTGATGACATTGTCTTTTTACCAAGTAAGCTGATGTGTTTAGCTGCCCTCGTTCATTACAATGACATGATGGGGAAAATTACTGCCAGTATTATTCCCTGTTTCTGTAGGCTACTGGTTTTTGGCCTATCTTGTATATTGTTTGGGTTTCTTTTCATACAATGTATGTTTCCTGCACTCTGAATGCCAAAGGGCCTACCTGTTACTGTGGGTCTTCAGGTTAACCCTTTGGGTAGTGACTGGAAGAATGAGATTGTGGTTTCAAGCTGCAGCTGTCCTCTTTGACAGGTTGCAGGCCTCATCCTTCATGATAGGGTGAACACACTTGAAATAGGATATAGGATAGGTATAGGATAGGTATAGGATAGTGTGTGCTATTGCCATGGTACCGAGCTAGCTTCTGTATAAATTGACTTCAGGCCAGTGCTGTTGTCAAGTCACTAGAAATCATGTCTGAGTTGAGGCACAAGTCCTCATTTCTCAAGTTGACTCCAAGTCAAATGTCCGAGCCTGAATCACCAATTTTGAGACCAAGTCCAGTCCACATTACCAGTACATGATCCCATGTCACCTGTCTGAGTCTGAGTCATCAGTCCTCAAGTTCAAGTTGAGTCCCAAATCATGAAAAAAGGATCCTAGTCTAGTACTACAAGTCTGCTCCAGGCAAGTTGCAACTCACTGAGGTGCAGTTTAACTACATTTGTCAGTAGCGTGGTCGTAACGTCGCTATTTTCTAAATCAAATAGCTTTTAAGTAGTGAAACTATTTTACTGATCAAATAGAGCAGTAGTGTCCGCAGAAGCTACATTTTCCCAGGCATTTCTCAACCTTAAACGCAACGGAGCTTTTGCTGCGGTTTGACATCTGACATAGATCAGGAGCAGTGGCTGACGTCAGCGCCGCTCACGGACCTGTACGTGTAGCCGACAGCCGCTCTTCTGTTTAACGTCGCGTACCTGTCCTACCTGTCTGCTGCAGCAGGACACAGGCATGTGTGTCGCGTGAACAAGCAGCTGCTGTAAGAAAAATCTGGCCTCTGTATCCACTGATAAGGAAAAAACTTTGGAACACCAGAAACTACATGCAAACACAGGTGTGCACACATACACACTAACATATATGCACACTTCCCCCACATTAGTATATACGCACTACCTGCTTTTTGTTATTATGTGAAGCATGTTGTTTGTTTTTGTTGCCATGTTTTATAGCAGTAAAAGCAGAGAGCAGTTTCATCAACTATTGAACTGAACATTGTTTGCCAGACTTTCTGTTTGACTGACAGTTTTATTGATCACTAGGATAGCGATGACTTGGAATGAAGTTGGTTCGATGTTAAAAAAAAAAAAAAAAAAAAAAAGTAGCTTTGATGTAGTTAAGCTACATTTTGTCACTGTACTGTAGCTTAGCTTTCTACATTATTTGAAGGGTAGCTTCAGTGTAGTGAAGCTTCATTTAATGCAGAGTATCTGGTAGCTTAGCTCACCACATTTTCCAAGTAGCTTGCCCAACACTACTGAGGTGACAGGTTTTGTAGTATCTAAGGACTTCACTCTATCTAAGGACCCTTGACCTGATGGAGAAGCCACTGCTTCTCTGTCAGGTGAACTGAGCCTGATTTGGACAGCTGATAAGGATGACCAAAGGAGGTCTTGGGCAGACCTAGAACATGCTGGAGGATTATATCTCTCGCCTGTCCTGGGAGTGCCTTGGGATCCTCCAAGAAGTGGTGTTGGAGGTTTGCTGGGGAAAAAGAGGCCTGGGCTTCACCTTAGCCCTGCTGCCACCACGTCCCTAAAGGACAAATGGCTTGAAAATGCATGGCTGGATGACATAATGAAGGTGCATTTAGTGTCCCCTAGTGTTCAGGAGTTTCTTTCTGGCATAGTGTAAGTTCAGATTTTTTTCCAATTTATTATTATTATTTTTTTTATGACTATGATCATTTTTGGCTGTGCTTATAAATGTGTATGTTAATGGTTAATGCCAAGGTTGCCTTATTATACTACATTTTATGCATGTAGTTATGAAATCATGAGAATAATTTGTTACTATAACAATGGCAATGATGGGCTACAAAACTAAGAATTTGGGATATTTTTAACATTTTGATCTAAACCACACCCACTTCCTTTTTAAGCTCTTGCCCAGATTTATCCAAATGCAACAGAAATAATTTGGATGGGGAACAAATACAAATACACGCAGGCACAAAAAGTAGCATCCCAGAACCCCCTCACTGTCATCATGTCATGTACCCTACCTACACAACAGAAGACGAAATTATACCAATCTGCAGTCTTTTCACTGTATTCTTCATGCTTAAGGAATATGAGGCTCGCTGCTGTTCTCTTAGTGGTGACAGAGCAAAAAGTCTATTACAGGGTAAGACAGATGGACCAGTGTTCAAACCCCTCTAGAGTCCTGTTTGCCATTTTGCCTGCAGAATGTAGAATGCTAAAATGAATTAAACCCCGCAGAACTGGGACCGCCAGTGCTCAGCCTCTCATTTTGCCCTTTATTATTTTTTTCTCCTGGAGGCAACAAATCTCTGTGGGAAGATCTGAACAGATGTAACATACCCAGGGAGCTAATGTGACCTTTCATTAATTTGGAGACAGTGTCTTGATAGTAATGGATCCCTAAGGATAACACTGCATGTCTTGTCAAGTTTGGAGAAACCCTCAGATATAAAGCTGGGGATGAACAGAGGCCTCAGGGTCCTGTGGATTCAACTGTCTCTTGTAAGCTTTGATATTGTTTAAGGCTCAGTTATTAATTTTTTAAATTGAAGTAAATCACAAGCCTTTTTGAATTCTGTATTTATTATAAGCCATAATGAATAACTTGGGTATGATGTCACCAGCCTAAGCTACTACAAACAAAGGTGCATGTATGATAAAGACCTGATCAGTTTTGGTTAAGGATTACAAGGCTTTCATATGATATAATTCATGATAGCTTAATGTAGTTAAGTATTACTCTCTTTCAATACATACTTATTTTTAAAACATTCATGGTGTTGCTACAAGTCCTCGTGGGATAGTTGCATTGGTTTCCATTTTCAATATTTCCTTGTCACTGAAAAATAATTGATCATAGCAGAATCTGTTCATTTCAGTCTCATCAAACATAATTACAGTAGTGAAACTTGAGACCAAAGATAAGCCTGTCCTTCTATATCTTAACTTGAGATAAGTGGTAGTCTAGCTCAAAAATCATCATACATCAAGCTATATCAAAATATATAGAAATGCTGGGTTTGTGTGGTGTACGTCAGTATGTACATTTACAAACTCAGTAATGATCAGATACTGAGGCGGAACACTGAAATAAAGTTTCACATCGGTTTTGCCAATTATTCTTCTAATTTTCTAAACTTGAGTGATATAATTTCCCTTCTTAAAGTTTGACCGAAATAAATCCAATGAAACGGAAAATCACACATATTTTATTGTCATGAATCCCAGGTTCATGTTGTGCTATTAAACATCCACCAGGGGATAACATTCAAAACAGTCATTCACAGTACTGCACAGATGTCCATACACCATGTTTGTGTACTCTTTATACAAACACACAAATTCCAAAAAGTCAAGAGGACTAGCTTATGCTCACGCCTAGGCCTATAGTTACATTTCTCACTTTATAATCCTGCATTTCTCTTCTCTCATGAATGCTCATTTATAACATTTCTTGCTGCCAGTGTCAGGGGCAGTCAACTGAGCTCCTCAATCTTAAAATCATCCTGTAGAGTCTAAGAGCCAAAGACTTTATGATGATAAGACTTCACTTATCTGTTGTAATACACACTGATCTTTTCCCAATCACTTGTCTCTCCTGATTGAAATGTTTTGTATATCATCATTCAGAATAATCCTTATTGCATGGGTACTGATTTTACTATATTGTGAATGCTCCATTATGAGGATTAGAATCTAAATAATAGCTTAATAATACTATGTGAATGAATGTATTGAATCATTGCATGCATTTAAAAATTCATTGCTTTGTGGCAGTGTGTCAGAGAAGAACCCAAGTAAACCACAAATGATGTGATTGCCTTACTAATATCACTTACATGATGCAACACTGTTTTTTTTGCAATATCTGTAGCAATCTAGACCTTATTTCTTTAGTCCGTAGAAAGTAGACTGTGGGGTTGATGAGAGAGGGTAAGAGTGTAGAGATAATCAGCAATGCATTCCTCTCAGTCAGGTTTAATTTCACTCCTAATCTGGTCAACAGCACAGAGACCAGCTTTGGAGCATAATAAGCAACCACAGGGATTAAATGGCTTACAACTGTGCTGAACAGCTGATGCCTGTTCTCATTGTTGGGCAGTCTCAGCACAGTGTAGATGAGCTTCATATATGACAGTAAGATACAGGGAAATTGACCCACAAGTAGCCATAAACCCAGGATGATGGCAATAACAAAATAAGGCTCAGGGTTCACACAGGCAGCCCTAATTAAAGAAGGATAGTCACAAAAGACATATTTGATAATTGGCTGGCAGTATGGCAGATTGTCAGCCACAGTAGCCACTTTTGCTATGCAGCCTATGCCTATCAACCAGGACAATATGATCAAAATAAAGATCCGAGGGTTAGTCAGGATACTGGCGTATCTGAGTGGCTGGCTGATGGCAATGGTGCGGTCTAGTGCCATGAGGGACAGAGCCAGACACCCAGTGATGTCCCCCAGGTGATAGATGTACATACGTGAGATGCAGGAGTAGTAGGAAATCCTTCTGTCCTCAACTAGCAGTACTGAGATCATGGTAGTACTGGCACTAGTGGTGAACATGATATCTACCACAGCTAAGTTGCAGATCAGCAGGTACATGGGACGATGCAGCCGCCTGTCTGTGACAATAATGCAAATGTTGGTGCCGCTGCTGAGGAGAACACAAAAGTAACATAGCAAAATGAGGCAGCCCAGAACCTTTTGGTGAGGCAGATGGTCAAATCCTGTGATGGTGAACTCTGCCACGTTCTGCCTGGAAAAATTCTCAAAAGACATCCTCAAGCATCTGGACACAGTGAGAGACTAAACACCTAAATGCACAGTCCCAATATGTTACAGAAAAATGTTGTTACAAATAAAAAACCATCTGCTCTTTAGTGCTGCAATAATCTGCACTGGTGTGGGCGCATCTTGAGCAGGGATGGAGAGATGAATGAAGTACTGTCCCAAAACTATATCTTATAAGATTTACCAAAGGTCATGTGGTTACTATGGTGACATGGGAGGAGTAGACAGAATAGGATATGCTATGTTTTGTGTGATTGTATTTCTTATGTATTTACATAACTTTAATGATAAATACTTCTAGTGTACTTAGTTAGTTAGTTAATTTTAATGACAACAATATAAAATATTTGCGTCCAAACATTAAAATATCAATTTTTGATCATTTCCAAAAGTCAGATACTGTACAATCATGACATTCATAGAGTAATAACAGCAATAAAACAATACAGGCTTAGAACATTAATCCACTTGCTGATGCTCTAACTCTGCCAAGCAGGCGTGTAACATCATTAGAAGTTTCTTATCAGTGTTCATGAAGAGTGACTTCAGTTGGGTAGAGTAATGTCCATATTTTGTCTGGATCTCCTGTGTAAGAGGACACACAAGTATGTGTTCCTCATTCTGTATACCAGTCCCGCAGCAGCACACCCGGTGTTCCGGTGGGGTACGGCTCCATCTCCCCATTTCCACTTGTAACCTATGAGCAGAAAACCTGAATCGGGTGAAGGTTATTCTCAGATGGTCTTCTATATAAGGGGCATTTCTGCAATAGAGTGGGTGGATGGTCATATCTGGGTTGATGGCTTGGTAAGTCTTGTACCTTGTCCCCTCCTGTGCCCGCAGCTTTCTGACCATTTCTCTACGGTCACATTCAATGTGATCTTGTTTTTCTATAATGTTATTTATATGTGAAATCATGTCCTGCCTCTATCAGACAGGTTAGGTTCGGTGTAGTTGTTCTTACCCCTAGTAGAGACTTCACCGCAGTCATGTAGAGAGACTCAACTGGCTTTAGGGGGACATTGAGCCATGATTCACAGCCATACAGAACTGCTGATGAAAAGGCAGCCTCAAAGACCTTTAGTTTCACACTAAACGGGGCAGCATAGTTAGTAGACAGGAAAATGATCAGCTTGTTTAAATGTTTTGTTTTCTCTTTTACATGCAAAGCAAGTGATGTTCTAGCCTTTCCATCAGCAGTGAAAATAGCTCCAAGATATGTGTAACTGTCACAGTGCTTTACAACAAAGGAACCCAGCTGAATAGGCTGCCTGTCTTGATCTGATCCCAGTATAGCCATAAACTTTGTTTTATCTTCATTAACGACCATGCCATACTCATTGCAGTATTCCTGTAAACATCTCAGCTTTTCACTTAACCCGTCTCTTGATGGTGCTAAAAGAACAGTGTCATCCATTAGCATAAGTGCGTGAAGCCATGCCAATGGACCATCCTCACCACATTGTTTTAGTTTTCTAATAAGCATGTCAACAAACAATACAAACAGAAAACAGGATGTTTGGGATCCTTGTCTCAGCCCTATGGAGGCAGTAATTGTGGTAGAGCCCAGGATACTGGTTGTCACCCTGTACATTGACATTAGAGCCAAAACCATAGTAGCTCCACACCCCAAACCCTTAAGGATTTTAAACAGTTTTCCTCTGGGAACTCTATCATAGGCTTTCGAGAAATCTACACAAGCAATGTACATCTTCACTTTATTTCTGACACTGTATTCTATAAGGAGTCTTAGTGTTACAATGTGTTCAGTACAGCCTCTTTTATGTTGGGCTCCTGCTTGTTCCCTGGATGGCTTATACCAGGCCATTAGTCTATTGTTCAACACATAGTCATACAGTTTTGCTGCACTTTTGATCACACTTATTCCCCGGTAATTATCACAGTTCAGAGGGTTACCTTTCTTAAATAGCATGATTAGTCTGGCAGGGGTCCAAACTCATTGGATAGCCCGTTACAAAGATGGTGTTTAGGAGTGTACATAGGAACATTAGCCATTCACCTGGTAGTAGTCTGAACAGTCCTGGGCTTACCCCATCAGGGCCTGCTCCTTTCCTTGGCTTCAACTGATGGTCAATCACATGTTTGACCTCTGCTATTGTGATAGGGTCATCCAGTAGTGGTATGTTCACCTCCCAGTCCTCCACATGCAGGTTTTCTTCCTGCATTGTACATATAAAATGCAAGTCAGAGTGTTTAAGGGATTACATGAAGCTGATGTAGTGCCAAAACATAACCATCAAACAAAACACATTATAGAAAATGTCCTATAGTTTGCATACAAATCCAAATCCAAAACACCATAAAAAACACAAACTGTTTTGCAAATACAAAATGCGCCTATCAAGAAAAAAGAATACATTTCTCATATATAATGCTTCAAATCATACTTAACAATGAAAGAGAGCATGTTTGACAAATACAAAAAAGCATTGTATGGCATTTGGTAAAATCCTGCGGCTCAGATCTTCCCACAAATATCCAAAATCTACAAATATTCATAAAAAATGACAATGGCACCATGTTGTTGCTATGATTCTTGCACAAATGTCCATAGTAATTCTACATTGTGAATTATTTTGGCCACAATAATAATTGTGTAATGCAAATCTGATATTCTGGCAGCCCTAGTTTGTAGCTAGTCAAAAACTTGGCACTGTGGGCATGGCCTGTGAGTGGCCCAATCTGACCACTGTGGGAGTCCCTCAGGAGTCATGGCCACCATTCCAAATGCTAGAGCCTCCTCCACTAGGTCTCTGTATGACTGCAAGTGCAGAGTGTTTAAGGAATGGTGACACAAAGAGAGACACATTCCTTATCGGTATTTGGTGGGAGTGATATTGTCATTCTTGCAGGGCCTGATTGACAAAGAGAAAGCCTTCACCACACTGTATTTGGCAGCAATCACCACCTTCCACGTGGGATTTGGGGGGAAAACCAGGTTCAAAAGGGCCGCCCTTTTGAACCGCTGTAGGAAGCAGGCTTGAAACATCTGTGTCTGAAGACAGTGTTGTTTCTTGCTCTGGCCTCAGCAAAATGGCTTAGTAGTATCCATGTGCTCTCTGTGCACCCTTTTTTCAGTTTGTCCTGGGTGATGTTCGGATCACACTGGTGCCCAACCCGGCCTTCATGCCCAAAGTGGTTGGTTCGTGTTCTCCTGCTGACCTAGTGGCTTTTGTGGCCTCCCTTGGAGGGTAGCGGTCATACCCACTATGTCCAGTTTGTGCTGTGCACATTTACATAGATGAAATGAGGGGCTTCAGGCGGAGGTAACAGCTGTTCATTTCCTGGGCTAATCTGCATAAAGGGGAACCTAGCAGTGCCTCTCACAAAGCAGTGCCTCTCTCACAAAGCAGTGCCTCTCCCACAGAGGAGGAGTGGGTTAGGAGAATTTAAGCAATGCCGGAAGAGGCGTGTTTGTGGTGTGGTCCTGCTCCTGAAACTATGCTAGATATCTTCAATTCACTAGTAAGGACCACACCAACAACAAGATACGATTTAACGATTTATTGCGAAGTGAATTGTGATCTTGATTGAAGGTTTTGTAGTTCAGTTGCGTGTGGGGAAGCTTCTTAGGGAATCTGCCGTAGCTCCCAGTCATGACAAACCCCCCCAAAAGCTTCATGTGAGACAGGACTGAGTGGATCTGAGATCTTTGAGATCTGAATGAATGTAGCGGTAATATGCTTGAGATGACCAGTGGCCCATGATTTGAATTAGATGTTCAGAATGCCATTATGGGAGGCTGAGGAGGCTGCTCCAATGCGGAAAGAGTGTCCAGGGTAGAGGACTGCAGATATGCCAGAAATAGAGAGGATTTAGTGAAAGTGCTGGTGGAACCAGAAGCGAGTGGCTATGTGTCCAGATTTGGAGACAAACAGGGGATCTGACGATGAAAGGCTCTGGGCTTTATGAAATTCCTGGTAGTTCGAAATAGACTCAAAAGGATTCAGAGGTGACTGGACTTTGAAGAAAAAGACTGGTGTCGGCTGTCTGGATTGATTGGTTTTGGTTCACTTAAGGTAGTACACTGTGGTGTCGTCTGAGAAATACAATAAGTCGGAGATGCAAGCATGGCGGCGAGGGTCGAAGTATAGGGAGGAGATGGTGAATTCGGAGCATCTGAGGAACCCGAAAAAGGCATGCAAGAACATGGCTTCCAGGGTTCAGACCATGCTGGGAGAACTGTATCCAGATTGAATGGTCTGGATACTGATGAATACAAGGTCAGTGGTAAGGGGAAGACGACGAGGGTTTTGCGCTGGCTCCTGACGTCAGAGGCCTCTAAGGAGGGATGATATTTGAGGATGGCTGGAGGCTAGACCTGGGGAGCCGGTTAGGAGCTTGGAGAAAAGCTTATGTCGCTTAGGTATATTTTAATGGTGAGAGTTCTGATAGCCAAAGAAGAGTGGGTATAGGTGATGAAACTGGTCAAGGTGACGAGGTTGAATGATGGGAAGATTAAGTTGTAGTGATAGTGGAAGAGATTGAAGCACTTGGAGGGACCGTTGTTGGGTAGTTGTCTGCAGAAGGGGTCAGCTTCTGAACTTCTGTAACGAAAAACGGGAGAGAGTCTGCAATGGTATTCAAGTGACTGGGGACATGAGCAGCTTGGAGGATGTACTGGTGAGTGACAGAGTGCCAGCTTAGATGACGCATGAACGGCATGATGGATAAGGAATTGGAACGACCTTTGTTGATGATGTCAACAAATGCCAGGTTATCGGAGTAGAGGAGGACAGACTTGCGAGACCATTCATGGCCCCGAAGGATGGCAGCGACTATGATGGGGTATATTTCGAAGAGTGCTGAAGATGTCGTCTCGCACTCACTAGCGAGCTCTGGGGGCCATTCTGCTGCCAACGATCTTCCATCGCAGAAACCCCCAAAACCGGCCGATGGAGCATCGGTATACGAGTTAATGTCATGAGGGTGAGCCAGATGGTCGTCATAAAAGAAGGTAATCCCATTCCAGTTTGAGAGGAGGTTGTGCCACAGACGGAGTTCGGCCTGACTGGAACTGTGAGATGAAGTCCAGCAGAGAAGGAACAGTTTCAAAGTTGCAAAGTTTCAAATTTATTCACACATTCTTAAAGTTATTACAGGAATGTGACAGTACACACATCTGTAGACGAAACATTAAGAAAATGCATGAACGGGTCCCCATGGAAGCTAGATAAAGTTTATAGGTGGGGGCCCTGAATTATGAAAAGAAAAAAAAGAAAAAAAAAAGAGAAAATTAGATAATGCAGTGTGCAGTGCTGCAGCATCATAATGATGCACATACATTAATAATCACAATAACCAACAATACATATGACATAAACAATCATACAGTCAATCATACATACAGTCATCCCAGAACATCTATCGTGTAGCAAGTTATATATAGGTAGATAGTAATTTAGCATTTAAGTTTCTTTTGAAGGTGGAGATGGAGCACAATATCTTCAGATTGTCATCAAGACTGTTCCATATCTGGGGGCCCCTGCAGACAACACTCAGACTAGTACATTTCAGATGTCGATGTTTACCCATTAGAAGGTGTTTGTACCTAGTTTGGTGTTGGTACTGGGGGCGGCAGATAGGGACCAAGTTGCTGAGTCGGGGGTTAAGGCCATAGACAACTTGAAACATGAGACAAGCACTGTGGAATAGATTTAGCTCAGAAAGTCTTAGCAGTCCATATCTTTGGAAAAAAGGGCAAGTGGCATTGGGGGCACACCAAGATAGGGCCCGTATGGCTTTCTTTTGTAAGCTAGCGAGTTTTTGAAGGTAACTAGGAAATGTATTAGACCAAATTATGTTGCAGTAGTTCAGGTGAGGTTCAAAGAGGGTTCTATACAAGGTAAGTAAAGCTGGTAGTGGAAGAGAGTGTCTGAGTTTATAGAATAAACCAACATATTTTGATAATTTTTTGGTCAGATGTTCTATGTGAAACTCAAAGTTGACAAATTCATCTATGAGGACACCCAAGAATTTTGTAGATACCACTCTTTTGATCAACTGACCATTTATATTAATGTTTAGCGGATCGGTAATGTTATCCTTTCTGTTTGAGCGGAATAGAATGTAATTTGTTTTGCTAACACTGAGTGATAATGTATTACATTTAAACCAAATGTCTACTTTGGTGAGCTCTGTGCTGACAATGTCTTGAAGGACGAATGGGTTTCGGTGTGATGTGAATAGATTGGTGTCATCAGCAAAAATTACCTTATGGAATAAGCTGGAGGAATTGACAATGTCATTAATGTACAGGATAAATAGGAGAGGCCCTGTATGGAACCCTGGGGGATCCCAAAATTTATGTTCTTACAGGATGAGTTGCAATCATTTATGTAGACATATTGTTGTCTGTCATAAAGGTAACTTCTGAACCAATTGAGGGCGAGGCCTCTGATGCCATAATGATGGAGTTTGTGCAGTAAAATATCAAAATTAATGTTATCGAAAGCCTTGGATAGATCGAGAAAAATACCTATTCCATAGTTACCCTCTTCTATACAATCATTGACTTTTTTCAACAAGATCGAGAATAGCCATACTGGTTGTGCTCTTTTTCCTGAATCCAAACTGAGATGGAGCAAGGATATTTAGTTTATCAAGATAGCTAAGTAGTCTGTTATAAACTACTTTTTCCATTACTTTGGAGATAGTTGGCAATAGTGATATGAGACAATAATTGCTCACCCGATTTGAAAATTGGTATGACTTTTGCGATTTTGGCCATTTTCAGCACAATGCCGGTGGATGTAGAGAGATTAATGCAATGAGTGAGTGGCTCAATAATTGCATTAACAATGGCTTGTAAAATTTTGCTGCTTATCCCATCTATGCCAGCAGTGTTAGAGCTTTTTAAGTCCATTATGATCTTAAAAAGTTCATTGCTGTCTGTTGGACTCAGAAAGAAAGAGTGCAGGTAGTTACCAGCTAAATAGTGGTGGAAGGAGGCCCCCTGGGGTTGGTTGATGTTAGCAGAGAGATTTTTACCAGTGGAGGCAAAATAGGAATTAAAATTGTTGGGTAAATCACCTTTAATATCTTCAGTATCTGGAAGGATGGTGGGTTTGTGGCCTTTGTTCAGGATTTCATTTAACACCTTCGACAGTCTCCTGCAATCCCCCTGTGATGAGTTGAGTTGATCAGTGTAGTGGCTGCTCTAGCTCTTTCTAATTATGTGGGTGAGCTTATTCCTGTAAGTGGAGTATTTGTTTTTGTTGTCAATGCTAGGATTTTTTAGATAACTTTTGTAGAGCTTGTTTTTGTGTTTGATTGATTTTAAGATCCCCTTTATGATCCAGGGATTTGAGACGGTAGTGCGGCATTTGACCATTTTCACAGGGATGGATGGATTGATGAAAAAGGGAGTTGGATGGGAGCCTTCGATTGCTTCAGGTAGGCCGATAACTCTAATGTTGTTCGGATGGCTGCGTGATTCAAGGTCGAGGACCTTGGTGGCCAACTTAGCATTGCTGGTTGTTAGCATGGTGCATTTGGTTTTGAGAACTTTCAGACAGACTTCTTGGTCGTTCACACACGTCTTGAGATCAGTGAGTTTGAGTGAGTTGAAAGTCACGGTGGTTTTGATGTTGTCGAGTTTTGTCTCGAGGGCTGCGAGAGCTAGGTTGAAATCACTGGAGATGGCTTGACAATGGGTCGCTAGCTTTGTTTCCAGCAAATTTTTTGCTGAAATTCATTTCAACACTGGTCCCTGCCTGTCTGAGAATCTTGTTTTTCTCTCTTTCACACAGTGTGCCCACACTCTCTCCCTCTCAGTCTTTTATTCTCTCACTGTCTATGATGCGGTTTATAATAGTGGTTGTGAGGATTATAGCATGCACACAGGGAGCATGCTGTTTTTCTCCTCCAGTGTATGTGTGTATGTGTATGAACAGAAGCGGCAATGGATAGCAAGTGGGAGTTGAAGGCCTGCCCCTGAGGAATGATACGCGTGGTAAAGTTGAGGTGGCCTAAGAGAGAGAGAGAAGTTGACATTTGGTGCAGTGAGGTGCGAGGAGGACGTTCGAATTCGGGAGGCTGATTTGATTGAGCTTCATGACTCGAAGAGAAGCTTGCAGCCGATTTGTGTCCAGAGTGACACTGAGAATTTCCAGAGATGTGAAGGGGCCCTCTGTTTTCTTGGCAGACGGAGGCACTCCTTGGTCAGAGAAGACTGCAGTGAGTGTAGCCAAACCCGAAGCTGGTGGTGACGAGGGTGGGGAAATTATGAGAAAATCGTCCAAGAGATGGACAAGATACGGAATTTTGTGATTAGAAAGCAGAAGCTCTTCTTTGGCTCTGGAATGGATGAAATTACTTGGCATGGACGGGGATAGAGCAGGAGGAGACTGGGTGGGAAGACGCTCCATACGGGGAGCATGTAAGGGCTGCACAGCGGCTAAGATGCGGCAATAGATTTCATTATCGAGTGTGCCCCAGTATCTTCGTTGAATTGATGAAGTTGGGCTGCTTTGGAAGCAAAATGGACGTGATATTAAAGAATATCACGATAATTCTCACGTGAGAATGCTGGTAGCCAGCAGGGGGTGCTGGCGTCACAATGCCATAATCCTTAGCTACTGCAAGCTGCTGTGACTGCTGGATGTGAGTGGCAGGTGGCGCTGGCATCCCGGTGCCAGGAGTCCCGAATGGCAGCAACTGCTGTTTTTGCTGAATTAGAGCTGGGGAGGGTACTGGCATCCCGGTTCCAGGATCCCCAAATGGAGGAAACTGCTGTTGTTGCTGAATTAGAGCTATGGAAGGTGCTGGCATCCCAGTGCCAGGAGCCCCGAATTGAGGAAACTGCTGCTGTTTCTGTATTAGAGCTGTGGAGGGTGTTGGCATCCTGTGCCAGAAGCCTCTTGCTGGAGGAAGCTGCTGTTGTTGCTGGAATAGAGCTGTGGAGGGCCCTGGCATCCTGGTGGTTTCTTCAGTAGTGCCTCTTTCTGCTGACTTTAAGCTGAAGGGTGTCGGTGCACTGTTCCTTTAACTGTGGTGGGCGTGGTGACGTCATCCGGAAGGGAAGAAGGAATTTTTAAGGGAAACTGGCCATCGGGGGACCTTGCTGGAACATGGTTACGTCACGATTGAGGCTGTGTTGTGAGGCCGGAGTTGTCGTCTTGATGGCGGGGAATTTGAGATGTCTTCGGGGGCGATGGAGTGGGAGAGTGGCGGCGGCGATGGCCTGATGTTATTTGCTTCTGCCTCTGTTTGCTGGAGGAGGAAGGCTTGGGCACGTGGAGGAATCGTCCGACAATGATGATCGACGGATTTTGGATGGCGGAAAGCGGGGTCTCAGGCACCGAAGCAGCGAAGATATGCTTTTTGTCTGGTGCTGGAACTGTGGAGAAGGGCTGATAAAAACTCTGGGCCTGATCATCCTGATCCCGGTCAAACAAGTTGTCATTAGATAGGGAGAGGGAAACAAAGTCCATGCTGGAGTGAGGTGAGTGGCTGCCGAGTAAGGTTCTAAGGTTAAATTAAGGTGCAGATTGCTTTGAGTTTAGGACACAAAGTTGTGGGGTCTCAGTTCTTGCGCAGAATATGAGAGTGACAGAGGAGGAGTGGGTTAGGAGAATTTAAGCAATGCCGGAAGAGGAGTGGTTGTGGTGTGGTCCTGCTCCTGAAACTACGCTAGATAGCTTCAATTAAGAAACTACCACACTGTAAGACACTGAAATGAATATTATTAAAAAGAACTTAAGGTCATGATCCAAAACTGTGGTTCATTGATTAATTTGAGCGCGAAGGCTGACCAAAAAAACCCTTACTTAGCACCAGTTTTTTGGTTTTCCACTGCCCAAGCAGGGGCCAAACTGGTGCCAAACTGGTTCCAAAGTGGTGCTAGGCAAGCACCGACTCCGAGCAGGGGCTAAACAGGAGCCAGAGGAAGAACCGATGACGCGGCCCACCGCGTCATTGGTGGGCGGAGTAGACTCAAACGGGAGCAGCAATCGCTATAAACGTAAAGCTAAACATACTCACCGTTCGTTCCGACCACGAATACGAATATAATTGCGTTTTTCACCTCTGGGCCGCAATGTAGGCTTGTAAACACACGAGCAGTATTTGCATCACTACGGTGGGTCGTCCATGTTTGTTGTTGTGATTCCAAGCGAGTGTCTCGCACACCCACGTGATCACGTTTTACGATGACGTAATGACGTGGCTCTGACTTGGCGCCGCTTGGCTGTTGGCCGGTGGAAAAGCAAACCGGTTCTTTGTTGGCACCAGTTAAGCACTGGCTCTAGCACCAGCTCCGAACTAGCACCAGGTTCTTTCTGGTGGAAAAGGGGCATTAGACAATAGAATTGTTAATGTAATATGTACAATGACAGTTTAATTCTACATTTAATATTAAATATGCCCCTTATCAGATTTTGACTCAAAATAAAATTTCAAATTAAGTAATATCATCTGCATTTGTTTATAAACCGGTCTTTCCGAATCTGCATTAATATATGCTATGTGACTATGGAATAATGGTGTCAGCATGACAACTGAAATATAATCTACACTTTTGCCCTCTCTAGAAACGCACTTGAAATTTCATTATCAAAAATTTACTACAGTATTTAGTTGTTTAAAATCACTGCCCCAATGTAAAAAGAGAAATAGTGCTTTGCCATTTATTGTATTCATCAAATATATTGTAAATGAATTCTGAGATGACTGTAGTAATGTGTTCACAAGCCTCCACCTGGCTGAAAGATGATCTCATCCTAGTGGTTTGGGGAGACCAAATTTTCCATTTGACAGGCCAGGACAGTCTCATTAAGCACATCTAAACTACAATAGTTAAGCTGTTAAATTCTCACTCACAGGGACTAAACGGGGCAAACAGCTTCAGGTTAGGTTTACTGGTGTGCACCACAAAATCAGTAATTAAAAAAAAAAATGTCTATGTTTCTATGGACATAATTTCTTTGTGTTACTTCAGGACACTGACAGTACAAATAGAGGGGGTATCCTTTTCCATTTGGAAAATAGCTGTGGATTTTTTTTTTTTTTCAGATCAGTGTATTTTAATGCAAATTATTAGTGCTAAATGGGAAACCAGATATATTTTTTTTCGGCTGTAATATATAAACATGATTAATGAAACAAAGATGAACAAACAAAAACAATTTACACAGTAAAAGTGTGTAAAATTGTGTTTTAAAGTTGTACTTGAGTTGTACTTCAGTATCATCAACAATATACAACTGCAGCAGCAAAACTTGAGACCACATCAAACACAGGCTTGTTCTAAATGTAATTCTTACATTTATTTTTTTTTAACAGAAAAAAAAAAAAAACATCAATCCACTCAATGCAAATTTCATATTTTTGTCTGCATGCATATGTACAAAACTGATAATGACCATGTAGTCTACTGTGGAAGTGCATCACTGAAATGAAATACATTGAAATGATTTCCATTCATAATAAAAGAACTAACCTCCAAGTGAGGGGGGAAATCATATCACACATAGTTTACTGTAAGAAATCCCATTTCCATTTTGTGCTCATAAACCAACACAAGAGGGTGAGCCTCATTTTAAATGAGGCTTTAGCAGAAATTCAGTCAAGAGGCCTAGCTTATCCTCATGCCTAGGCCTAGAGTTACATTTCTTACTTTAAAATCCTGGATTTCTCTTTTCTCGTGCATGCGCATTCATAACATTCCTTGCTGCCAGTGTCAGGGGAAGTCAGCTGAGCTCCTCAATCTTAAAATCACCCTGTAGATTCTAAGAGCCAAAGACTTTATGATGATAAGACTTTATCATCACTTATCTGTTGTAATACAAACTCATCTTTTCCCATTCACTTGTCTCTCCTGATTGAAGTGTTTCATATGTCAGCATTCAGAATAGTTCAAGAAAACACAATGTGTGTGTCAAAGTCCTGTCAAACCTTTTACACAACTGCCCATGCACAATGTTTATATACTAAAAATCTGCGCATTTCTCACTACACTGATGTATTCATGGCAGAAGCATGATGTTTCTACGCAGAGTGATGAAATTTTATTCCTGTGTGGTCATGCTTAGAGAACTTTGTTTTTTTGTATTTATTATGTTGTCACATTATGTTTTGTCAGTTAGATATTTACTTATTGCATGGGTGTTGATTTTACTATAACATATTGTGAATCCTCCATCCTCAGTCCTCCAACAGCTTGATAATACTGTGAATGAATGTACTGAATCACAGGTCATCAGCTTTAATATTAATATTGTTGATCTTGGTATCTGAAAACATTACAAGCAATCCTGCATTTGCAATCTCATCTCCTCTCATTGCAATATCTGTAGCAATCTAGACCTTATTTCTTTAGTCCGTAGAAAGTAGACTGTGGGGTTGATGAGAGAGGGTATGAGTGTAGAGATAATCAGCAATGCATTCCTCTCAGTCAGGTTCAGTTTCACTCCTATTCTGGTCAACAGCACAGAGACCAGCTTTGGAGTAAAATAAGCAACCACAGGGATTAAATGGCTTACAACTGTGCTGAACAGCTGATGCCTGTTCTCATTGTTGGGCAGTTTTAGCACTGTGTGGATGAGCTTCATATATGACAGTAAGATTAAGGGAAACTGAGCAATTAGCCACAAACCCACGATGATGCCGACAAGAAAATAAGGCTCAGGGTTCACACAGGCAGCCCTAATTAAAGAAGGATAGTCACAAAAGACATATTTGATAATTGGCTGGCAGTATGGAAGATTGTCAGCCACAGAAGCCATTTTTGCCATGAAGCCTATGCCTATTAACCAGGACAATATGATCAAAATAAAGATCCGAGGGTTAGTCAGGATACTGGCGTATCTGAGTGGCTGGCTGATGGCAATGGTGCGGTCCATTGCCATGAGGGACAGAGTCAGACACCAAGTGATGTCCCCCAGGTGGTAGATGTACATACGTGAGATGCAGGAGTAGTAGGAAATCCTTCTGTCCTCAACTAGCAGTACTGAGATCATGGTAGTACTGGCACTGGTGGTGAACATGATATCTACCACAGCTAAGTTGCAGATCAGCAGGTACATGGGACGATGCAGCCGCCTGTCTGTGACAATAACACAAATGTTGGTGCCGCTGCCGAGAAGAACGCAAAAGTAACATAGCAAAATGAGGCAGCCCAGAACCTTTTGGTGAGGCAGGTGGTCAAATCCTGTGATGGTGAACTCTGCCACGTACTGCCTGGAAAAATTCTCAAAAGACATCCTTAAGCATCTGGACACAGTGAGAGACTAAACACCTAAATGCACAGTCCCAATATGTTACAGAAAAATGTTGTTATGAATAAAAAACCATCTGCTCTTTAGTGCTGCAATAATCTGCACTGGTGTGGGCGCATCTTGAGCAGGGATGGAGAGATGAATGAAGTACTGTCCCAAAGCTATATCTTATAAGATTTACCAGAGGTCATGTGGTTACTATGGTGAGATGGGAGGAGGAGACAGAATAGGATCATAGGATCAGGTCATGTTTTGTGTGATTGTATTTCTTATGTATTTTATTTTATTTTATTTTAATGTTTTTTGACAGGGGCGATACAACATTGCCACAAAAAAAAGGGAAAATGTGATACATATAAGATGTCTAGCCTCAGCTAATTTGCAGTCTTTGTCCCTGGTCAGGCTTTTGGAATACAATGAGATATACTGAATCAATAAAAAAATAAATAAATAAAACGTTAAACATTAGGAAAGTGCTGTTATGTTGACAATGACTTCGTAGGAAATTAATGTTCACATTTCTGCTGCTGCTTGAGCCAGTGTTTAACTTTCACACTAAACCTCTTTAGGTCTGTTTGGGATTTAATTTTCTGATGGTAAGTAATTCCATAGGTGTGTACTTTGCACTGAGAGGGATGATTGGCCAAGTGTTGTCCTGCATCTTGGAATTTGACAGTTCTGCTTGGTTCTGCTCCTTGTCATTGTCCTAGAGTGCATTTACATAACTGTAATGATAAATACTTCTAGTGTACATATAAAATGCAAGTCAGAGTGTTTAAGGGATTACATGGAGCTGATGTAGTGCCAAAACATAACCATCAAACAAAACACATTATAGAAAATGACCTATAGTTTGCATACAAATCCAAATCCAAAACACCATTCACTAACTAGGACCACGCCATTGTGTAAAGTTTAAATAGTTTATTTGATCAACAAGAAGATTCAGGAAGGGATAAGATGAGGGTCGTTGACAATGGATGTTAGTGTCGGGGGGAGTGATGGAATCTTGATGAGGGTGGATGGCGTGTGCGGAGAGAAGAAGAAATCAAGGCTGGAGCGTCTGGGAACCCGGGGGAGGAGACTCAGGGTGGGGGCACGTCTCAATGAGCAGTTTTTTCTGCTTCATCATCCCCAAAAGTACTTCACTGGACTAAGCGTGCATGGGCTCTGTGGATATCTTGGAGGTGGCTATGGATGTAACTCTGGTATGCTTGAGAAGACCAGCGGCCGAGGATTTTAATGGTATGGTCCGGGATTCCCTGACTGGATGCAGTTGAAGCGGCTCCCACGCGAAAGGAGTACGATACGATACGATACAACTTTATGTGATCGGAGTAAAGATGGGGTGAAATGCCTGACTTTAAAAGAACTTGACGAAAGTGGTGGTGAAACCAGAAGCGTGTGGCGACTCGGCAGGATTCAGTGATGAAGAGTGGGTCTTGGGGTGAGGCATGGTGTGCTAATCTATGGTTAACGTATGTTTGGATGGGTTCAAAAGGGCTCAGGTACGAGTTTAATCGGAATAGAAAAATGGGATGAGAGAGACCGAGCTGGTCGGTTTTGCTTCGTTTGAGGTTGAACCTGAGGATGTTCGATGAGGGGATGGAGATGTCGGAGAGGCTGGCATGCCGTGAAGGGTCGTAATTGAATGTGGAGGTGGTGAATTCAGAGCAGCAAAGAAAACCGAAAAAGGCAAGGAGGAACATGGCTTCGAGGGTTGAGTCAATGGTTGGAGATAGATAACCTGCGCGGAGGGTTTGGATGCATCGGGTGAGGAGGTCTGCAGTCAGGGGCAGATGTTTCGGTGCTAGTGGACGCTCTGTCTTTTTTAAGCCTTTTATTAGCATGTTGACGTGGGTATGAGTAATGGAAGGGGCTGGAGTTCCGGGAAATAAATTGGCGAAGAAGTTTATACCACTAAGGTATGTTTGGATGGTGGATGCTCTGATCTTGAGAACGGAATGGGAGTAAGTGATGAAGCTGGTTATGGTTACGATGTCGATGGATGGAAATGGTAGCCTGTGTACATTATGAAAAGATTTGAAACAGCTCCATCCTGAGTAATAAGATGAGAGAGTGCTGAGGGCTAGGCTGTTTAGGATTGTTTGTTTTGATGTATTGACCAGGTGGCGAAGCTGATGGTTTAGGGGAAGATTGTGGTTGAAAATGGAGGGACTGGTGTTGGATGAAGGTCCGAATTGGGTGCCAAGGTTCTGAATTTCTGAAAAGAAAAACGAGAAAGGGAGTCAGCAATAGTGTTTTTATAACCGGGAATGTGGGCGGCGCGGATGATGAATTGATGTTGGGCGGAAGTTAGGGTCAGTCTGCATACGAATTTCATGACGTCCAGAGATTGGGAGCGGCTTTTGTTTATGATGTCAACGGTGGGTTGGTTGTCTGAGTGAATGAGGATGACCTTAGAAGACCACTCATGCCCCCAAAGAAGTGCTGCGATGACAATGGGGTACAGCTCGTAGAGGGCTGAAGAGTGAGAAAGTGAGGACATTTCCGGCGGCCACTTGGAGGCGAACCATTTACCGCCATAGTAACCGCCAAAACTGATGGAGGGAGCGGCGTCCGTGTATAACTGAATGTCTTCGGGTTGGGTCAGGTGGTCGTCATAGAAAAAGGACATGCCGTTCCAAGAAGAGAGGAAGTCCCGCCACATGTGGAGCTCCATCTTACAGGCGGCGTCCAGGGTGACAAAATCGTGGAGTGAAGGAATGGTGGCAGATATGGCTAAAAGTTGGGAAATGAAGGAGCGCCCTTGGGGAATGATGCGGATGGCAAAGTTAAGGTGGCCCAGGAGGGAGAGAAGCTGGCGCTTTGTACAGCGGGAGGCTAGGAGGTAGTTAGATATGTACAAGGAGATACGGTGGAGTTTCTCGATTGGCAGGGCGGCTTGGAAGGTGAGTGAATCGAGTTAGATACCGAGAAACTCGAGGGATGTACTGGGTCCTGCCGTTTTCTCTGGGGAAAGGGGGACACCGAGCTGGTGGAAGGCTGACTTGAGGGTGGAGAGGCCGTGTGACGGGGGTGAGGCTGGTGGGGTAACTGTGAGGAAGTCGTCTAGAAGGTGGATGACGTATGGGAGTTTGTAGTTATTCAGCAGGATCCAGCAGAGTAGTACCGGCCTTTCCAGTGGACTCCGAAGAATCCCCAATAATCTGGGCGGATGGGTAGCACTTTGAATGCGCTAGTGATGTCTGCCTTGGCCAGCCAGACGCCACGGCCGGCGCGACGGATGAGATTGGTGGCGTGTGTGATGGTTGAGTAGTGCATGGAAAAGTCCGGGCTGGGGATGAGGCTGTTGATGCTAGGAGTAGCAGTACCGTGAGGAGAAGAAAGATCAATAATGAGTCTCTTTTTTCCGGAGTATTTTCTTGTGGCAATGCCAAGAGGGCTAATGCGGTGGATGGGAAAAGGAGGGCTGGAAAATGGACCAATCATGAAGCCATCTGAGACTTCTTTGGCTAAGAGCTTGTCAACTGTGGCGGGTTCTGTGAGGGCGGACTGGAGGTTATGGCAAGTGAAGGACGATTCGGGGAGGGTTTCCATGCCAGGGTGGAAGCCAAAAGTGAGACCATGGATGAGGAAATGGACGAACTGACGGTCAGGGTGGTCCTTCAGGGCAGACTCTAGCGTGTGGATATGTATGGGAGTTTTGAGGTACTGGCGTAGTCAGTAGGCATGTGAAGTGGGGTTATGAGGGCAGGTATGCCTAGCATGGGCGCCACCGCAAAAGGAGCATGTATAGAGAAAGCGGCAGCTGGACGAGTTGCAGCCCAGGTCATTGAAATTATTGCAAATCATCCTGCCGCCCTGATAGAGGACGGGCCTTCCCTTCTTGTCGACTCCGCGGGGAATCAAACTAACTCCTGGTAGTGGCATGGCGGCAGGAAGAGGGTTGGGAAGTTTGGGAGTGATGGAGGGTGGAGGTGCAGTGGGGCCGAGTCTTGAAAAAACTGAAGGAGGATGTGGGGGCGGGGCGGGAGGGCGGGGAAATGGAGCAGCTACTATGCATTCAGAAGCTGGATGTGAAGGTGCCCCGCACAAATCACAAGACAGGCAAGAGCAGGCGGCAAAGATGCGACAGTACAGTTTGGTGTCGAGGACGCCCCAGTAAGTGCCCTGGTTAAATTGCTGGAGGTGACCTGCAGCCTGGGATGCGAAGAGAAAGTGGTATGTGTAGAAACCAGTGCCACCAAACCGCAGGGCCGGATCCAAGATGATGGACAGATAGTCGTCGAGCTCAGCCCTGCGGACGGGGAAGACAGAACAGATGGTGTCTCGGTATAAGGCGAATTCTGCTGCCGTGAGTTCCTTGGCGCGGGATGGAGAAGGGTGCCTGAGCTGGGCTGCACCGAGAGATGTGGAAAGCACCCTGGGATTAGCGAAGTTAGAGGCGGAAGGCTGAAGGAGCTGAGCAAGGTCGACGTAGTTACCTGACAGAATCTGTTGGCGGAGGGAGGGTGAAACAGGGGAGGGGCGTGCCGGTGGAAGGGGGTGAGCAGGTGGAATGGCGGAGGCCAGAGTGAAGGTGCTTGCGGGTGCAGTGTTAGAGACAGGCGGAGCGAGAGGACCGGCGACGGGGAGAGCTGAGGACACAGAAAAAACATTTGGGTGTTGGGGAAGGGAGGGGGAGGGAGGGGGAAGGGAGGGGAACAGGGTTAGAACAGTGGGAAATTGGCTGGGTCCATTAGAAGGAGCACCTTGGCTCTGAATGACTGTGGCCGAGTTAACGGCGGGACCGGAGGTGGTTGTGGAGCCAGAGAGAGAGGAAAGAGCTGCTGGAGCGGTTGGAGCTGGAAGTGTGGAGGTAGCTGCAGGTGAAGGAAGGGAAGAGGAAAGGATGTGGGGATGAGGGGATGCATGTGCAAGGGTCGAATGTGCAGCCTGCGGACACAGGGATGAAAGAAAGGATGAAAATATACGAGACAGATTGGACACAGAGGGAGCAGGCACAGGGGGAGATACGACCTGGCCCTGCGAGAGTGCTGGAGCGGTCGGCTGCGTCGTGACGTCATCGGCGTCTCGTGTACAGGTGACGCTGGGCGGGGAACCCGGAAGAGAGCGGCCATCCGGAGCGGTAGTGGAGGTGGAAGCAGAGGGAAGTTGGAAAAGCTTCGCCTTGTTGTCGGTTCGGCGAAACGGAATGTGTCTGTCCTTGAGGGCACGCTGGAGATGAGCGACTGTCCAATCCGAGATGACAGGACGGGAAGGAGCCGATACCGGGATATGTGCGGGGGCCGCGCTGCGACGGCGGGTCGACGGCCGGGAGACGGGTTGGTCGGGCGACCTCCGTTTCGACGAGCGACTGTCTCCAGAACGGTGGCGATGGCAACTGCGGCCTCTGCTCTGGGGCGGTGGTGGAGATGGAGGTGGAGGATGAGTAGTGGACAATGTTGTGCCGCGGAATGCGGACTATGGAGCGCGGTCGAGATGGTTGGAGAGTTGACTGCATCGGGGCGGGATTGACCAGAGGTGGAGGAGATTCGGTGACCACGGAATGGTCATCGAACAGGTCACTGTCCGAAGCGTCGAGGATCAACTCGTAATCCTTTTTTTTTTTTTGGTGAGCGATCTTAGTTTACTCGTTAATTTTTTTTTTTTTTTTTGAGTCGTCTGAGAGAACTGAGACAAACGGGAGAGGTGGAGGTTAGGCGTGCTTATATGTACGTGCAGGTATGTGGCTGGGAGTGGCACAGGTGATTTGGGTTAACAAGGCACAGGTGTTGTGAATTAGTGAGAAGGAGCGAGGTGTGGTCCTGTTCCTGAACTTAGTTATAATAATAACTTCATTAAAAAACACAAACTGTTTTGCAAATACAAAATGCGCCTATCAAGAAAAAAGAATACATTTCTCATACATAATGCTTCAAATCATACTTCACAAAGAAAGAGAGCATGTTTGACAAATACAACAACAGCATTGTGTGGCATTTGGTAAAATCCTGCGGCTCAGATCTTCCCACAAATATCCAAAATATACAAATATTCATAAAAAATGACAATGGCACCATCTTATCGCTGTGATTCTTCCACAAATGTCCATAGTAATTCTACATTGTGAATTATTTTGGCCACAATAATAATTGTGTAATGCAAATCTGATATTCTGGCAGCCCTAGTTTGTAGCTAGTCAAAAACTTATTGTAATCAGGTCAAACTACAGCCCAGTTCAATTATCATATAAGGCTGAAAAGATGACAACACCAGCTTAGGACACAAGAGGGTGAGCCTCATCTTTTTTATGGTGTGCTTACGGCCCCAATTTGGCCAGGAGAAGCTCTGGCTCCGTCCTACCCAGGAAAGTCGTAACTACAGATGCAAGTCTGTTGGGCTGGGTGGGGGTACACAAGGGCCGGTCTGGGAAACAGCACTGGAGTGTCAGTCTCCAGGGGTCCCACTTGGATTTTTTGGGGCTCTCAGCGGTATTTCTCTCCCTGAAATGTTTTCTACTGTTACTTGCAGGTTATCATGTTTTAGTGAAGACACAGAAAACAATGACCTTGGTGCATATCAATGGTCAAGTGGGTATGCACTCCGGTCAGTTACACACTGGCACCAGAGGTCGCGCTAGAGTTTTTCGTTGTCGGTCATTTTGACTGACTCATTTTCATTCATTTTTAATTCATATTCATATATTCAGTCCAAAGTTAAGTGAACCAAAAATCCGAACCGTATCAAGCAGATGAATATTTAACTTTTTCTCTGCACGCAGTGACCAAAAAAAAAAAAAAAAAAAAGACTGTGGCCTCAGTAGCTACATATGAACAATCAACAGTGAAATATGAACAGTTCACCGGCTGTGGCCTAAACGCACCGTTTCACACCTTCCTCCTGGTCCGCATGGACTTGAATCGCGCGCCCACTTGCGCGTAATCAAATGTCTCAAGTGGGATTGCTGCAGAGGCTATTGTCATGAGGTTTTGGACTTTTGTCTCTGACAGACGACTTCTCGTGGCTGTTTTTATGTTGTTCTGGAGGCTGAATCCGCGCTCTGCTGCCACAGTGGAGACTGGAATTACAAGCGCCTCTTCAGCCAAAGTTTTGAAATCAGGAAACATTTCTCCAAGAGAAGTGATCAGAAGTCGGCAAGACTCTTTGAACGAGGGGTTTCCTGATCCTGCAAGAACCCGCTTCAGCGGTAGGAAATCCCGCAACATGCGCTCCTTCTGCACCAGTGGATCAGCTGCACCGGTCTGTGACCCATAGTGGTCACAGACGCGCTCCAAAGCCTCCTGTCCATAACTCTTGAACGCGCTGCCAGCACCACCCGGATAGTGAGATGCATTGAGTACGGTGTCCAGGTCAGAGATGATGTTCAGATGCTCCGATGGGAATCTTTTTTTGATTGATTTGGTTACCTCCGCAATGTACTCTGTGCGTAAAGTTGAAAATGTCTGCGCGTCTACATGTGCGAGTGTGACGCCACAGAAGTTGCCGTCTTGTGAGGCCTCGTTGAATTTTTTCTCCGCCTCACCCGGCCCATTCATCAAGTCTTCCAGACTGGCCAGAGTCATGCGCACGACAGGTGAGATGGACGAGATATTTACGTCCTCTTTTTGGAAGATGAGGTTCATGCGGTTCACCACGGCCAAAACGTCTGTCAGCAAGTGAGTCAAAGCAGGGAATGTGTATGTTTGAATACGCTTTCTGATGCCCTTAGCCACTGGGCAGTTTTTCTCTTCTTCCTCCTCCCTCAGCTCCGACACCACAGCAGCCCAGTTGGCACGCATGCCCTTAACTGCCAGCGTGTGGCCGATGGCTGCTTTAGACTCAGCAGGTCGTGTTCCCCCATTTCTTTTTGCAGTTCATGAAGTCTATGTGTTCGTGTGGGGGAATTTTTGTAGTGTGTGTAAATGTTATTAACAGTGGTGACATATGCACTCACTTTACGCACAGCCGTGGAGGCATCACGCGCAGCAAGCGCTGTCCTGTGCACACCACAGTGAATATTAACGAGGAAGGGACAGTCATTCTGGCGCAACTGCTGTGCAACTCCGGCCTTTCGACCCACCATGACATTGGCTCCGTCACTTCCAAGTCCAACAACCCGAGCCATAGCGACCCCACGGCCCGACAGCACATCTTTTATTTTTCCTGTGATGCACTCAGCAGTGCCAGAGGGAACTGTGTGGTTGCCGATAAACACAGTTTCAGGCTCCCCTTTCTGCTGTAGTGTAAGGTAGGTGATGAGCATTTTCTCCACCGTAATATTAGTTGTTTCATCAATTATTATACCAACATATTTGCTTTTGGAGATGCGATCATCATTGTCGCTGGTTATGGTTTTAGCTAAGGCTTCCTCCATCTGACTCACAGTCTCATGGTGTGTGTATGTGTGTTCGCTGTTGAGGTTTGGACAGCCGGCAGACTGTAAGAGGTTTATCAGGTCAGGATACAGGTGGCTCGGGGTGTTTGTTTTAGCCATATGTAGCACAACCTTAAGTTGTGTTTTTAATGCCTCGTTGCAGGCAACCTGTGATTTTTCCACATGCTTAATCATAGCCACCCTCTGGTTGAGCACCCTCGAAGCCTCAATGTGGCTGTGGCTACTTTTGTGGTCGGTTAATGCTGATTTCTGCATGTTTGTGCAACCTCGGACAAATCCGTTGCTCATGTTAGCTTTTTTACATGTGTCACAGAACATTTTTCCATCCTCCCTCCTCAGCCAGGGAAACTCCTGCTCCCACTGAACTCTGTACTCCCGCCTAACCTCCTTACTGCCACTTGCTCGCTCCGCCGAGGCCGAGGGCTGAGTTTGTCCTTCATCTTCAATCGCATCTGTCCCTCTTTTTTCACCTCTTTTATCAACATCGTTATTGGGCTTTTTAAAGAAATTTATGACAGTCAGCTGCCGCGACATTTTTCTTCTGAGTGAAGCCAAGAGGTCATGCATCAAGAGAGACAATAGCCAATTAATATGCGCATTGCCACCAAGTGGTCAGGGGTGTGAATTGCAATCTGTCAAAATGACCGATGGCCTTCAGATTTTTCCGTCACCATTTAAAAAAAAACGTCAATGACGGAAAATATTCGGTTAACGCGACCTCTGACTGGCACACACACTGATCCTCTGAAGTAACAAGCATCTTCTCTTGCTGAGGGTGATGCACATCCCAGGGGCCCTGAACACAGATGTGGACCTGCTGTCCAGACCAATATACAGGGAATGGAAGTCATGGGACAAATTTGAATGCACTATGGTTGGACCATGGTCAATCTGTTTGTGTCAAGAGAAAACAATGTTTTTCTCCCTGTGCTGTCTGAATGCCCACCTGGGCATTGACGCACTAGCGCATCCCAGGCCACACAAACTCTGTTATGCATTCCCTCCCCTGGCCCTAACACCTCTCCACTTTATCCAGAGTGAGACAACACAGCCATGCAGTGATTCTGACAGCTCCTCACTGGCCTGCCATGTACTGGTTAGTGGAGATTCATCAGATGCTGCATGCTCAGCCTTGGCAACTCTTGCAGGGCAGGGACCTACTATTGCAGTGGGGAGGTATGCTGTTCCACCCACACCCAGAGTGCCTGGCACTGTGGGCTTGGCCTGTGAGTGGCCCAATCTGACCACTGTGGGAGTCCCTCAGGAGTCATTGCCACTATTCCAAATGCTAGAGCCTCCTCCACTAGGTCTCTGTATGACTGCAAGTGGAAAGTGTTTGAGGAATGGTGACACAAAGAGAGACACATTCCTTATCAGTGTTCGGTGGGAGTGATATTGTCATTCTTGCAGGGCCTGATTGACAAAGAGAAAGCCAAATCCCACCTTCCACGTGGGATTTGGGGGGAAAACCAGGTTCAAAAAGGCCACCCTTTTGAACTGCTTTAGGAAGCAGGCTTGAAACATTTGTGTCTGAAGACTGTTGTTTCTTGCTGTGGCCTCAGCAAAATGGCTTAGTAATATCCATGTGCTCTCTGTGCACCCTTTATTCAGTTTGTCCTGGGTGATGTTCGGATCACACTGGTGCCTAACCTGGCCTTTGTACCCAAAGTGGTTGGTTCGTGTTCTCCTACTGATCTTGTGGTTTTTGTGGCCTCCCTTGGAGGGCAGTGGTCATACCCACTATGTCCAGTTTGTGCTGTGCACATTTACATAGATGAAATGAGGGGCCTCAGGCAGATGTAACAGCTGTTCATTGCGTGGGCTAATCTGCATAAAGGGAAACCTAGCAGTGCCTCACAAAGCAGTGCCTCTCCCACTGGGCAGTGGACCCTATTGCTTTAGCTTATACGAATCAGGGTCTGTAGTCCCCCACAAGTGTGCGGGCACACTTGACTCGTGGCTTGGCTGCATCCTCAACTTTACTCAGGGGAGTTTCTGTTCAGCTCATTTTTGCTGTAGCAAGCTGGTCCTCACTGCTTGCTTTTGTCCACTTTTACATGTTGCACATCTCAGCCCGATCTGTGGCACATATGGTCTTGGAGTCCTAACTGGAACAGAGAGTCTCTCCCCTGTAGGTTGGTGGACACCTAATAAGTTTGTCTGGCAATTAAGGAACTGCCACATTGTAAGATATTGAAATGAATATTATTAAAAAGAACTTAAGGTCATGATCCAAAACTATGGTTCACTGATTAATATGAGCGAGAAGGCTGACCAAAAAACCCCTCGTGGTTGGGCGGATGAGAAGAGGTGCCGTCTGCATGCATCATTTATAGTAGGTAGCATCAGTCCAACTGATGCGGACAGACACATTCACCAGCCAATCAGGACTGGCGGAATGAGATAAAAGCCTCTGAGGGTCGCAGTGAGGCTTGCTTCCCATAGTGAGACACTGAAATTAATATTAATCAAAGTTATGGATCATAACCTTAAGTTCATCTTTTTTTTTTTTTTTTCATTACCTTTCAACTCATCCTTGTCTTTTGGGGCACATCTCTTAGACAATAGAATTGTTAATGTAATGTGTACAATGACAGTTTAATTCTACATTTAATATTAAATATGCCCCTTATCAGATATTGACTCAAAATAAAATTTAAAATTAAGTAATTGTTGTGTTCCCGAATTATTACTAGTCTATACCGCTAGGTGGCAGTGTTGTAAAGCAGATACTGTTGAGACGAAACGTAATACAGAGAAAGTGTGAACCAAGATGGCGACTACTGAAGCGTATGATACTGTTATGGTCTGCTGATGAAGTTATGCTTGCTATACTGCTAGTCTGCAAAGTAAACAGCATTTTTGTTCTACACAACCAACATTACATTTTGGCGACGAGTGAACCTCACGTTACGTGTTTTTTTGGGCATTTTTTTGCTGACCCAACATGTCTGGAAGTGTGCCTGCGCCTCCGATGTTTTTGCCGTGCCCGGGAGAGCCGGCGATACCCTTCGACATGTGGCTGCGGATTTTCAACAATTATCTGCTGGTAATTAACGCAACGGGAAATGCTTGGCCTGAAGCTCGCAGGAGAGCTACATTACTCCACTGTCTCGGAGCCGAGGGACAACGGACTTTCTACTCACTACCAGATACAGGTGACACCTTTGCCTCTGCTGTCGCTGCTCTAGAGAAACACTACACACCCAAAGTTAATGTTGTTGTGGAACGACATGCTTTTAGACAGCGAAGACAAGCACCCCATGAAACTATCGCACAGTATGTGACCGTGCTGCGTGATCTTGCTTCAAAATGCGGCTTTGACGATAAAACAGATGAAATGATCCGTGATCAGTTGATTGAACATGTGACTAACTCCAACATAAGGGAAAGGCTCCTGCTTGAGCCAGATCTGACACTGGACAAAGCCCTAACAATTGCATCACAAGTAGAATCCGCTGTTCAACAAGCCAAAGCAATTGCAGCAAAGGACAGTGCCTCAGTGCAAGCTGTACAGCCCCGTCCACAGCTCACTAGAAAGAAATACAAACAGCACACTCGTCCAAATAAGCCATCTAATGCCACTACTACATCTTCCCGCAGCTGTTTCAGATGTGGTTCTGACAAACATCTGGCTAATTCTCCCCAGTGTCCTGCAGCCAAAGCAACTTGCAAGTCTTGTCATAAAGTTGGACATTTTGCCCGTGTTTGTCGCTCATCCAGCTCACCCAAGACCAGTGATGTACAGCTACCTAAACTGACTGTGCTTTACTTAAACAACCCTTGCCGTGCACCAGACACACTTAAGTGCAAAATCAATATCAGTGCACCTGCTTCTCTTATCAAAGAGCATGAGCTGGTTGTTGACACAGGATCTGCAGTGTCTATTTTGCCACACTACATGTATGTTCAGTACCTACAAGACATACCACTGCTTCCACCTGTTCGTCGGCTGGTGACCTACACAGGAAAGAGAATCCCTGTGCTTGGCTGCCTACATACCAAAGTGAGTAGAGGAGTTCTCACTGCCTCAGCTACATTCTATGTGGTGAAAAAGGGCACCCCTCTCTTAGGAAGAGATCTTCTGGACGCCTTGAGCATCTGCATCAAAGGTAACACTGTCCTTCCTCCAGTGTCCACCACAAACTCTGCATCTACTGCTTGCATCTCTGCTGCTCCTGCTGTCAGCTGTGTGACTGCTTCACCTGCTCCTGTGTTGACCACAAACTCTACACCTGCTTCCATCCCTGCTGCACCAGACATCGGCTGCGCACAAAACTTTGTGCATAAGGTAAAGATTGACCCCACTGTTACACCAGTACGCCAGAAACTACGACGCCTGCCTTTTTCTGTAAGAGCTTCTGTCTCAGCAGAACTGGACCGTTTGCTGAAAGCTGGCGTGGTTGAAAGAATCGATGCATCACCCTGGGTTTCACCTATTGTGGTCACAGGACGAAAAACTGGCGGAATACGGATGTGCGCAGATCTCCGTGAACCAACAAAGCTGTGGTCACAGACTGCTACCCCCTACCACATGTGGATGAACTGTTTGCAAACTTACAAGGTGCACAGCTGTTTTCTACAATCGATCTAGCTAATGCATACTACCAGCTGCCTCTCCATGAAGATAGCAGAGACCTCACAGCATTCATCACACATGATGGTTTGTTCAGATTTTGCAGAGTTCCCTATGGCCTTGCGTCTGCTCCCTCAGCCTTCCAGAAAATGATGGCTGACATCCTCAAAGGTCTCCCAGGTGTCCAAAATTATTTGGATGACCTCATCGTCTATGGCAACACCCCTACTGAGCATGACCAGAACCTCACCACTGTCCTCCAAAAGCTTAAGGAGGCTGGACTGGTACTCAATGAGAACAAATGTCACTTCAGGAAGACCTCCCTACGTTTCCTAGGTCATACAGTTACTGCAGATGGCATTTTCCCTGACCAAGAACACATCGATGCCGTCCTGAAAGCACCTCCCCCATCTGATGCTGCTGCCTTAAGATCCTTTCTGGGCCTAGTATCCTGGTACTCAAAGTTCTTGCCCAACTTTGCAACAGTTGTGTCTCCTATGCGTGCATGTGCCAGTGACAAAGACACATTTACGTGGACTCCTGCAGCACAAAGCAGCTTTGAGGAAGTCAAGCAACTCCTTGTGAACAGTCCTGCACTTGCTCTTTTCAACCCTTCTCTGCGACCTGTGATTTCCACAGATGCAAGTGACTATGGACTTGGCGCTGTCTTTGCACAAGTACAGCCTGATGGCACAGAGAAGGCAGTGGCTTTTGCTTCCCGCACACTGACTGAAACGGAGAGACGCTATTCAACCGTTGAAAAAGAAGCACTCGCCTGTGTGTGGGCTACGGAGAAATGGAGAACATACCTGTGGGGACGTTGTTTTACTCTCCGCACAGATCACCAGGCATTGACGACACTACTCACCACAAAAGGAATCGGTCGGGCTGGAATGCGCATCGCCCGCTGGTCCGCACGCCTGCTCTGTTTCGACTACGATGTTGTCTATCGACCAGGCTCCCAGAACTACACAGCTGATTGTCTCTCACGTCTTCCCTTGCCTGTGCCTGCTAACTCTATTACAGACGCAGAACCTGAGATGGTGGCACAGATTTCTGCTATCCTGAGCTCCCTTCCAGTGGCTGACTTTGACTCTGCTTGTTCTTCTTGTCCTGAACTGTCAGCCCTGCGCTCACAAATGGAAAGTGGTTGGCCTTCCTCCATTAAATCAGTAAGTGATGTACTGGCTCCATACTACAAAATCAGAGATGAGTTCTCAGTCAAAGATAACTACATCCTCAGAGGCTCAAGACTCATCGCACCACTCTCTTTACGTCACACACTGATCACACTTGCACATGAGAGTCACCAAGGGATCGTCCGCACAAAGCAACGCCTGCGTGACCTCTACTGGTGGCCAAAGATGGACTCACAGGTGCAGTCGTGCATCTCTTCATGCCTACTCTGTCAGGCTAATGATAAAACAGCCCGTACTTGCCCTGCTCCTCTGCAACCAGTCCCACTACCTCACGGGCCGTGGAAGAAACTTGGTCTTGATATTGTTGGACCCTTTGATACAGCAGTTTCTGCCTGCAGGTACGCTATCACGCTGACAGACTATTATTCTAAGTGGCCTGAGCTTGCCTTTTCACATACTGCCACTACTGAGGATGTTATTCACTTCCTGATATCTGTTTTCAGCCATCATGGTAACCCAGAGAACATTGTCACGGACAATGGTCCACAGTCTTCTGCAGTTTTTGCCTCATTCCTGCACACCCAAGGTATCTGCTATAGTAGAACATCTGTCTACTATCCAGCTGCGAATGGAGCTGTCGAGAGGTTTCATCGCACCCTGAGAGGCTGCATTCAAACTGCCATTCAACAGTCACAACCATGGAAAGAGACTGTAATGAACTGGCTCCAGGTGTATCGTGCAACACCACATGCTGCAACTTCTACCTCACCATATGAACTCCTTTACGGCAGAAAAATGCGCACCAAACTGGATATTCTTCCCCTGCCGTCTGCAATCTCTCCGCTGGATGTTTCTGCTCGTCATGCAGTTCAGAGACATCAGGATAAAATGCAGCGTTACACTGATGCTAAACGTGGCGCACGCATGCCTTCTTTCCGACCTGGAGAGAGAGTGAGGATAAGGAAGCCTCACCATGTTCCTAAAGCTCACCCCAGATTCACTTCTCCTGCAACTGTGAGAAAGAGAATCGGTCCAAACTCTTTCTTACTGAGTGATGGGAAGACTTGGAATGCCTCTCATCTTGCCCACACTCCTCCTGTGGCTGGACAAGACTGTGACACATCTGGACTGCTACATACAGGTGTTAAGCATTCCCCCTCTCACAAACCGCCACGTGTTAAATACAAGCCCAAGTGGCATAAGGACTATGTCATGCCATAGTTGACCAAAAGTAAACTGAGATGATTGAAGTAACTTGTTATTGCAGCTAAGACAGCTTACAAGGTTCAGTGTGTTACTGGTTATGCACTAGGCAGTATTGAAGTTCAGAGTAATTATTGTTGCTACAGAAAAAATGTGCACTGTTACATGTTTAATGTGCCTTATGCAAAGTTACCATATTCCTGATACCTATGCTAATGGTAAAATAAGAGTATTTGGTTATTTGTGTTTATTCCACAGGACAACTACAGCCTTACCTTATTACAGAAGGATTTATTTATTTCGTTTGTTTCTTCTACTGGCATTCACTTTATATTGAGAGCATATTCTTTTACAGAGAGAGGAGATGTTGTGTTCCCGAATTATTACTAGTCTATACCGCTAGGTGGCAGTGTTGTAAAGCAGATACTGTTGAGACGAAATGTAATACAGAGAAAGTGTGAACCAAGATGGCGACTACTGAAGCGTATGATACTGTTATGGTCTGCTGATGAAGTTATGCTTGCTATACTGCTAGTCTGCTAAGTAAACAGCATTTTTGTTCTACACTCCGGCCTTGTTTTTGATGTCCCAACATTACAGTAATATCTGCATTTGTTTATAAACCGGTCTTTCCGAATCTGCATTAATACATGCTATGTGACTATGGAATAATGGTGTCAACATGACAACTGAAATATAATCTACACTTTTGCCCTCTCTAGAAATGCGCTTGAAATTTCATTATCAAAAATATACTGCAGTATTTAGTTGTCTAAAATTAAATGACTGCCCCAATGTAAAAAGAGAAACAGTGCTTTGCCATTGTATTCATCAAATATATTGTAAATGAATTCTGAGATGACTGTAGTAACGTGTTCACAGGCAACACCAGCTTGGGACCACCTGGCTGAAAGATGATCTCATCCTAGTGGTTTGGGGAGACCAAATTTTCCATTTGACAGGCCAGGACAGTCTCATTAAGCACGGATGTTCCACATCTAAACTACAATATTAAATTTTTGTGGTGTTTATCCAATTTTTTATCGTTACCAATGCATCGTAATTTTGTGCTGCAGTGCATCTCTGATGTAATGTCTGAATGACAATAAAGGAATCTGAAACTGACAGTGTATTTCAATGCAAATTATTAGTGCTAAATGGGAAACCAGATATCATTTTTTTTTCAGCTGTAATATATAAACATGATTAATGAAACAAAGATGAACAAACAAACAAAAACAATTAACACAGTAAGTGTGTAGAATTGTTTTTTAAATTGTACTTGACTTCAGTACCATCAAAAATATACAACTGCAGCAGCAAAACTTGAGACCACATCAAACATCAGCTTGTCATTCTTAAGCTGAACATATACATTTATTTTTTTTACAGAAAAAAAAAAAAAAAAAACATCAATCCACTCAATGCAAATTTCATATTTTTGTCTGCATGCATATGTACAAAACTGATAATGACCATGTAGTCTACTGTGGAAGTGCATCACTGAAATGAAATACACTTTGTTTCTCCAATTATTCTATTCAATTTCTCTAACAAATTGAGGTGATTTCCATTCATAATGAAAGAACTGACCTCCGGTGAAGGGGGAAATCATATCACACACAGTTTACTGAAAGAAATCCCATTTCCATTTTGTGCTCATAAACCAGCACAAGAGGGTGAGCCTCATTTTAAATGAGGCTTTAGCAGAAATTCAGTCAAGAGGACTAGCTTATGCTCATGCCTAGACCTAGAGTTACATTTCTTACTTTAAAATCCTGCATATCTCTTCTCTCATGCATCTGCATTCATAACATTCCTTGCTGCCAGTGTCAGGGGAAGTCAGCTGAGCTCCTCAATCTTAAAATCACCCTGTAGATTCTAAGTGTGTCAAAGTCCAGTCAAACCTTTTACACAACTGCCCATGCACAATGTTTATATACTAAAAATCTGCGCATTTCTCACTACACTGATGTATTCATGGCAGAAGTATAATGTTTCTACGCAGAGTGATGAAATTTTATTCCTGTATGATCATGCTTAGAGAACTTTGTTTTTTTGTATTTATTATGTTGTCACATTATGTTTTGTCAGTTAGATATTTACTTATTGCATGGGTGTTGATTTTACTATAACATATTGTGAATCCTCCATCCTCAATCCTCCAACAGCTTGATAATACTGTGAATGAATGTACTGAATCACAGGTCATCAACTTTAATATTAATATTGTTGATCTTGGTATCTGAAAACATTACATGCAATCCTGCATTTACAATCTCATCTCCTCTCATTTGCCATGACATTTTACCTGCTATACCTTTAAAAATTCAGTGCTTTCTTGCCTTACTAATATCACTTGCAACACTGTTTTTGTGCAATATCTGTAGAAATCTAGACCTTATTTCTTTAGTCCGTAGAAAGTAGACTGTGGGGTTGATGAGAGAGGGTAAGAGTGTAGAGATAATCAGCAATGCATTCCTCTCAGTCAGGTTCAGTTTCACTCCTATTCTGGTCAACAGCACAGAGACCAGCTTTGGAGCATAATAAGCAACCACAGGGATTAAATGGCTTACAACTGTGCTGAACAGCTGACGCCTGTTCTCATTGTTGGGCAGTCTCAGCACAGTGTAGATGAGCTTCATATATGACAGTAAGATTAAGGGAAACTGAGCAATTAGCCACAAACCCACAATGATGGCAATAACAAAATAAGGCTCAGGGTTCACACAGGCAGCCCTAATTAAAGAAGGATAGTCACAAAAGACATATTTGATAATTGGCTGGCAGTATGGCAGATTGTCAGCCACAGTAGCCACTTTTGCCATGAAGCCTATGCCTATTAACCAGGACAATATGATCAAAATAAAGATCCGAGGGTTAGTCAGGATACTGGCGTATCTGAGTGGCTGGCTGATGGCAAAGGTGCGGTCTAGTGCCATGAGCGACAGAGCCAGACACTCAGTGATGTCCCCCAGGTGGTAGATGTACATACGTGAGATGCAGGAGTAGTAGGAAATCCCTCTGTCCTTAACTAGCAGTACTGAGATCATGGTAGTACTGGCACTGGTGGTGAACATGATATCTACCACAGCTAAGTTGCAGATCAGCAGGTACATGGGACGATGCAGCCGCCTGTCTGTGACAATAATGCAAATGTTGGTGCCGCTGCTGAGGAGAACACAAAAGTAACATAGCAAAATGAGGCAGCCCAGAACCTTTTGGTGAGACAGATGGTCAAATCCTGTGATGGTGAACTCTGCCACGTTCTGCCTGGAAAAATTCTCAAAAGACATCCTCAAGCATCTGGACACAGTGAGAGACTAAACACCTAAATGCACAGTCCCAATATGTTACAGAAAAATGTTGTTACGAATAAAAAACCATCTGCTCTTTAGTGCTGCAATAATCTGCACTGGTATGGACGCATCTTGAGCAGGGACGGAGAGATGAATGAAGTATTGTCCCAAAGCTATATCTTATAAGATTTACCAGAGGTCATGTGGTTACTATGGTGAGATGGGAGGAGGAGACGGAAAAGCATTTGCTGTGCTACGCAATCTATTGTTTATGTATATCTCATGCTTCCACATTGGCAAGCCACCTCACCAACATACATAGTTACTGATGTCTACATTGTTACCACAGCAACCCATATGGATAGGCTTGAGATGTCTGGACACACAAATCCTATCTGATCACTTTGCAGTAACAGTGTGGACAATCTTAAAGATCTGTTTGTAGAAACAAATCTGATTTGCCTTAAGTCTGAACAAAGCCTTGAATGGACAAGAGTGGGATTGAGCCCAGTTGATACTAATAAATATACACATGGATAAGCAGGTGTTCCTAAAGAAACGCTTTTTTTTTTTTTTTTTTTTTTTGCATTTTAGGACTCTGTGCTGGTGATAGCCGTGGCCAGAGCCATTATTGAAACCAGGTGGTGAAATAATAATATCATTGACAAATAAAGTCCATGTGGATGTTTTCACACACTTCCTACTGATAAAAAAAGATCTTGGCCTGAGAATTCACCAGAATTGGTGCATACCTACAATGTGACCCCACATTCAAAAACAGGTGTTCCCCATATTATTTACTTTATGGGGTGGAACCACATCTTCCAGTCGATGCATATCTTGCAAGTGAACATCCTGGAGACAAGAAAGTTAACTGGCTTCCAGGTCATCAGCAAAAATTGAAAGAGGCACACGACAAAACCAGCTAGTTAACCTGATGTGGAAACTGAGTCAGACAGGTCTGATGATGAGACAGAGAAGGGAGTTAAAATTGAGGAGGTTTCCTGTAGTGTAAATCCTAATTGGGATACTGTGAGGTCCACTGGCAGAGACTGTGTTTCAGTAAAGTCTGAATCTGAACTGAGGGAAGTTGAGGTTCCTGTGCTGAGTCATTGAGAGATAGAGTCCAGGGCAGATCAGCAATCCAGTCTGCAGGCTCCTGCAAAAAAATTTCAGCAGAACCAAAAACGTGAATTCTGTGTCAGGAGTCCAAACCTCTATACATGCCCGTTGCAGGAGTAAAAGAGTAAATGCAGGAACTCACCCAAACCCACATCATGAGCCCAGATAAGTTCTAGAGTCTCTGTCTCTCAGCCCTGGAATGGTATCTCATATTATTGCAAGTTTAGGAACTGTGTTTTTCAGAGGAGCACCTAGTGTTGTCAAAAATAGTTACCCAGTCACCGAGGACATTGACAGTTAAGCAGATGAGAATGTAACTAGGTGGTAAAATAATAATATTGCTGAGAAATAAAGTTGATGTGGATGAAGTTCTCTTTGGCTGCAACCTGGCTGGGGATTCTTACATTGGACAGCAGGGGGTGTGTATTCACTATTTTTAGGAGCGGTATACCTGTTTGAGTTGTCAGGGAACTCAGGGAAAAGTACAAAATATTAGGCTATTTTTCCCTGGTCATGGCTACTGGTTCCAATGGTGCGAACATTTACCAAGATTTTTATGTTGTTTTGAGATTACTCTGTACAATACTAAAACCTAGAGGTTCAGTGTGATTTTATGTAGTTGTATAAGACCACATTTTGTGCGATTGTGTTGGCAGGATTGCCAATGATTGTGGACTGAAAACCTCATGTGCCCAGTTTGCTATTGGCAAAGTCTGTATGGAACACTTTGATGCTAATTTTTGTTATGCTGTTTTATAGTTTTGTTTGTCAAAGATGTAAAGCAGAATGGGTGTTATTCTCTGTGAACTGAAATTCATGCTAAATTTTATACTATAGTAGCACAGACACTTAAGAGAGTTTACATGGCAGTGTAGTGAATGTATTTGCTCTCTCTTGTTTATAGAGGTTCCACTGCTGTATTTATGTCATATTTATGCCACATTTGTGCCAGTTTATCCCAGTTTTTTGTTTTGTTTTGTTTTGTTTGTTACATGTTTATTTTGTAACTTTGAAAACCTTAGTTGAAGTAAATATTTCTTTGAAGTGATAATTGGGGAAAAAACTGAAGATTCCACACACCAGTAGAAACGATAATAAAGTCCCCATGAAAGAGCATTTGAAGTTGTGTGTTCAGTTTATCTCGGCTTCAATACTTTTTCTTGTTTGTCCGTCCCTCCCTTACGTACGTATGTCCCATTCTTGTGAGCATGATATCTGAAGAGAGCCTTGAGGGAATTTCTTCAAATTTGGCACAACTTTTGTCCACTTGGACTCAAGGATGAACTGGTTAGAATTTGGTGGTCAAAGGACAAGGTCATGGCACATTTTTGTTAACATGATATCTCAGGAATGCCTGAAGGGAATTTCTAATGCCCACATGTACTGAAGGATGAACTGATTAGATTTTGGTGACATCATAATGGTATGCAAAAAACACTTTTCTGGCCATTATTCAATGCCATAGCTCAGCATTTTCACTTCACTTCCTCTCCCTGAATCACAACCATGAAAGGAGGCCTCCTGTTTTGCTGATTTCGAGCTTCAGGTGATTATCAGTCCTCTGTACTCCTCTGTCTCTACAGTTTCTATGGTCTATAGTCTATAGTTTTCAAATGAAGACAGTGTGTTTCTCATTGGAAATTATTCACTGAAAGCTGGGCTGATAATATTAGAAATACACTGAAGACAAAAGAAGACAGTGCCACAACCTGGGGACACTATAGGGAGGTTAGTGTCTGTCCAGACATGATAATGTAACTCAGGTGATATTCAGACACCACTGCTCTGATTTTGATGAAACTTGGACAGAGTTTGAAAAATCACACCAAATGGCCTAATAAGATTAGTAAGTAAAGGTCACAATTTCAAACTTATACCTCAAATGTACACTGTATGGACATAAGTATTGGGCCACCTACACATTACACCTACAGGAGCTTTTATGATGTCCCACTCTAAAACCATAGGCATTAATATGGAGTTGGTCCCCCCTTTGCTTCCACTGTTCTGGGAAGGCTTTCTACAAGATTTTGGAGTGTGTCTGTGGGAATTTTTGTTGATTCATCCAGAGGAGCATTTGTGAGGACAGACGCTGATGTTGGAAGACAGGGGCTGGCTTGCAATTTCTGTTCTAGTTCGTCCCAAAGGTGTTGGATGGTGTATAGGAGCCGTTTTATTGAGTGTAGGTGTTAGTGATTTATTTTGACCACAAGGGTGTACTCTAGTTCTGTTTAGTTCTGTTTATTTGGGTTAATTGGTAGCCGCCCAGACACAGGTGCTTTAAATGAAGCTGAAATCACTTTGAGTTGAATGGTAGTGGGAAGCACACAGTTTTTACTGACCTCCAGCCAAAATCCAGCCACAATCCACCGCCTTTGTGTTGCAGTCAACCAGGAGCGCCGTATATGGGGGAATACAGGGGCCCCAAAAAATAGGTTAAAACTAATATAAAATTATTAAACCATCGAGTAAATATATATGTATTTTTTTTTCATGGGGCCCAAAATTCCTCGCGGCGCCCCTGCAGCCAACATCTACTTTTGCGGTAAAAGTTTTGTTCTTTTTTGTAATTATTATTATTATTATTATTATTATTATTATTATTATTATTATTATCTATTTTTGTTGCAATAAATGGGAACATCACCCAAAGGAAGCCATTTTTGAAAAGTGTTTATTTTCCTGGAGTCAAAGTAAAGACATTCCTCATGCCACCTCATGATTAATTAAGTTTGTTTTTTGATAGTCACCACAGATGGTGTTATGGTCAGGGCTCTGTGCGAGCCAGTCAAGTTCTTCCACACCAAACTTGGCCAGCCATGCCTTTATGGAGCTTGCTTTGTGCACTGGGGCACAGTCCTGCTGGAACAGAAAAGGGTCTTCCCCAAACTGTTTCCACAAGTTATTATTATTAAAGTTGAAGCATACAAATGTCCAAAATGTCTTGTTGAGCTGAAGCATTAAGATTTCTCTTCACTGGAACTAAGGAGCCGAGGCCGACCCCAGAAAAACAAGCCCATAGCATTATTCCTCCTCCACCAAACTTCACAGTTGACACAATGCAGTCAGGCAGGGAACGTTCTCCTGGCATTCACCAAACCCAGACTCATCCATCAGACCGCCAGATAGAGACGTGTGATTCGTCACTTCACGGAACATGTTTCCACCACTCCAGAGTCCGGCAGCGGCGTGCTTTACACCGCTCCATCTGCAGCTTGGAATTGTGCTTGGTGATGTGAGGATTGTATGCGACTGCTCAGCCATGGAAACCCATGCCATGAAGCTCCCGGCTCACAGTTTCTGTGCTGATGTTAATGCCAGAGGAGGTTTGGAGCTCTGCAGGGGGGGCATTGCCCCCCCTAGTGTCTGAAATGTGTCACTACATTGAGTCAAAAATAGGTCCAATATTTTTTTTTTCTGTATACATATCTATAAACATTTAAGCAATGCAATAAAATAAGATTATTTTCAGAAATAAATCTGAATTACATTATGTTTGGTATTGTAATAAATAAAATAATAATAATAAAAAAAAATGTTTGCCAGCGCAAATTTCAAACTCCGCCTATGCAGTTGGTGGAGTATCTAAGAGGGAAGAAGTTTCATGAATTACTATTATAGTACCACACTGGAATTTATTGAGCTCTTTAGAATGACCCATTCTTTCTCAAATGTTTGTAAAGGTAGACTGCATGGCTAGGTGCAGTCAATTTAGAAATACAAAAATTACATGTCAGTTTTTAAAAATTTGAATGTAACTGCTTTACCGCCTGTTTGATTTTGCTGAAACCTGAGAGATGATGCATCTTATTACTGATTGGTCCAAAGTTTACATACATTTTTCATAGGAATGACATATTTGACTTGTGTTACACTTATCTCTGTCAATCACAGATGGCAATCAGAAAAAGAACAGTCAGCTAAGACCATTATGTTCTTATCAGTCAAATCTTGTAAGGCAGTGAATTCTCTCAAACCAAACCCCCAGAGCCAAAGAGCTACCTGTGAACATTCACCTGAGGTGCTCTGCCATTTAATTAGGTCTCTAATGACCTGCTGCTGTTTATCATCTTTGAATGAGGTAACATTACAGTTTCAAAATACTGACGCAATGTTGAATAGTTTAACAAGTAAACAAGGCCTCATGGTACAGCAAAAAAATAAAAAAATAAAAAAAAATTCTACTTTAGTTTCCTTACCCTAGTACACCTTTGTGCCCATATAAACTTTTTTTATGGATATTGAAATTTTTATTCTTACTTTTACATAATTTAGTAGGTGTGTCATTACCCAGGGACAGTCTTTGGTTAATTGGATGTTAGAGAAGAGGGTTTGTGACGGGAAGCGTGGAAGTTCAAGATTACTGACCAGCTGGGAAACTCATTGGGGGATTTCAATAAGTAAAATATTTCTTTTTTTGAACAACTACTATGAAAATGTCCTCGAGCAAGGAACTGAACCCCAAAATACTCCAGTGGAATTTCCTCATAGCCAACAACACAACACTTTGATAGTCCTTGGTAGTGCTCAGGTTTGTGTGAACACGAATCACTAATTGCTCTCCCACAGGCCATTACTGTAAATTTGAATATAGTTTTATTTAGTTTGCTTGGGTTAATGATGTTCAGTGCTTTAATGTCAAACTGAGAATTTAATCAGTGAGTTGTTTTAACAGTGTGGCTCTGAAAGTAGAGTAAGTGTAATGTATTTTTGGAAATTTCTGCACTTCATAAGGGCCTACTCCATTGTTGTGCTGTTGAGGAGCTGCCTACCGACAACAGCTTTTTTTGTGATTTTGTGCTTGGAAACTATAACCATGTTTGTACGAAGCCTCACTCATTGCCATGCCCCCTTGAGGATGATTGTTATGAAAAGTGAATCGCTAGGCCAACAACAAACTCTCTCAATCAACTGTTGTACAAAGTTGTCCAGCAATTTGTGAGTTGTTCTGCTGATAAATGATTAGACAGGAGTGATCATGTGGTGCCCTGCCAGAGTATTCACCTCCTTGGTACTGGTTTGGTACATGGCAATTGCTAAAACATCACTCCATGCTCCTTCCTCTTTGAAAGAATCTAACTTTGTAGAAAAGTTTACAATTTCATGAGGGACATATCTTTGCCTCCCTTCATCTCTACCCTCCAACTCCCTCTCTCTCCTGAATGTCCTGTTTACATCAGCGGGCTAATGAGCATCATGGCCAAGATATCCTCACTGGCCTGAAATCCTGAACGTGTCATCATCCTGCAGGAGCAGTGTCAACAAACAACTCATTAGCAGCCTCATTAAGCACAGTTGTTTCAACTCTCAACTAGGGAGCTGAGAATAGTTAAGCCATTAACTTCTCACTCACTAGGACTATAGAGAGCAAACACTTTTAAGTTATGTGGAATTCTTTGCACCACATAAACATAAAAAGTTATGTTTCCTCTGTGTACATGGACTTATTTTCTCTGTGTGACAACCATGTCATTAAAAGTATGATTAGACCAGGTATCCATTTCATATGGCAAGTAGGTGTGGATATTTGTTCAAAATGTGCTATTTTGATTGAGTTGAATTAATATTAATATAATATAATTAATATAAAATTTTCTAGGGGCCGCTCACTCCCTAACATAAGTGTGTGTGTATCCAAAAGTCACAAGGCAGTTTTGTTAGCTGGGTCGACTGGGCTTTCCAGACCTGAGAACCACCACAGCAGACAGTGAAGGATCTTGGTCTTTGACAGTGACCAGCCCAAGTGGATGTTGTTTTTACTGCAACAAAAAACAACTCCCTATGGCCTGAAATCTGCAGGAATGCAGTTATATATATTATCCTGTTACTTTCCAGTATGTTTAATTACATAAACTTGCATACAGGAGCGACTGCCCCTGTATGCAAGTTTTCTTACAGGATGCCCTGATGCAAAAGTCTGCAAAATGTCAACTTTGAGGAGGTCACAAAATGTAATTAGTGGATTGCCATGATGGGCATTCATACTCCCCAAAGGAGGTTTCCTCTTGACTGTGGTGACCTTACGGCTTTTCCTCTAGTGCCACCATCAGGCCAAACATGTAGTGTACTCAAGCCTCCCAGTGAATGAACTCTCAACTTTGGTGTCACCATCATGACACCAAAATGTTGCCAAAATGTAGAATTTGATATTTCACAATCTTTTGGGAAGATTGCCATGATATTTGGCTACCTGACAGACCTAAAGACAATGTACCTCCCATTGCTGTAGGTCTTGATGCATTAAACAATTTCTCAAAATGAAACAAAATGAATAAAATGGACAAAAGAGAAAGAAAAAAATCATTATGAATTTTTCAATCACCTTTTAATATATACAGCAATCAAGAATTTTAAAAAAAAGAAGTAAAACCCTGCAACTCAGATAGTTTTCGTTGTTTCTTGGTTCACATTTTAACAGTGAATTGCTACTGTTGTGCTTCTGAAGGTGTGAAATCCGAAGGTATATCATTATAGGCCAAGGTCTTGGCTATTCAGCAATGTACCGGTGCAACCTCCTCATTTTGCATTTTTTTCCTAATTTTCTTTTCCAGTTATTACTTTGTTGTCAACACCGTCACCGTATGTTTTTTTTAATTTGAAAAACATATTTTTGTATTAAAAGAGACTAATACTTTAATAATTCAACAGCACTGTAGCTGACGCTAGTAATGTTCATATGTTACCATGGCAACAAGGAAGACTGCTTTAGTTATCGTTATTGTGTCTTTCTTTTTTTTTGTGTATATATATATATATATATATATATATATATATATATGTACATATACAGTACAGGCCAAAAGTTTGGACACACCTTCTCATTCAATGCGTTTTCTTTATTTTCATGACTATTTACATTGTACATTCTCACTGAAGGAATCAAAACTATGAATGAACACGTGGAGTTATGTACTTAACAAAAAAAGGTGAAATAACTGAAAACATGTTTTATATTCTAGTTTCTTCAAAATAGCCACCCTTTGCTCTGATTACTGCTTTGCACACTCTTGGCATTCTCTCGATGAGCTTCAAGAGGTAGTCACCTGAAATGGTTTTCACTTCACAGGTGTGCCTTATCAGGGTTAATTAGTGGAATTTCTTGCTTTATCAATGGGGTTGGGACCATCAGTTGTGTTGTGCAGAAGTCAGGTTACTACACAGCCGACAGCCCTATTGGACAACTGTTAAAATTCATATTATGGCAAGAACCAATCAGCTAACTAAAGAAAAATGAGTGGCCATCATTACTTTAAGAAATGACAGTCAGTCAGTCCGGAAAATTGCAAAAACTTTAAATGTGTCCCCAAGTGGAGTCGCAAAAACCATCAAGCGCTACAACGAAACTGGCACACATGAGGATCGACCCAGGAAAGGAAGACCAAGAGTCACCTCTGCTTCTGAGGACAAGTTCATCCGAGTCACCAGCCTCAGAAATCGCAAGTTAACAGCAGCTCAGATCAGAGACCAGATAAATGCCACACAGAGTTCTAGCAGCAGACCCATCTCTAGAACAACTGTTAAGAGGAGACTGCGCCAATCAGGCCTTCATGGTCAAATAGCTGCTAGGAAACCACTGCTAAGGAGAGGCAACAAGCAGAAGAGATTTGTTTGGGCCAAGAAACACAAGGAATGGACATTAGACCAGTGGAAATCTGTGCTTTGGTCTGATGAGTCCAAATTTGAGATCTTTGGTTCCAACCGCCGTGTCTTTGTGAGACGCAGAAAAGGTGAACGGATGGATTCCACATGCCTGGTTCCCACTGTGAAGCATGGAGGAGGAGGTGTGATGGTGTGGGGGTGTTTTGCTGGTGACACTGTTGGGCACACTGAACCAGCATGGCTACCACAGCATCCTGCAGCGACATGCCATCCCATCCGGTTTGCGTTTAGTTGGACCATCATTTATTTTTCAACAGGACAATGACCCCAAACACACCTCCAGGCTGTGTAAGGGCTATTTGACCAAGAAGGAGAGTGATGGAGTGCTGTGGCAGATGACCTGGCCTCCACAGTCACCGGACCTGAACCCAATCCAGATGGTTTGGGGTGAGCTGGACCGCAGAGTGAAGGCAAAGGGGCCAACAAGTGCTAAACACCTCTGGGAACTCCTTCAAGACTGTTGGAAAACCATTTCAGGTGACTACCTCTTGAAGCTCATGGAGAGAATGCCAAGAGTGTGCAAAGCAGTAATCAGAGCAAAGGGTGGCTATTTTGAAGAAACTAGAATATAAAACATGTTTTCAGTTATTTCACCTTTTTTTGTTAAGTACATAACTCCACATGTGTTCATTCATAGTTTTGATTCCTTCAGTGAGAATGTACAATGTAAATAGTCATGAAAATAAAGAAAACGCATTGAATGAGAAGGTGTGTCCAAACTTTTGGCCTGTACTGTATATATTGAAATTATTGCACTGCATTTTTGTAACACTACTGCCAGAGTTGTTGGGGGGCTTATATTGAAATGTTTTGAGTGGTTGAAGTTGCGCGGGAGCCACATGAACCGCAAGTGCTGAGAGGGAGACCACAGAAATGAGAGACACTATATGAGAGCAACACAGAGAACTTTTATGCTTGTCAACTTTATCTACTGCTGGTTTTACTAGGCGTACACGGTAAAATGCGTTTTGGTTATCTCCATTTATAAATGTGTACATAACATGATTATGTGGTTCCTGAAACTTTTTTATTGTTTCTAGTTTTCACGGTGTTCCATGATTCCAAAATTTCCAAAATTTATACCACTCAAGTCAATGGCTTCTTGCTTAACAACTTTATTTAAGTATTTGGTACAAAAAAATAACAATCCTGGGCACTGTTAAAAGCATTTTTCAGACTGTATGTCAGGAAAACCTGACGGTGGTGACACCTGACGGTGGTGACAAAAACCTACTCTTTCACATAATAAGCATGAGTTGTTCACATTAGCCATCTTGTTTCCCCCCTGTTGCTACCTACATCAGACCTCTTCTTGAAAAGTATACATTTATGCTATAATCTAATCTAATATTTTTTATACAAAAGAGACGATATTGACATGTTATGGTTGTGACAGTAGCAGTGTCCAAAAAGCAGTGCTGGAGCCTATCCCAGCGCTCATAGGGTGAAGGCAGTGAAACACTCTGGACAGGTCGCCAGTCCATCGCAGGGCCAATATTTTAAGTTTTAAGTTTTTAAGTATTTTCCTCACTGTCACCGTGGAAATCTGCGGAGGGAGGCATGGGGTTAGAGGAAAATACTTCAGAGCGGAAGCTACATCAGCGATAGTGTTAGCAGCGTCCATACCAACAGCCATAGCAACGATAGAAACCTGAAAGAATCTTTGTAATAACTAACAAAGTAAACATCATATACATTAACTGAACGAATGTTTTGGAAATAAAATGCACATTTCCTGCTAGAAATGTTATCAAAACACATTTGAATGCATAAGCTATCTTAAAATATTGCATTCTCTAGTGAGAATAAAAGGAATGTCTGCCATTTTTCTTAAGGCTCTCGCTTGGGGGCTGGCGCATGCGCTCTGATCGCTGGTGTTGCTGGAAATTCGTAGGAATATGCACGAAAATTTGTGCATAACTTTTCATATGATATCATACGAACCGTTTCATGAGAATACTCATTGTTTGTAGTTTTTAATACATATTATGATGTATTCCTTCATGTGGTAAATATATTATTCAATGAAATTATTAATTTTGTTTTTTTAATCAAGTTGAAATGATTATCTCCTATCCGAGGACAACTGGTTTTGTAGGCCATGGGCCAACATATAATCATTGAATTAATAAAAATTCAAAATAAACCTATGAAAGAACCTTACAAACGTGCAAAGGACCACCTGATTATACCTTTGATTCTTTTTATTCATTAAAATGTTGTTAAGAAATAACATTTTTCTTGGTGGGACATGATTTTGCCAAAGTTTCAAGAATCTGTGACATGTAACCATTGCTTAACTTGAGCCAAACAAGAGAACCAAACAACAGCCAGCCAGCAAAGCAACCAAGCCCCCAAACAACTAACCAGTCAGTCAAACAGTCATACAATCAATAAGTGGCTCAGCAGTCTTGTCACACCTGGCCAGCCTGTCCCTCTCTCTGTAGTTGGTACAACAGTAAACAGTGTGATACAGTTGAGAACCAGTATAGGACACCAGGGGAGGATTTCAGGAAGGTGGTTTAACAAACCCCTGACAGTAACCCTGAGCTCTGAGTTGAACAAACCCAACATGGAATACCCCAAGTTTTCTGTTTCAGAACAGCTCATTACAGTGACTTCAGTCACCTCTGAGTTGGTTGAAGCTGACTGGGGAATGTTCACAGTGAACTTAAAAAGCCACCATCAATGGATTACAGATAAAAGTATTCACCATGGCAACTGACTACAACAACAAAAAAGAGAGCCTCATATTCCATGCCTCTTGAATTGGGGGTTTTAATGCAATCCTCTGTTGAATAAGAACATATCCTGTGAATAAAAGAAGGTACCACAGCTGCAAAAGTTGGTGTGGGAGAAAAATGATGACAGACTGAATACATATGTTTCAACAATTAAATACAAGGGGGTCACATGATGCCATCACCCTGAGCAGTCAACTGTTGCTGAGCTCCTGCTGCCACTGAGCTATATTTGACCATTTACCCAACTGAAAAAAAAGTTAGAACCTTTTAAAAGTCTGTTAAACAACATAGAGACAACATGCCTAACTCTAAAGTTACCAAACCTGCGACAAGTAAGCTTCCTGGAGAGCAAGAAGTGAAAAAGTCCGTGCTGACTAGCAAAGATGATTCGCCACCTGATGTGGAGACTGAGGCTCTCGCTATGGAAATATCCCAGCATGTCATTGAGAAAATCTCTGCTATGATGGAGAGTAAGTTGAAGAACTCTCAACCACACTGGACAATATTACAACAAGGCTGGAGTCAAACACAAAATGTATATCTGAAGCTGAGAGCCGTGTGTCGGCAGCGGAGGATAACATGTCAGCTATGGAGACCAGGCCACATGGCCAGGAGACCAGTGCGCGCACTGACGGAGAGGAGTATTGACACAGAGGGACGCAGCTGCAGAGACAATATTTTAATTTACAATCTCAAAGAAAATGCGGAGGGCCGACAACCTGTAAAGTTTTTTGAGAGCTGGCTACCCACACTACTGAACCTGAAAACCAAGCGAGGCATCATTAAAATTGACTGTGCCCGTAGGACCCTCGGTCCGCCAAAACCTAACCGGCCCTGTGCGGTTATCATCAAGCTGCATAACCCAAGAGACAAGCTGATGAGCCTCACCGCACCAAGGAGAAAGGACCGCTGATGCATGAGGGACAGGCAATATCCATCAGACAGGATCTGGCTGCCAGAGTCAAAGAAATGCGACGTGCGTTTAACGGTGTGTGTGTCAGCGGTTCATCCACGTGGACATGCGGTTTTCCATGTGCTTCCCTGCTACTCTGAGCTTCAACCATGGAGAGAAAAGTCACGCATTTCACTCACCTGGGGATGAACTTGCTTTCCTGGATGGACTGAACTGAACTGGAGGTGATATGACATATATCTTGCTGACCACAGACACTGTCAACTTGTGAAAAGGGTATGTTTGGTGAACCCTATGTTTGATCTTTTCCTCCTTTATACCGATTCAACGCGCCGTTAATAAGGCTGTCTGATTGTTTGTCATAGAATTAGTTGTTGTTAGAATATAACCACATTTATCTCAAATGGTTGTAATGACTTTAGCTCGTGGTGAGTGGGAGTGTGGAGAGGATCCTTTTTTCCCCCTCTCCTTTGGTGATGTTTTTGCCCGGTTCCACGTGCCCTGCCAGTTTCTCAATGGGCCACACCACTGGCCCAATCCAGGATACGGAGTTAGAAGTGACTTCATCATTTGGGCATGAACACTGTGTTGTTTGTGATGTTTTGTTATTTTTATTTGTTGATGCCATCATACACCTGAAGCCTTCCATCCTGTATAATACATTATTGTCCATTTATCAATCTGTTTGTGGTACACGCATTGAGCCCCCTCTACTATACCACAGAGCTTCCTCTGCTGGGTCACAAAATCTTTTTGACATGTGTAACCAGGTGGTAAAGTAAAAATATCAACAGGATGGTATATCCATATGGTTTAGATTCTTAGTTGTTGTTATATGACTGTAATTATAATTTGGTCAGCAGAGAGCATATATTTACCGTTACACAGCGCTGCCTGCCTGCCGACAGCATTGAATTTTGGGATAATACAGGAAGTAAGAAAATGCGCTCTTTTCCGCTGTGGTTAGCCTCCGGTTCGGATGGTGAGCACATTTGTTGAACATCTTATGTTTTGTAAGAGTTTGTTTTGCACAATAATGTCGGCTGGTGGTTGTGTATTTTTCATGCACTTATATATGACCGCATTTTGTGTGATTGTTTTGGTAGGATTGTTGATGATTGTGGACTGAAAAAACCCTTACATCCCTGCCAGGCAGAGTTGCTACTGGTGAAGTTGGTATGAAACAGATTGATGCTTATTTTTGTTGTGCTATTTTATAATTTTGTTTGTCAAATGTATGAAGCAAAGAATTCATGTAATTCTCTGAACTGAAATTCAGTCTAAGTTTTATATACCAACAGTTTACATGCTAGTGGAGTGACTATATTTGTTTTTTTTTTTGTTTATAGAAGTGCCACTGCCGTATTTATGGTGTATTTGTACTGTATTTGTGCTGGTTTACTCAAACTTTGGTGAGGTGTTATTTGTACTCAGATAGTAGCCTACCGAGTTTGCTATTTTGATTTGCTGTTTATTTCTTGTTTTTGTTTGTAACTTTGAAAACATTGGTGGAAGTAAATATTCCCTGCAAATTATCTACCATAATTTAGAGAAACTTATACATTGGCAGAGGGAGAAATAAAGTCCCCACAAAATAGTATTTGGAGTTGTGTGTTCAATTTATCCCGGCTACACATGTTATGAGTGATCTGAAAATAGTTTCCCTTAATGTTAAGGAATTTAATAATGTAATCAAAAGGCAAAAGATCCTTGCTTTTCTGAAAAAGGAGAAACCCAAATTGCTTTATTGTCAGAAACTCACTTGAATGACCTGGAGCATTTGAAATTGAGGAGGTCCTAGGTGGGCCAGGTGTTTTATTCATCCTATAACACAAATAGCAGAGGTGTGGCTATACTTATTCATCGTAGTCTCCGATTTACCTTGGAGACAACCATCAAAGATGATGCTGGCTGTTATGTTCTCATTTCAGGCTACCTTTATGGGGAACAGATCCTCATAGGTTGCGTATATGGCCCTAATTCATATGATGCTGTGTTTTTCCCTAAGATTCTTTCTGCGGTCTAATCAGTATCTACCCCATATGTTGTGTTGGGGGGAGATTTTAACTGTGCCTGATCCAAACATCGACCAGTCCCCACCTAAATCTAGCCCAACCCCCCGGAAAAGTCTCAGGCTGAAAGAGTTCTGCCAGGACTTAGAGCTGTTTGACATTTGCAGAGTAATTAATCCTCGAGGGAGAGACTACACATTTTTCTCCCAACCCCATCAGACATTTTCAAGAATTGATTTCTTTTTGTGTACAAGAATGGTTTTTAGATAGGGTAAGTGAGTTTTCAATTGGCATATGCACACTCTCTGACCACTCTCATGTAAATTTGAGCATCCACCCTCCTCACACTGACCCCTACTCTCATCACTGGAGGATGAACCCCTCTCTACTGAGTAGCCCACCATTTATTGATTACATTACTGCACAGTGGAATGTATTTATGGCCACTAATAAGACTCCAGATGTAAGCCCGTCCCTGTTAGGGGAAACAGCTAAAGCCTATCTTAGGGGGAGTATTATTTCATATAACACAGCTCAGAAAAAGGCTGCTATCAAAGAGCAACTCAGCCTAGAGAATACAATACAACAGCTAGAGACACAATTTAAAAGTACGCCTTCTAAAGCTCTGTTTAAAAAAATTGGAGACAGCTCGCTCTGCCTTAAATCAGCTGTTAACTAAAAAGGCGGAATTGGCCATCTTCTTTGCTAAGCATAGGTTATATGAATCAGGAAACAAACCTGGCCGACTCCTAGCAAGACTGGCTAGAGGTAGAGTGGAGGCAAATACTTTGACGACAATTGAAATTGTTAGACAACAATCAGGTCAGACACTACAAAACTAAGGACATCAATAAGATAATGAGACAATTTTATCAAAATCTGTACTCATTTGGATGTGATTTATCTGAGGGGAGGAGAAAGGAGTTTCTTGAAAGGGTGTGTCTCCCATCCCTGTCAGAGGCACAGAAGGAAAAATTATCTGCACCAGTGACTGAAGAGGAGGTCCGCGCAGCAATAACCTCACTTAAGAGTGGAAAGGCACCAGAACCTGATGGGTTTTGCCCAGAATTTTACAAAAAATTGAGCCACCTTGTAGTTGGGCCACTCACTTTAGATTCCTTTAGGAATGGTCACCTTCCCCCAACACTAAATTTAGTGAACATCACACTTATCTTGAAGAAAGATAAACCACCTGATATCTGCAGCTCCTTTAGACCCATTAGCCTTATTGGCGTGGATAGTAAATTGCTTGCCAAACTACTTACAACAAGACTGGAGAAGCTTTTGCCATCTCTAATACATCCAGACCAAACTGGGTTCATACAAAACCGTCTCACTTTCACAAATATGAGGAGATTACTAAACATGATACAGTACTCAAATCAAACAACTTGTAGAACACTTGCTATATCCCTAGATGCTGAAAAAGCATTTGATACGGTAGAGTGTGAATACTTATTTAATGTACTGGAAAGGTTTGGGTTGGGGGGGGGGGGGGGGGGGGGGGGGGGGGGTGTAAGGGGTAGAGTGTGAATACTTATTTGATGTACTGGAAAGGTTTGGGTTCGAGGGGGGGCGTAAGGGAGTGGGGGGGATTTACTAAATGGGTTAAGACACTTTACCACTCTCCGCAGGCTTGTGTTGTAACTATTGGTATACAATCATCGCCTTTTCCACTGCATAGGGCTAGTGCAAAGAGTGGTGGAGACAGGGGGCAACCCTGTCTCCACCACTCTTTGCACTAGCCCTTGAGCCCCTAGCTGAGGCTATCAGACAACACAAAGACGTGCATGGTATAACGATCGAAGGCACAGTTCACAAAATTGCACTTTATGCAGATGACATCTTGGTGTTTCTGACAAAACCTGAAATGTCAATACCAACTATTCTCTCTATTATTCAGGAGTTCAGCTCCTTCTCAGGCTACAGAATTAACTATGGTAAGTCTGAGATCATGCCATTGGGTGGTCTGACTGATCAAACCTTACCTACCAGTTGTCCTTTCAAAATGTCCCCCACAGGCTTCACTTACCTGGGGCGGCGTGGCTCAGGAGTTAGAGTGGTCGTCCGGTAACCGGAGGGTTCCCGGTTCGATCTCCGGCTCCTCCAGAGTGTGTTGAAGTGTCCTTGAGCAAGATACTGAACCCATCACCGCTCCTGATGGACAGCTAGGTACCTTGCATGGCGGGCTCTGCTGTCTGTGTGTGAATGTGTATGTGAATGGGTGAATGTAAGGCAAAAACACTGTAAAGCGCTTTGAGTGGTCAGTAGACTAGAAAAGCGCTATAGAAATGCAATCCATTTACCATTTATGGAAGCTTAATTTCTCTCCCATAATAACCAAAATAAAGAAGGACCTAGACAGATGGCACAATCTCCCCCTGTCCCTTATGGGGCGCATTAGCTTAATTAAAATTAATGTTTTCCCCCGGATATTATATCCATTATAAATATTACCTTTATGGATCTCTAAAAAGGTCGCTCTTGATATAGAGAGGGCATTCTCTAGATTCATATGGCATGGAAAGAGACCTCACCAAAAAAAGAAAGCACTGCAGCTGCCCTCTGAGATCTCTGTTAAGAATAGATGGATGGCTTTTTTTTATTTATTTATTTTTAATTTATTATTTTTTTTATGCACCTTATTTTATCTGTCAGTGTTATTGCTATGATGGCAAACTTGTGTTCCTGCTGAAAACTAATAAAAGTCTGTTTAAAAAAAAACAAAAAACAAATACAAGACTTTTTCAACTGTTGATATATTAGGCCTATCATGTAGATTGCAGCTGAAATCCAACTGGTATTAAAAGAAGCAATTTGAAATATAAGAACAAATTCAAACTGGTGAGATAGATTTTAACTAGGCTATAAGTTCATCATTCTGTAACTGTGGGAATGCCAAAGAAGGGCACATCATGTTTGATAGTTGTGTAAAACGCTGAAATTATGTCAAAACACTGCAGATTTGACAGGTTTCCTGATGAATACCTCAAGGCAAGTTTGAGTAAATCTGCTACAGAGTAGGTTAGCTTCATACCATAAGTTACCATAGTAACTGGCCTAAAGCTAAACTAATCTTGCCTTTTGAAACTAAAAGCCCCAGGTTTCTGTTCACTCTGGGTTAACAAACACAGGTTAGTCAGCGAACACACTTTGTGAAATACCTCTCAGGCTAATCGCTAGGTGAGACAATATGTGCATAACACTGTCAAACAAATTATAACCTATAACATCAATTATAACATCAATTGCAAATAGCAGCTGGGCAGTTTCACTTTTCATGACTTGGCTTTTGTTTACATTTATAAGTTACAACATACCTGTGATTTGTAGTTTCAGCAAATGAGGAAGATGGGAGACACATGGCTTGTGGACATCTTTGTTATAACTGTAATTTGCCCTGCAGGCACTATAGGCCTATAGGTCACTCACATATAACAGCTACATCTTGAATAAAAAGACTATATTTTCTCATTCAGAATGAAAAGACTTTAAATTTCCTTTTTAACTCATGAATAGCTCTCTTAAGACGCTCTTAAGAAAACTTAAAGTAGTTGAAGTCTTTATTTAGTTCTTTTAATGACAGTTGCATACTGTTTTTCATGTCTTGTCTTCATGTCATGTATTTTTCTGATGCTCACTGCAGAACCAGCAAATCCATATCCTGGCGACTCGTTAATCACCATCAGTTGATTGCATCAGTTGGATGATGCCATTAAACTAAGAGACAAGTAAACCAAGGGGAGTTTAGGTATCCCATTGATAAGCATGTGACATGTATCTCTACTGTCCCACATACAGAGTGGAGAAATATAAATGACTGGTTTCTCATGTACAAACATTTACTGTCTTTCCCACGGTGAACACTTGGTGTTGCTGAAGGTGAGTTGGGTTACAGCAAATGTTAACCAGCAATTAATCCATGCACTTCTAATATTTTTCCTTGTCTTCTAGTGTTCAAGCAGGAAAAAGAAGGCTCTGATGGATCACCAAACTGTGATCATGCTTAATGCCACATTTGTTCGTCCTGAGAAATTCTATCTTAGTGGATTTTCCAACATGTCTCATGCCAAGTATTTCTACGTGTTTCTGTGTTTTGTTTATGTTGTGACTGTCCTTGGTAATACCTCCCTGATATCAGTTATCTTCCTGGCCAAGACTCTTCATACCGCTAAATACATGATTGTCTTCAACCTGGCTTTGACAGACTTGTGTGAGAGCACTGCTCTCATCCCAAAGCTGTTGGACACATTTTTGTTTGATAACAGATACATTATCTATGAGGCCTGCCTAAGTTATATGTTCTATGTTTTGTTCTTTACAGCAATACAGTCATGGACTCTCCTCACAATGGCATATGATAGGTTTGTAGCAATTTGCTTTCCTCTGAGATACCATGCAATTGTGACAAAACCAGCTGTTGCTGCTATACTCATGTTTATATGGTGTTTCCTGGTGAGTTTAGTAGCATTTGGGATTAGCCTTATAGATCGTCTTTCCTTTTGTAGATCTTCGGTGATTAACAGTTTCTTCTGTGACCATGCACCAACATTGAAACTTAGCTGTTCTGACGTATCTTTAAATAGTAGAATGGCATATGCATATTTTATCACTGTCCTCATGCTTCCTTTTATTTTGATTTTAATGTCATATGCTCGGATTGCTCTAGCATTGATTAAGATTGCATCTGGAGCGGAACGAATCAAAGCTCTGAAAACCTGTAGCTCTCATCTGATCCTAGTGATCATTTTCTTTTTGCCAATGTTGAGCACCAATATAGCTTCAGTGTCCAATCGCATTCATCCTAATGCCAGGATGATAAATTCAACCTTGACACACACCATACCATCTTTGCTCAATCCTATTATATACTCTTTGAAGACAGAAGAAGTGTTAAATTCCATTAAGAAGCTTTACAAAAGAAAGAGGTTTATCGCTGCAACACTGAAGAAACAGTTGGTGCAATAAGGGCAGCAACACATCGGGCAAACAGGGGAGGGATGACCAGCATTCCCCTCAACAGTAAAGAAAGGAGATCATGGGTCAAAAAAGCTGTTTTGGAATTTTGATATGAATTCCAGGTTTATTTTTTCAAAATACAAAATAATTTTATATGATTTGTCATCTAAAATGCCAATTCCAATTTTTAGTAAATAAATAAATAAATAAATGCTTTTTTCATTAGGCTGACCATGACAATTTTCTTTACAGTGGTCAGGCAAGTGACACCCATAATACCCATGTAAATAAAGGTTTTATAGGCTTGGAGTGAAAAATTCTTGTCTGCTGTCTTATCTCTTGCTGCCTCTTTTCTTGCTCCTGTACCCCTGAATTCTTCTTACCCACCTCTTATTTCTGTCCAGGTCTCATCTCTTTTACTCTGTCAGCTTCCCTGTTTTTGTTTCAAGATGTGCAAGATGTGTGCACATCATTGGTATCGGCTTATAAAGGCTTTAAAATGAAATATTGGTATCAGCTCGATATGAAAATTCCTGATGGTGTTGTTGTCAGTATTGATACTGAGTTGTACAATGGACTTACACAGAGACATTACATTTTATTTGTTTTGCAACTTCTGAAATATTGTGGGTCAAAATTGCCCTGGGCCTGTCTCAGTTAGAGCAACATCCAAACCTTTTTATGCATAACTTAAGTTGAAATAGTTTTCTTACTTTGCCCACTGAAAGTGTTGAACAGCTTTGTATTTTATGACTGTAGCTGCCAGTGGGCCATCACGATAAAAGTAGCCATAATAATGCTATAATGCTAATTCCAGACTTAAATGATAATGGGGGCAATGATGTTTAGGAGCTCCTAAAAGTGTTCCATTCACCACCCAGCCACATGGCCAACTTTTATTTTATTTTTTTTTATTTAGCTTTCCCAATGACAACAGGATATTATTTATATCTTAATTTACTGATTGTACCAACAAAATTCACATACCAATAGCCTGGTGACGTGTTAATTACCCATCAGTGGATTTCATCAGTTAGATTAAAGCAGGTGTGCATGACAAGGTTTAGCAGCACATGTGAGGAATCTGCTGTGAACAATTCAAGGTCAAGGTCAAGGTAAACTTTATTATCCTCAAAGAGGAAATACATGTGGTTGCACCATACACGTCTTGCCTCCAACATATAATACATAAACATCATCACAGAAAATATTACTCCGCCTGCATCTTATTGCCCGAGTCTGTGTGGTTTCCATGGCAACACGAAACGTTTCACTGAAACCTGCATCAAAAGCCGCGGTCAACTTTGCTAGTCTGCATAATTGACTGTTTTGTTGTCAATTTTGATTTATTTGGCGACCAAGTTTGGATAAATGGCTGAACGAGGAAGACAAGACAGAACAGCTAAAGCCGAGATAGGTGAGAGTGACGAGTGAGGAGCTGGATCAGCTGGAGAGGTCAAGAAATGAAGCCAGTATGGTCCGGCCAACGTCTTGGGCTGTCAAATGTCTACAAGACTATGTGAAAACCAGGAAAACAGCTGATTTTTTCAACTGTAAGTAAAGAAGAGCTAAACAAGATCCTCCATGATTTTACAGAGCTTTAATTTCTATAATAAAGAGAATTGTAGCTGCTGCGCAGCAATGGTCGGGGCTGGGCAATTTTAGGCAATTCTGAGCAACAAGTGGAGAATAGGAAGATGAAAGGAAAGGTGGCATTTCAAAGTGCATTTCGCATCAGTTGAGGCTTGAACTCACAGTTTCTGGCATGCATGACAACGCTTTATCTCACTGAGCTAATTGGCAAGTGTCAATTCATGTTAGGCCTCACAAATTGACTAAGCCAGTCACATGACAGCAGCTGTCTATGCATGGAAAGAGAGATTTCAAACCACTGTAAAGAAAAAAAAAAAATTAGTCAAGACAAAAATTTGACAATGATGATCTGGCATGGGACTGGACCTTTGTGCAAAGTTTGGTTAGTTTTGGCACATGGGAATGTTGCACAAGCTGAGGCTTAAACTCACAATCTTCAACACTGAGGACTGGCCTCTATCTCACTGAGCTAAAACTTCACATGTAGCTTCACAAACTGACTGGGCCAATCACTGATGTGCAGGACAGCAGCCATCCATGCATGGAAAGGCAGATTTTAAACAGCTGTCAAAGTTAGTTTTTAAGACAAAAATCTGAAAATACACATATTGCATCGAGACAGCATGGAGATGTTGATCTTTTTTTTTTTTTTTTTTTTTTTTTTTAACAATTATTGATTTGCTCCATAATTGAAAAACTGATGTTTAAAAATGCCATTCTTGCATTGACTCCAATTGTTCACATGAGAGCAAAATTCAAAATGCTGTCAAAAATTCAGTTTTTGAGATACAGTTCTGAAATTTGCCACACATCATCTACCATGACTTGAAAATTTTTTCAATTTTTTTCATGAACATTGAAGATTTATTTACCAAGAATTTGCAAGTATATGTTTATAGTACCGTTTACAGTCAAACATTTTGATGCACTGTAGGCTCAATTTTTGATAAATCAAAAATCTGTGTGGATCACTTCTGTAGGACAGTCTGAAGATGCTCTGTAGCAAGTTTGGTGACATTTGAGCTAAAATTGTGGGAGGAGATAGGTTTAACAAGTTTTACAGTTTTTGAAAAAAATAGAGCGATGGACTTCATAATTTGAAATAGGTTTAAGTGTACAAAAGTTTCTGCAGTATTGGGGCTACATTTTGGTGAAAGTTGCAAAGCTGTAGCACATATAGTTGATTTGTTATGAATTTTCAAAGTTTTGAAATTTAGAGGCTTGCTATAGCGCCACCATCAGGACTATTGGCTTGTGTTTGCATCTGAAGTAATCTGGCATGGGACTGGACCTTTGTGCAAAATTTGGTGATTTTTCATGCATGGGAAGTAGGACTTCCTCGGGATAAAGAAAGAAAGAAAGAAAGAAGAAGAAGAAGAAGAAGAAGAAGAAGAAAACGCTGGAATACAAGAGGGTCCTGGCAGCTTAGGCTGCCCGGCCCCTAATGAAATGCCTCAACAAAGTCAGCACCACAGACAGTAATGCTGAGGCAGGGTCAGTACCACGGACAGTACCCGCTCAGGCAGAGTCAGCACCACGGACAGTAACTGTCGCAGCAGATTCAGCACCATGGGCAGTACCCGTTGGGGCAGAGTCAGAACCATGGACAGTACCTGCTGAGTCACATTCAGCACCACGGACAGTACCTGTAAGATTTTCCACGGCGATGTGCAGGCTATAACTTTGTTCTTGTTATTAATGTGTTAATGTTATCAGTTATTAATTAGCCTATTCATTATTATTGATTTGTTTAGTCTTTATGAGTTTCGCCTAGGCCATTGATTTAATTAATTTGTCAATTTGTTTGCATCTGTAAATTGAAATGAACATTTAATAAATCAATACATCTGTGAAAACTGTCTTTATTTCAGAGGTAAATTGATGATAGCCCGAAAAGGTGATTAGCAAAAGCCCCCGAAAGGTGGGGTTGAAATTATAAAACTCTGTTCAGCCTTAATATAACTGCTTACTTTTGTTACTTTTGCTGCTTTGCCACATTAATCGGAGCTGACGTTAAATTGGAGTGACACCCCCCCAGCTGAAATAAAACATTGCCGGTGAGTTTATGAAAAGATATATGTTTGTTCTGGCGCTGACACTGGAAAGCAGTAGCCTATACTTAAATATAACTGTTAATATAAGTTTGTTGTAGATCAGTTGTGCCGCTGAGTCGTTGTCACGGCATCTGTTGGCAGAAGTTTAACTATCAGTCCATGAAAAAATGATTTTTTTTTTTTTTTTTTCCCAGTGGATATTCTAGTTACAACATGATTGAGCTAGCAAAGCAGTTTTGTGTTGCTGTGTGTGGTATTTATTCAGTTCTGGGAAATCAAGATGTCTAGAAAACATGATAAGCCCAAGTTGGCTGGCTGACAAGGACCAGTTAACATCAGATCTCATGTATTTTGAGAGCAAAATGCCCACAGTATGAATACATTTTGATTATACATTTTACTTTGTTGGTAATAGTTGTATAATTGCATTATTACACTCAAGGGTGTGCTTGATCGTCATTATTGTCACTAAACACCCTCTCGTGTAATAATGCTTAAATATATTTTAAAAAATAGCATCCATGTAAGGTTCCTTAAAAATCATTATTAGCCTAATAAATATTCATTCATAAAATATAAATGGAAGTTCATAAACAGAATTTTATATTCAGTATTCAATTTCATCATCCTAAAATATTTCATAGGGGGGTACATCACTGAAAAAAGTTTGAGAACCACTGATCTAGACAGTTAGCATTATTTCTTGTTTAACAGCCTAAATGCTGTAGGCACAAATGATTTGCTGTGCCTCGCTGTTTTCATTTTTCGTTGCAAGATTCTGCTCCTGACCTGCCATTTCTTTGAAATTTTAGATGGAGAGGATGGGTTGTTCTGTGATGTAGAACTCGGCTGGTTCATCTCTCATAACAAAACCTAGGAAGGGTTTTGGTCCCATAGGTGAGCATGTGAAACATGCTGCCCCACAAGTACCGTCAATATATAAGTGACTGACTTGTCACTCCACAAACATTTGCTGTCTCTGCTGCAGTGAGCACTTGATGTTTTAGGTGAGTTTTGTTACTGCAAATGTGTTCCAGGAACGTGATTTTTACATTTTTCCTATGTTTCCTGTTGTTAAAACAGGAAAAAGAAGGTCACGATGGGTCACGAGCACCAAACTGCGGTAATGCTTAATGCCACATTTGTTCGTCCTGAGAAATTTTATCTCAGTGGGTTTTCCAACATCCCACATGTCAAATATTATTATGTGTTTCTGTGTTTTGTTTATGTTGTGACTGTTCTTGGGAATGCCTTCCTCATGTCAGTTATCTATCTGGCCAAGACTCTTCATACTGCTAAATACATGATTGTCTTCAACTTGGCTTTGACAGACTTGTGTGAGAGCACTGCTCTCATCCCAAAGCTGTTGGACACATTTTTGTTTGATAACAGATACATAATCTATGAGGCCTGCCTAAGTTATATGTTCTTTGTTTTGTTCTTTACATCTATGCAGTCATGGACTCTCCTCACAATGGCATATGATAGGTTTGTAGCGATTTGCTTTCCTCTGAGATACCATGCAATTGTGACAAAACCAGCTGTTGCTGCTATACTCATGTTTATATGGTGTTTCCTGGTGAGTTTAGTAGCATCTGCTGTTAGCCTTGTAGATCGTCTTTCCTTTTGTAGATCTTTGGTGATTAACAGTTTCTTCTGTGACCATGGACCAACATATAGACTTGCATGTAGCGACACTTCTTTAAATTTTATAATGGCATTTGTTGCTTTTATCATGATTATGATTATCCCTTTTATATTGATAGTAATCTCATATATTTGCATTGCTATAGCATTGATTAAGATTGCATCTGAAGAGGAACAAATCAAAGCTCTGAAAACCTGTACCTCTCATCTGATCCTAGTGGCTATTTTCTTTTTACCAATATTGAGCACAAATATAGCTTCATTGGCCACTTACATTCATCCTAATGCCAGGATTGTAAACTCCTCCTTGACACACATCATACCTGCTATGCTCAATCCTATTATATACTCTTTGAAGACAGAAGAAGTACTGATCTCCATTAAGAAGCTTTACAAAAGAAAAAGACTCACTGATGCAGCAGTGAACAAAGTGTTGATATAAACACATTCACATATTAAAATGGCTCCAACTATTGAAACAAACAACAACAAAAAAACAAACAAACAAACAACACAAACAAACAAACAAACAAACAAACAAAACAACAACAACAACAACTGTGCATCACAGCTGAGCGATGACACATTAAGATGCGTTTATGTGAGATGTGTTTTTGAATAATGCATTGGACGTAATTTCAAATAATTAAAATATTATTATAGAAACATGTCTGCTGTATATTGTCATACCCCATATGTTATGGTATAAAATGATTAGTTGAAAAAAAAAGGTATTTGACCAGCTTTATAATGATCCTCTTTGAAAAATGAGGTCAGTGATTTCCATATTTTCTAAAATGCTTCTGTATGATGGCCATGCTTAATTGTTTTCTAGTTGAGCTGAAGAATTTACAATTGAGAGAGCCATACTTCTGGGGAAAAATGCCCTCCTATACTTATTTTTTCAAAATGATTGTTGGCATGCGGGTACATTTTAGGTTAAAATACAAATTATATGCAATAATTTTTGTTTCAAAAATCTGTTGGTGAGAATATAACCATCTGTGCTGTGTGTGACATACACTGTTGCATTTCAGGTATATGATTTTTCCAACACTGGCATGTTGCTCTGTGGAGTGAAACCCCTCACTTCTAAGTAAAGGCAACAGTAAGTTAATAAGTCAGCCTTTCACCCTGAGAGCTCCAGTCATTTTTATTAGCTGTAATTATTATTAAACCAGTCCAAAAATGCTTTGCTGTTAGAGGCTTGTATTTTCACGTATGAAAGGAGGAACATTTTCAATTTGCTATTTCAGTGCATGCAATCTCTGGCTCAACCTTGAGTTAATAAATAAATAAATAAATAAAATGGGGGAAAAAATACCACCAATATATACAGTATATCTGTAGTGTCACCTCTTGGATTGCACATGCATAATGTGCTTCACTGGCCAGATCATTTTAAAATGGCAAAGTAGGACAATGGAAGTCTCATAAAACACGAAGAATAGTTGGGAGTGTGTTACGTAACAGTAAATGAAGTTATGAGAACAGCAACAATTACAATATTCAGCAATACTAAATTATACTAAACAGCCTGGCCCTTTTTGTGTTGAGTTTGCATCATCATCCTCGGATCTTCCTCTTATCAAGTTGCTTGGCTTTAGTTCCTCCTCACATTCCACACAAGTCAAGTGAAAGGGAGATGACAACAGCTAATAATCACTGTCATTAACAAATTAATAATAATAAACCAAATAAATCAATAAATACAAATACTTATATAAAATAATTAATAATCACATCATTGATAAATCAATAATAATAAACAATATAAACAATAAATCAAAATAATTAAATAAAAAACAATGCACTGATAGTTAATTTTTTAGTTTAGTTAATAGATGTTTTCCAGTTAATCAAGGAAATTATCATGTTAATAAGATAATATAGTAAACTACTTATCAACACTTCATTGTTGCAAACATTTTAACATTTTATATAATGTTATGTAATAATAATTTAAACCTTTAAGAAATCCTTAGTAAAACATCTACAGCATTAGACAGAAGGATCAGATATTTCATAAAACTTAGTTCCTACAGACATTAATAATACTTGGTAAATAGTTAATAAATACTGTGTAGTGCATCATAGCCTTCATAAAGTTGAATATTTTAATTAAGATGTTGAAGCTTTCAACTTCTAACAATCTGTGTCGACATGAAGCTCAGAATCGCTACTTGCGGCTGTAATCATAAGCTAATTATAAGCACTGGTTGCAGGTTTATCATAGCCACCCAAATAATTTTTAACAGATAGTTAAGAAAGTAGGCCATAATTTCATGTTTCTTAATTGTAAATAACTATTAACATAATGAAACAGAAATTAATGATTTATTAATGATGGTTGCTATGAGGTGTTTTTATTCATTACAGCACACGTTACATCACACATTACACATAACATTTTACTAATTGTTGAAAATGAGCACCACCCCACTTAGTTGACATTACTTTTGGGGTGTAAAAATACATCATCTTCAACACAAAATGGTATCTGTAGGCCCACTGTCCCAAAAAGTGGTGAGCAGCAGAAGATTTGATAGCCCTCTTTTCACCTCTTGGAGACTTGGTCATCTGCTTGTTGCACCTGCTGACCAACATTGCTGCTTGTAGGCTCACTAGTAAAAAGTCAGTCACCTTCAGCAAGGTTTCAGTACACGCTTTATTCTGTGTAATGTTTTCTTCATTTTAGGGCCCTGTGAGAATGTGAATGCTTCAAAATCCCTGAAAGCCTGTCAGTTGCATGGTGTTATGGCAACCCGATTGGCGATTAGACCTCTAGACTGTGTAGACTGTGACTTCCTTGTCCCGGCTTGCACCCATGTGTACGGCACAGTCCAAAAAGGCTAAGTTGTTGTTCTTGACCTCCTCTTGCGTCAACCTGATGTTACTATCCACTGAGTTGATGTGTTCTGTGAAGGCTTGAGTTTCCTGGCCTTTGTTAAATTATATTATATTATTGAAACGACCATTATAAAGACAAGTCAGCATTGTGCAGTGACAAGCATTTCTGGTTTCAATCAATTTCTAAATAAGAGTCCTGTGGTGAAGACAGGGCCTGCCTTCCCCACTTAACCTTTTGCATCTGCCTACATTATATTCATTTACTTCAGTTACACATTGTATTCATTTATTTCTGGTTAACATTATCCTCATACATTTCATCCATATTCACCCTTGTTTCTTTTGTTGTTTTCCTTGTTTTATTTCACTTGAATTGTAGGTGAAGTTTGTACATTTACCCTGTGCTTCAGACAGATGGTTTGGTCCAATAAGGGAAGGACAGGTTCAGGTAATATAAGATCAGTCTGGGTCTGTCTCAATCGAAGGGCTAGATGACTTCTAGGTCGCAGCCTACGGTGCCCACGTAGGAGGCGTCCGACGTAGGTGCCGATATCAGGTATCCCGGAAATAAAAGTTTAGTGAATTGGGACGGTGTAGCCTGCGGAGGAGTCCTACGTCATTATTATCGAGGCTTCCCGAAGCGCATTCGAGTGATGCAGCGTAAAATGCCGAAGTAGGTTTCGGAGGTGTGTCGGTGAACACCTGTGCATGAAACAAAATGATAAGCAGCTTCAACGCTCTCAAGGTGGACAACATTGATTCTGTAGTTTTATGTATTTTATTTTATTTTGTCTTCGTGAAGACGCAGAAAATTAAGATAATTGTTACACCTCACAAATTGCAACAGACAATCCCAATTAAAGTAATTGTGCACATGGCTACATTATAACGTACCTGATGCGCTGATGGTTGCTATGGAAACATCATGCAAAATGCCTATCTAACTCATCTAACTAAACTTGCATTTCCAGGCGTTGTTGGGATACAGTTAACAGCTAAACCAAATCTATGGTGGTAATTATAGGCATGAAAACTTATCAAAACGTCATGATATAAACATTAAGACGGTCTAAAACAGGCTTAATAATTCTAGCAATGGTGGCTGATCCAGAAATTCAACCGGACCGAAAGGTACCCTGGGAAGTAGGCTGTAATGTTGGCCACGAAGCATCGTGGAGGTGTATCCTGCAAATTAGTCAGAAATAGGCTGCATCTGTGGGCTGCATTTGCAGGACCCTGCGCGATAAAATTGAGTTGGGACAGCACTTGTCGCGCCGCCGTGACGTAAGCAGCCTACAAATACGACCTAGGTAGCGTACAGCCTTTGAATTGGGACACAGCCAGCGCCTTGAGTGAGAGGAGAGTGAAGATGGTGTGGGGCACTATGGTCTTGCAAGCTCTGTCCTAAATTGTAGTCAGAAAGACAGCAGTTCTGTTTGCTTCAGATGAAGCATTTAATGTAAGTTTGTTGATTTGCCTTTTCCTATTTTTGAGCTCACCTTTTTGAGGCATTATATATATATATATATATATATATATATATATATATATATATATATATATATATACAGTACAGGCCAAAAGGTTGGACACACCTTCTCATTCAATGCGTTTTCTTTATTTTCATGACTATTTACATTGTACATTCTCACTGAAGGAATCAAAACTATGAATGAACACATGTGGAGTTATGTACTTAACAAAAAAAGGTGAAATAACTGAAAACATGTATTATATTCTAGTTTCTTCAAAATAGCCACCCTTTGCTCTGATTACTGCTTTGCAAACTCTTGGCATTCTCTCCATGAGCTTCAAGAGGTAGTCACCTGAAATGGTTTTCACTTCACAGGTGTGCCTTATCAGGGTTAATTAGTGGAATTTCTTGCTTTATCAATGGGGTTGGGACCATCAGTTGTGTTGTGCAGAAGTCAGGTTACTACACAGCCGACAGCCCTATTGGACAACTGTTAAAATTCATATTATGGCAAGAACCAATCAGCTAACTAAAGAAAAACGAGTGGCCATCATTACTTTAAGAAATGAAGGTCAGTCAGTCCGTAAAATTGCAAAAACTTTAAATGTGTCCCCAAGTGGAGTCGCAAAAACCATCAAGCGCTACAACGAAACTGGCACACATGAGGATCGACCCAGGAAAGGAAGACCAAGAATCACCTCTGCTTCTGAGGACAAGTTCATCCGAGTCACCAGCCTCAGAAATCGCAAGTTAACAGCAGCTCAGATCAGAGACCAGATAAATGCCACACAGAGTTCTAGCAGCAGACCCATCTCTAGAACAACTGTTAAGAGGAGACTGCGCCAATCAGGCCTTCATGGTCAAATAGCTGCTAGGAAACCACTGCTAAGGAGAGGCAACAAGCAGAAGAGATTTGTTTGGGCCAAGAAACACAAGGAATGGACATTAGACCAGTGGAAATCTGTGCTTTGGTCTGATGAGTCCAAATTTGAGATCTCTGGTTCCAACCGCCGTGTCTTTGTGAGACGCAGAAAAGGTGAACGGATGGATTCCACATGCCTGGTTCCCACTGTGAAGCATGGAGGAGGAGGTGTGATGGTGTGGGGGTGTTTTGCTGGTGACACTGTTGGGGATTTATTCAAAATTGAAGGCACACTGAACCAGCATGGCTACCACAGCATCCTGCAGCGACATGCCATCCCATCCGGTTTGCGTTTAGTTGGACCATCATTTATTTTTCAACAGGACAATGACCCCAAACACACCTCCAGGCTGTGTAAGGGCTATTTGACCAAGAAGGAGAGTGATGGAGTGCTGCGGCAGATGACCTGGCCTCCACAGTCACTGGACCTGAACCCAATCCAGATGGTTTGGGGTGAGCTGGACCGCAGAGTGAAGGCAAAGGGGCCAACAAGTGCTAAACACCTCTGGGAACTCCTTCAAGACTGTTGGAAAACCATTTCAGGTCACTACCTCTTGAAGCTCATCGAGAGAATGCCAAGAGTGTGCAAAGCAGTAATCAGAGCAAAGGGTGGCTATTTTGAAGAAACTAGAATATAAAACATGTTTTCAGTTATTTCACCTTTTTTTGTTAAGTACATAACTCCACATGTGTTCATTCATAGTTTTGATTCCTTCAGTGAGAATGTACAATGTAAATAGTCATGAAAATAAAGAAAACGCATCGAATGAGAAGGTGTGTCCAAACTTTTGGCCTGTACTGTATATATATATATTGCAAGATGAAAATATATTTTTTTTGCAATTGAAATTCTTGTTATCTCTGTACACCTAGCCCTCATCCAGAACAAACTCTTTTACAAGTCCATAATAATAGTTCATACAATTGAGAGCACATAAAACACAAATGTCAACACCCCCACTTGCTCTCACATTGTGACCTTGAAAAACAAAATACAAAAACCAATTTAAAGATCTCATTTACACTTCAAACATAAATCTCTTGCATGTTATGCTCCAAACATAAAGGCTACAAAATTCTTTAACATTGACTTGGTTGGGTTTTTTTTCTGCCACCATCTGTTTGGTTGAACAGTATTCCAAAATAAAGTCACCATTGTTAATTTTTTGCTAAAGCTATTATGCCCTGATTATACTCATAAAGAATGGGATCCATGTACTGAAACTCATCTGTACCATTAAGCAGTTGGACCAAATACATACATACCAGGTGATACGTTTCATCTGAAGAAGTCAGCTTGTTAAACCAACATGGCTCAGTTCAAAGTAGTTGTTTTTGTTTTACGTCAAAGTTAAGGGCATGTACTTGGCTTCACAAGTGGAAAGAGCGACAGTGGGTTGTTTCTTTGTTTTCCAATAAATTAGAGGACCATTCTGGTTTAAGCTGATACAATAACCTTTTGGTGCTGCGTCTGTCAGTTCTTCAGCCCAATTTGCATCACTAAATGCTTGTAATCCAAATTGACCATTGTCGCTTTTCATGTAACATAGCTGCTTACCACTTGTGCTCTTAAGATAGCGAAGTAAATGTTTCACAGTGGTCCACTACTCTTCTGTTGGCTCAGAGAAGTATTGTGAGAGCTTGCCTACAACATAACTTAGGTCTGGTCTGGTACAGGTTGTTCTCTGTACAGAGACTTTTCCAACTTACAGACCAACACTTCACCTCTGTCAGTTGTAACTTCACCGACAGGCATGTCTGGAGTCTGTGTCTCTCGCTCTGTAATGGATGGGTTCACACACTTCACTAGTCTGTGCTTCTGCACGTTACCACTGTTGGGATAGTAAATCAAATAGGCTGGGCTATTTTTGTCATAACCAACAAAAATTCCCTTGTCACACCTTCGGCTCTAGTTTCCCGGCGCAGCGCGGGGTGGCGCAGTGAGGCGAACCCCGCGCAGAGCTAGTTTCGACCGGCGAAACGGCAGAGGCGGACAGTGTCCAAGTTTCGCAGACGGACTTGCGCGGAGATGGGAGTGGTGGCGCAGCGGGGGGAGGTGCCGACAGATTCGGCTTGGTGCAGTGACAGTTTTGTGCCAAAAGGCTTCGCCGAGGTGCGCCAAAAGCTCGCCATCTGAAACCACGTCTACTTTCCGCGCAAGGCGGAGCGGAGCTGGCGCAGTGGAAGTTTGGCTGGCTGGCGCACATCACCAAAACCTCACAATCAGCACAAACGGTGCCAATCTCCTTTGATCTGACATCAGCTGTGACGGGACAGTTGATATGGAGATATATGTATGTGCTGATTGTGATCGTAGCATTGAATAGTGTTTTTTTCTGTATTTATTGCATCGTTCATGTGCCTGACATCCCGGAAGCCTGCCTGTGAGGTTTTGGTGACGTGTCCGCACTGCTCGCCGGTCTTCGCTCCGCGCCTGTCTCCTGAGCTCCGCTCCGCCTGCGGCAGTAGACCTCCTTGTCAGCTGTGTAAACTTTCATTACGCCTTCACGCAGCGCATTTTAAAGGCGAGGACAGGGGCTCATTTGATTGGTTAAATGTGAATCGGCTGTGTCAAACCCACTCCATGCCTTCTCTCCTCCCCTCCGCCGGTAGGAGGAACGGCGGAGTACTTGCGCCACCGAGAACGGCGTGCCAAACTTGGAAAATCCGCCTGGCCACACCCAGTTGGCGAAGCGCATCTGCGCTACGCCCCCGCCTCGCCTGGTCTGCGAAACTAGAGCCCCTTGAGTCTAACTTTCGTTTGTTCTGTCTGTAGGCATAACAGACAGATCCAAACTTTTGGTTTGGTCGTCTTCCTGTCAGCATGAAATAAAGTGTCTGTTTTGCATGGTTGTTAAAGCACCTATTTCTCACCATGAATGTTGTTTGGACTGCATAGGTCCGTAGTCGTTTTGGTAACTGGCTCTCTATTAGCATCCACCTTGCCATGTCAAATAAAGTGCGCTTGCTGTACCATTCTGATGTGGTGAGTATGGAGCTGATGTCTCATGTTTGATATCATTTCTGCTGAGTAATGACTGGTCATTTTGACCCATGAACTCCAAACCATTGTCAGACCTGATGTGTTGTGTCACTCTTGTTTTTAATAAAGTACACAAAAACTGCACTAGAATAATCATCTGTGAATGACACTGCATATTTGTGACCATCTATGGAGACTGGATCTACTGGCCCTGCTAAATCTGTGTGAATCAGTTCCAAAGGTGCTTTGGCTCTAACATCTGGTTCCCTGTTCCTAGTTTGAACAAATTTCCCTTCAATGCACACATCACATTGTAAGACAGATTTATCAGTGTTGCCCTTGATTTTCATTCCATCAACCACATTCAGTAACTTTTGAAGGTCATCATAATTGCAGTGGCCTAAGATCTCATGCCATGTTTTAATGTCATAACACCCATTACACTGGTCATCATCATCACAGTTGTTGGTTACTGAGTTCAAGTAGTAAAGTCTATTGTACACATAGATGTTAAACTTTGTGCCATCTTTACTAGGGGTACAAGAACTTGTACACATGTACATGTGCACAAGTCAGGGGAAAAAAAAAAACACTAACCGTGTACACATTTTTTTCATCACGTGATTTTAAGTTCACTCATGAGAAATGGCATCCACCAGAAATAGTTAGCACTGTTTGGCAGTTGTTTCAAAGAAACGTAAGTGGAAACACTGTCAAGTGTACACTGTGTCACACTGAATTAAGTGGCTTTCACATAGCGCGCATACAGCGCAGACCTAGGCCGGCGCAGCCATTCATTGTGTATGTGATTGCAGGATGTGAGGGCGCACCGGTCTGCACCGAGCTGAGCACAGCATGAAGCTGGCACCACCACCCGTGCGCACTGTGCCCGAGTTGAAAGTTTTTAACTTGGGCGCAGCGCCCTGTGAGGATTTTGGCAGGATGGCAAAACAACGACGGAGGAAAGCATCATTGTGGCTGTCTCTGCCAAAAACCTGTTGACAGAGTTCAATGCACAGCGTTCTGCGTGTGTACCAGTAGTTGTCATTAAACATAAAATAAATACTGACAGAGGAATTAAAAGCTGGGAAGAATAAGATGTTCACACGTGTTCTCATACAACTCAATCTGATCCTGTTTATTTAAATAAAGACTAGTCCGCATTGTTCAGTAATCAATTTCAAAATAAGTCCATACAAGAGAGCACATAAGACACAAATGTCAACAAGTTGCACACTGGCTCATGAACAACAGTGATACTTCTCCATGACTACTTTTGATGTGAAGTAGCAATACAAAATGAAACAAAAGCAGCAATACTTTTACGAATAAACTAGCAATATTTTAGTATAGCTAGCAATACCTCCAGCAAAGTAGCACTACTTTTCATACCCTACGCTAGATAGCAATATCCCCCAATCTCCACTTACAAGTGTATCCACTGTGCTGTTTTCCCCCGTAAGCTACTAAGCTGCCGGTTGGCCTGCTAGACTAACTTGTCAGGGGGTGATCTGCTCATGTGAGAAGCAACTGCGCCACAGAGAGATGCAAATGTTTCCAAGGCCACTACACCTGGACCAAGCTGGGTGGAGGGAGACCTCCCATTTTCCTCTAGCAGGAAACAGACAAGGGTCACGAGGGTTTCACTGCTCATGCCTTGCTGGAAGGAGATGCAGATGAAGAGGGCGAAGAGTCAGTCAACTCAGAGCAACTGTTGTTGGACAACAAAGAGGAGGAATACATCTCTCTTGCCACCATTCACGGGGCTGCGAAGCCCCCCACTGCTGGGCAACCTAGTATTGGAGGTGGCCAGCCTTGGTCAGCGTCTCCCATGGATCTTGACATGCAAGACATGTGCATGCAAGTAGCAGCCAGGCTGAGCATCCTATGGCCTGTCACCCAAGCAGAGGTTGTGAAATCTCAATTTAGCAGTAAGAAATTGTCCAAGGTGAAAAAGACAGGGAAGCAAGTGCTGCCTATTTTGGGAGCTACTTGAGGAGATAGCGGTAACGTGGAAAGGTAGACCATACAGTAAGAAACACCCCATTACGGGGGCTTCCCTGTTACATTGTGCAGGGTTTGAGGCCCACAGTCTGCCACATGCTACTAAAGAAGCGGTGGTTGCGACCTACCTTCACCTGAAGACCTCTATGTCTTCTTTGACTACATCCTTCCCCTGCAAGACAAACCATTTCCAATCTTGCCTCACTGATAAGTGCTACAAGACAACGGCTCTGTCAGTGACAGCCCTCAACCCCATCTTCTATTCTTATGGCTTATCAAGCTGAATGAGAAGAGGACATGACTGCTAAGGAGGGGAGAAGTTTTATCTATGATTCTGGTAGCCCCATGCTGGCCAGGAAACACAGGCTAGCGGAGATTTTTCAGATCCTTTCTGGCCAGCCCTGGCCATTACCACTATGCAGGCACCTGCTGTCTCAGGCACAGGGGGAAATATTCCACCCCCACCCAGAGAAGCTAACTCTTTGGGCTTGGCCTGTGAGTGGTTCAACTTGAATACAGCGGGACTCCCTAAAAGGGCTTTCACATAGCGCGTGAATGGCGGAGACCTCAGCTGCTGCAGCCATTCATTGTGTATGTGATTGCGGGGTGCACCGGTCTGCGCCAAGCTGAGTGCAGCACGAGACTGGCACCACCACTGCACAGGCCGCCGCCACTGCATATGGCCCCACCGCTGCACAGGGCGCTGCCGTGGCACAGGGCACTGCGCCCAAGTTGAAAATTTTTAACTTGGATGCAGCGCCCTGTGACGTCACCTCGGCGCGTCTAATAGGCACACCAACAATGAAGGAAAGCATCACTGTGGCTGTCTGTCTGTGTGCAGAGCTGTGGGACACGAGACTTCACACCTACTCATTTCACACCTACTCATTTCATTTACTGTGAATCTCACTCTCTCTGCTACAAAGCACCCACGTTCCATCTCATTCCGTAACATTAAGGACATTAACTGTGATGCTCTTTCCCTCAGGATGATGATCCCTCCTGGATCATCATAACTTATCTACCCCTGATGAACTGGTTTCATACTACAACAATGGACTTCATAATATCCTAAATTGCCTTTAGGACCTCTGTTACACAGATACTCTGGCACTTTTTAAATCCACGCTCAAAACCCATCTGTTCCATCTCGCCTACTCTCTTTAATCATATATGTTTATTCTTATTGTTTGTATGTACTTGAATGTATTAATGTATGCACTTGCTTTAATGTGTTTTTGCTTTGTAAGGTGACCTTGAGTGTCATGAAAGGCACCACTACATAAAATGAAGTATTAGTGCCTCGGAGCGAAGCTCAGAGGTCACTATTGTTATTATTATTGTTATTATTATTATTATTATTATTATTATTGTTATTATTATTGGTACTTAGTATGTCATGTTAGCCTGTCAGCAAAGGATCTAAATAATGCTACAAATTAGGCTAAATTTTGGTAAAGGGAAAATGGCATGGCCATTTTCAAAGGGGTCCCTTGACCTGTCACCTGTCATATCTGAATGAAAATGGTAGATACCCATGGGTCTTCCCTTTACAGAAATGCCCACTTTATGCTAATCCTTTGTTGTTTCGGCCAAAAACTATGTTGTCTGCAGGCAGCACAAATGTGTTATTCTGGCCTATTCTAAAATGGTATATTTGTGCGTACTCGGGCCTAAACAGTCTTGAAAATGCATAAATTGGGTTTGACAGGAAAGATTAGACTCTTGTGGACTCAATGAGCCCAATTTTATTCATGTATGATGATGGTAGACCCTATAGTTGCCATTTCATTGTAGTGAGACAGCTTTTTTAGATTTGATAGCACTGTAGAAAATGACCTGCAGTGACCTATAGGATAATAAAAGCCTCATATTTCTAAACAATTTACAGACAAGTGTTTGCCATCCCATCACAGAAAAATGGAATTCTTACAGAAATCTCCAAATGTCAAATGTTTTTGATACCTAATAAAAGCATGTATTTTTCTCCTCAAGGGCTGTGTGTCTTATTGTGGTATTTTGGAAGGAATTTTTTAAATCTCAAAGTGAGACATGAGAATGGCCATGGGAATGGTCATCATATCCTAAATATCTAAATTAATAAATAGGCACCTAAAAAGCACTTCTTATGACAGATTATGATTAGAAAAACTTGATACACAATGCTGAGCTGCATCTCAAAATTAACCCCAGGTTCCCAGCTTTCAAATGATCAGTACCACCTCCATGTGGCAATGGCATACTGTTGACCTTTGACCAAGAGGTAAAATGAAGAGAGTCACACCGTGGAGGATTTTGTTATCCCATAGCTAAGCATGTGACACAGTCAAGAGCAGTGAGAAAATATAAGTGACTGACTTGTCACTCCACAAACATTTGCTGTCTCTGCTGCAGTGAGCACTTGATGTTTTGGGTGAGTCTGGTTACTGCAAATGTTTTCCAGTGAGTAATGTAATTTTTTATATTTTCCCTATGTTTCCCATTGTTAAAACAGGAAAAAGAAGGTTGTGATGGGTCACGAGCACCAAACTGCGATAATGCTTAACGCCACATTTGTTCGTCCTGAGAAATTTTATCTCAGTGGGTTTTCCAACATCCCACATGTCAAATATTATTATGTGTTTCTGTGTTTTGTTTATGTTGTGACTGTCCTTGGGAATGCCTTCCTCATGTCAGTTATCTATCTGGCCAAAACTCTTCATACTGCTAAATACATGATTGTCTTCAACTTGGCTTTGACAGACTTGTGTGAGAGCACTGCTCTCATCCCAAAGCTGTTGGACACATTTTTGCTTGATAACAGATACATTATCTATGAGGCCTGCCTAAGTTATATGTTCTTTGTTTTTTTCTTTACATCTATGCAGTCATGGACTCTCCTCACTATGGCATATGATAGGTTTGTAGCGATTTGCTTTCCTCTGAGATACCATGCAATTGTGACAAAACCAGCTGTTGCTGCTATACTCATGTTTATATGGTGTTTCCTGGTGAGTTTACTAGCATTTGGGATTAGCTTTATAGACCGTCTTTCCTTTTGTAGATCTTTGGTTGTTAACAGTTTCTTCTGTGACCATGCACCAATATTTAAACTTGCATGTAATGATACTTCTTTAAATAATATAATGGCATATGTTTTTTTTGTCATTGTCCTATGTATTCCTTCTATTCTAATAGTAATCTCATATATCTGCATTGCTATAGCATTGATTAAGATTGCATCTGGAGAGGAACGTATCAAAGCTCTGAAAACCTGTACCTCTCACCTGATCCTAGTGGCTATTTTCTTTTTACCAATATTGAGCACAAATATAGCTGCAGTGGCCACTTACATTCATCCTAATGCCAGGATTGTAAACTCCTCCTTGACACACATCGTACCTGCTATGCTCAATCCTATTATATACTCTTTGAAGACAGAAGAAGTGCTGATCTCCATTAAGAAGCTTTACAAAAGAAAAAGGCTCACTGATGCAGCAGTGAACAAAGTGTTGATGTAAACACATTCACATATTAAAATTGCCCCAACTATTGAAACAAATAAATGTCAACTGTGTATCACAGCTGAGGGATGACACACTGAGATGTGTTTATGTGAGACATGTTTTTGAATAATGCATTGGACGTGATTTCAAATAATTAAAATATTATTATAGAAAAATGTCTGCTGTATATTGTCATACCTCATATGTTATGGTATAACAGGATTAATTAAAAAAAAAAAAAAAAGGTATTTGACCAGCTTTATAATGATCCTCTTTGAAAAATGAAGTCAGTGACTTCCATATTTTCTAAAATGCTTCTGTATGATGGCCATGCTTAATTGTTTTCTAGTTGAGCTGAAGAATTTACAATTGAGAAAGCCATACTTCTGGGGAGAAATGCCCTCCTATACTTATTTTTTCAAAATGATTGTTGGCATGCAGGTACATTTTAGGTTAAAATACAAATTATGTGCAATAACTTTTGTTTCAAAAATCTGTTGGTGAGAATATAACCATCTGTGCTGTGTGTGACATACACTGTTGCATTTCAGGTATATGATTTTTCCAACACTGGCATGTTGCTCTGTGGAGTGAAACCCCTCACTTCTAAGTAAAGGCAACAGTAAGTTAATAAGTTAGCCTTTCACCCTGAGAGCTCCAGTATATATATATATATATATATATATATATATACACACACACACACACACACACACACACATATACATATATATATATATATATATATATATATATATATGTATATGTGTGTGTGTGTGTGTGTGTGTGTGTGTGTGTGTGTAGTGTCACTTTTTGGATTGCATAGCAGTGCACCTGCATAATGTGCTTCATTGGCCAGAACATGTTAAAACGGCAAAGCAGGACAGTGAAAGTCTCATAAAACACAAAGAATAGTTGGGAGTATGTTACGTAACAGTAAATGAAGTTATGAGACCAGCAACAATTACAATATTCAGTAATACCAAATTATACTAAACAGCCTGGCCCTTTTTGTGTTGAGTTTGCATCATCATCCTCGGATCTTCCTCTTATCAAGTTGCTTGGCTTCAGTTTCTCCTCACATTCCAAGGACACGCAAGTCAAGTGAATGGGAGATGATAACAGCTAATTTTTTTTTTTTTTTTTTTTTGATTTATTTATTTATTTGAGTGTCATGCACCTTCTGGTGCCCAGCCCATATGGGCTTACAAGACACTAGATAACACAGAAACAAAGACAAAGATGACCATATAACACATACTATTGTGGATACAATGTTCTCTGTCTTCGATGCCAAGCATCTTCCACAAAATTCGCCAAAGCAAAAATCTCCACATTAAAAAACCAACTCATCATATCAGCTTCGGACAGCCAAAACAAATCAGGATTTTTCATCTGGGTCCTTTCGAACAAAACATTTCTCAGATCACAGTATAAAGGGCAATGAAATACAAAATGAAATTCATCCTCAACAACACTGAGATCACATAAAACACACAAACGTTGCTCCTCGGGCACACCTTTATATCTGCCTACCTCAGTTGCCAGTGGTAAAGTCCCGGTTCTCAACTGAGCACACAGGGATCTTTGCCTTCTTTGTAAATTTACTTTTACATATAATTCTGTGTGATAGTCATCTTTAATTTGAATATAGTTCCTAAGTTTTGGTTTCATACAAATTTCGTTCTTCCATTGCTCCTTATAAATCTCAAATAGTTTTTGTTTTACTGTATTTATATTACACTGTAAATTATTCCTATAAATATAATTCAAATCAGAGAGAGAAAATATTTCAGCAACCTCTCTCGACCAGGGATAGCTGTGTGCTTGGTCCCAGTTAAAGATCTTTTTGGTCAGTCTCTCCTCTGGCAATTGAACAAGGCGGTTCCATAGTCTCAACATCTCACATCTCTGTTTTATCAAACATGGCTCCCATCCCATGTCCCCCTCAACAGCTAGCTTAGCAGTAAATTTATGCACCCCAAGAAAACACCTCATGGCTCGATTTTGGATGGCATTACTATCAGGAGCATCCTTAAAACCCCACACTCCTGCAGCATAAAATAAAATCGGGTTAACCATTGAATCATAAAGCTTAGCGAAGGGTAAGAAACTGAGATCAGGGCATAGTTTCAATTTGTTCAATATAGACCCCAATGCTCTTCCTGCTGATTCTGACAGTATTTTAGTTCCTTCTGTAAAGCACATCTTTTCATTAAAAACCAAACCAAGATATGTATAGGAACTAGCATAATTTAGAGGCATTGATCCAAACTTAAATATATAATTGCTCCGCTGTACACATTGCTTTCTGAAATGCATAATCAATGTTTTGTCACTATTAATAGTCAGTCTCCATTTGCTACACCATAAACTCAAAATATTTAACATTTTTTGTAAATGTATTTCCGATTCTGCTACCAGAACCATATCATCTGCATATAACAAAACACTTAAATTCAAATTATCAATCATTATACCCAAATCAGCCAGCTTAATTTCTTCGGCTAAGTTGTTTATATAAAGAGCAAATAATGTAGGGGAAAGTACGTCTCCCTGCTTCACTCCAAATGGAGTTGTAAACCAACCAGTTTTGAAATCATTTATCTGTAAACATGAAATTGGGGATTTATACAAAGCTTTAATAGCATTATAGAATTTACCATTAATACCAGAACATATCAATTTATACTCCAAGAGGTCTCTGTTAATAAAGTCAAAGGCTTTCTTAAAGTCAACGAAACAAGCAAAAGTATTTTTCCCATCTTGTAGTCTTGCTCTCACCACTGAAGATAAAACATAAATATGATCTATACATGCCCTGCTCTTCCTGAAGCCATTCTGCTTGTCCACAAGTAATCTGTGAATCTCTAAATAATTAATCAGTCTGTTATTGAGGATACCTGAATATAATTTATATACTGTACTAATCAAACTGATACCTCTATAATTTAATGGGATTCTGGAATCTGCTTTTGTAGATTTGGGTATTGGTTTGATTATAGATTTATTCCACACAGATGGGGAAATACCATTTTGAAAGCATGTTTGAAACAAAGAATGCAAAAAATTCATCAAATTTGGCGTTTTGAGGACCTCATTCGGTATCTCTTCTATACCCACAGCTTTGTTGGCTTTAGCCTTATCTATCACTTTTCGCACCTCCTCCAATGTGATCTCCTTATTCAACATATGGTCTAGGTAAAGTACAGGACCACCGCTCCTGTTCTCAAGCTCACATTTTACTTTGCACATCTCATCCAAAAACTGATCATTAAATAGTGAAGAACTATTACAAGCATACAAATTACTATAATCAGTTTCCCATTTCTTCAATATCTGATCAGTCTCAAAACAAGATTCACCATTTTCCTTTAAAATCTCCATTGGAATTGATTTACTCTTTTGTGGTCCCAGTTTGTTTATTTCCCTCCAGAATTGCTGTGGGTTATTAAGTTGTAAGTGTTGTAACTGAAGGGCTTGTCCTCTTTTAAATCGTCTTTTGACGAACCTCAACCTTCTGTCGAATTTTAGCTGATAATATTTAAATTCGTTTTTTAGAATCCTTCTTTTACTCTGGTGCTTACATTTAAGAAATTGTTTTTCTGCTAAGTGCATGTCAGTCCATAATTTATTTAATTCATCATTCCAATATTGTTGTTTTGTTCTATGGTGCTTCTTTATCCTTCCCTTTTTAACAACACAATGTATTTCCATTTCCTTGCGCATAAGATCACAAAATTGATTATAACAATTATCGGCCTTTTTCCAACTCATTTTTGATCTCAAGAAGCGCATTTTGGCGTATTGCAGAAGAAAGAAAATTAACGGGTACATTTCTATTCAGCCTCTTCCTTTGCTGCAGCGCGCCAGACCTTACAATATCACAACTAGTGCAGAGTTCTCCTGTTTGAAATCGTAAACACAATACTGAATGATCAGGAAGTCTACTACCATCATCAATCAGATTCATAACTTCAGACCCAAGCCCTTCTACAAGCTCGGTGGGGGTGTAAACTTTAAATTCAGAACACGTCTTTAAATCCATATGTGATGTTACAATATAATCAACCACAGCTTTACCCCTTGTAGAAATAGAAGTAAAGTTATCAGATTCAGGGTTCAATCTTCCATTAAGCACACAGCATTTGGAGTCTTTTAAAAATTCAATAAAGGCTTCTCCATGTTTATTTATACCCGTGTCCAGAACAACTCTGGGAGAAATGTCATCAACATCAATAACGTAATCTTTCAGGTCTGCAATACGACTATTCATGTCACCACAAATATAGATAGAGTCTGCATCATTACAGTACATCAGTGCCAATACATGGCTAAAAAATAAATCCGCATTTCGACCCCAGGTAGATGTTTCTGGAGATAAGTAGCAAGAAATAATAATGAAAGAATAATGTGACAAGCGGTGTTCAAAACGTATACTAAGAATTCCGTCATAGACTTTATCTACAGTTTTAACACAAAACTGATCCAAAACATAGGTCTTAACAAAAATGCCAACACCACCAGAAGCTTTGACTGCTCTCCTATGAGCTGAGCGCTTATGTCCGTACCACGTATATCCATCCAGTTCGATTACGTCACTGGATAAATGCGTTTCATTCAGAGAAATAAAGTCTGGCTCAAGAGAAAGTAATAAAAGTTTTCTGAGTTTACAGTTTGTCGATGTCCATCCGTTGACGTTCCAATGAGCCAACAGGAAAAGTTCAGTACTTACAGGCTGGGCAAGATCTCCTCATACCTGTCTGTCACCTGGTGCGCCTCCCGTAGGTACGCGCTTCATTAGCCGACCATTCCCGGCCAGGTAGAAATCCTTCCCGGCTGGGATTTCTCTGAGGAGAGTCCTGAAGTTGTAGTCCAACAGCCGCTCAGCATGCGATTTCGCCGACGACACGTACACTCTCTGGAAGCGATCGCTGTCTCTGAGCTTGGCTTTTCTCCTGAGCACATCCACTTTCACCTGGATCGACTGCAGTTCCACTTTAACCAGCCCCGGCTTGCTTCTTCTCAGCCGGGTCCGCTCCACCGCAACGGGGACGGGCACCGGGTCACAGACAAGGCCGTTGCAAAAAAGATCTTTCACTTTGGCCATCAGATCCTCATTATCTTCTTGTGGTAGCCCCATTATCACAAGCGAGACATCCTCACCAAATGATTTCCTCTGAGTAGCTTTTTCGGCAATTTTCTGTTCAATCCCTTCCATCCTCGAGCACAAAATCCCCACCTCCATATCTAACTTATACTGCAGCTCTATGGCTGTTTTCTCAAGCTCTTTTTTCAGATTATCTTGGCTTTCTGAGATCAACTTCTTCAACGATCCATGCAGACTGTCAAATTTACTGTTAACTTGTCTTTCCATTACTTTATGTATGTTGTCTACTTTTGCATTAAGCAGCTTCAGTTCATTCATTAAATCAGCGCTGTCGCCGCTCTCGGCGTCTTTTGCCTTACTTCTGGTTTTATCGGCCATAACTTTGTTCCGATCAGGGCACTTCAAGCCTTGAAATAATCACCCAGACTTTGCAGAACACGTTGGCTGAAACCTGAGTCGACTTGAGCAGTAATTCACAAGTTATTTGAAAGTTTGTGGAGACAGCTCAGAGACAAAGAACACGCGCGGCCATCTTGCTATCTTCCCTCACAGATAATAATCACTGTCATTGATAAATTATTAATAATAAACCAAATATATCAATAAATACTAATATTATATAAAATAATTTATAATCACACTGTTAATAAATTGATAATAATAAGCAAAATAAAGCAATAAATAAAAATAATTAAATAAAAAAACTACACATTGATACAATTGATTGATACATTGTTAGGGTCCTCGCCTCTCTGGGAGAGGACCCTATTGTATTTGCTTCGTTTTTTTTTCTTCATTATTAGGGCCCGAGCACTGTCCCAGTGCGAAGCCCTATTGTATTTGCTTCGGTTTTTCCGAAATTTCCACTTTGCATGAAATCTATCTCCTCCCAGGGCGTTAATTTTATCGGCTTGCAAATTTAATAGATGACAGAGAACATAGTGCTTAACAAAAGTTCAGAAGGAATTTACATTCCTTCGAACCGTTTGGATTTCAGAAGGACGCAAAGTCTGAGTGTTCACAACCACCACCTCCACTTTTTCCCATGGACCCTGGTGTGCCTGCTGTGAATAAACAGGCACTTGCCCTGACAGTGGACACTAATTAGGCCCCAGGAGTCCAAAGTAAAAGTCTGACAGCTTCCAAATCTATGCCGATGGAAAGAGGACTAATTCTCCTACAAAAATAGGAGGTCTTGCTGTGGATTGGAAAAAGTTTATGGCCGCGGTGAAGAGTTGTTTAACAGGTTTGGACTCTGTTTATTTTTTCTCTGCTCTGCCTGCTCTGCCCTTCCCCCACAGAAGCAGAAACAACTCTCAAACGCAAGCTTAGGGCAACATCTGCTGGAGGAGCACCGCTTTGTGTGTTTGTGTGTGTGCGTGATTGAGTGTGTGTGTGTGTGTGTGTGTGTGTGTGTGCGTGCGTGTGTGCGTGTGTGTGTGTGTGTGTGCGTGAGTGAGTGGGTGGCACCGTGAATGGACCGTCCCCGACGGGCACGAGGCGGACGCCCACAGGAATGTCATAGAAAGACCAAACCAGCGCCGAAACGTAGATGTCATCAAGCCCGACATTTTTCGTGCTCGTGCTCCCCACCTAAAACCAACAGGAAGTCCGCAATTTGCATTTGAAAGTCACGTTTTCGCCCAAATTTGCGCTTTGTAGAAAATGTATCTCCTCCCAGGGCGTTAATTTCATCGACTTAAAAATTTTAATACATGACAGAGGACATAGTGCTTAACAAAAGTTCAGAAGGAATTTACGTTCCTTTGAACCGTTTAGATTTCAGAAGCCATCAAAGTCAGAGTGTCCACAACCAGTGCCTCCACTTTTTCCCATGGACCCTGGTGTGCCTGCTGTGAATTAACATGCACTTGCCGTGAGCATAGGCACTAATTAGGCCCCAGCAGTCCAAAGTAAAAGTCTGACAGCTTCCAAACCTATGCAGATGGAAAGAAGACTAATTCTCCTACAAAAATAGGAGGACTTGCTGTGGATTGGAAAAATTTGTGGCCGCGGTGAAGACTAGTTTAACAGGTTTGGACTCTGGGTTTTTTTCCTCTGCTCTGCCTGCTCTGCCCTTCCCCCCCCAGAAGCAGAAACAACTCTCAAACTCAAACGCAAGCTGAGGGCGACATCTGCTGGAGGAGCGCCGCTAGCGACTGGGCCAGAACTGTGTGTGTGTGTGTGTGTGAGTGTAAGTGAGTGAGAGAGTGAGTGAATGAATGTGTGTGTGTGTGTGTGTGTGTGTGTGTGTGTGTGTGTGTGAGAGTGAGTGTGTGTCTGAGTGAGTGTGTGTGTGTGTGTGAGTGAGTGAGTGAGTGAGTGAATGAGTGTGTGGGTGTGTGTGTGTGTGTGTGTGCCTATTGCCACAGCCACTGGGCACAAGTGGGCACGAGGTGGCATGGGTGCGAGGGCCCGTCAACGCTGCTTGCAGCTTTAATTAATTTTTTACTTTAGTTAATAGCTGTTTTCCAGTTAACAATCAAGGAAATGATCATGTTAATAATATAATATAGTAAACTACTTATCAACAGTTCATTGTCACACATATTAACATTTTATATAATCTTATGTAATAATGATTTAAACCTTTAAGTAAATGTACAATTAGGTGGAATTTCCTGCTGGGCATTGCTGCCTGTCGCACCTCCTCTAAATGCCCATGGGTCAGCTGCAGGGTCATCAGCCAGGAACCACCAACTTTTTGCCCTTTAATCCTGGAACGTCTCCTGGTGGCGGGGCAGTGACAGGGACGTCTCCCTGTCACCCCCTGCTGCTGATAAGTGTTCCCCCCTGCAGCAGTTGTCGGGGTTAGTTGAACTTTCAGCTAGCTTTTCTCAGGACCTGGTCATGGCGCCATCTGTAGCACCCCTGAGAGAGCGTGGTCTTACAGGCTGAAAGGATGTGCTGGAGGTTTACGTTTGGAGCATTGCAGAGTGAGCAGCATTTTTCGTTCCCAAACCACTGGTGAAGGCTACGAGGACAGGGAAGCGTGTCGTAGGTTGAGCAAATGAGGAAGCTGAGCCTTGCCTGTGGAATCTTCCACAGGTCTGACCAGCTGATGTTCCGGTTGATAACTCCCTCCCAGGTTGTCCAGCTTCCTTGTTGGCCCTGTGACACTGCCTTGAACTTGTAGCGCTCTTCCTCCAGCCTCATCACCTCTGCAACCACCATCTCCTTTCTCTCCTTGCTGTTGGCCTTGGTCCAGAACCGTGGCACTTCTCCCCATCCTAGCCCTGCTCTTCCTGCCTGGACTCTGCCGACGATCTCTTGGTGTTGCAGCTTACTGACAGCTTTGACGACCTCAGTTTGAGCATTCCACTTTTGGCCAGTAGGAACCTTGGCGTTTGCGTTCCTTACCAACTGGGCAGTGGAATCTCTTAGCTTGGGAACCACCTGGTCTTAGGTAAAACATTTATTTTGCTCAAATTGAGTGGGGTACACAATTTAAAAAGACAACGGTGGGTCTGTTCATTTTGTTATGTAATAATGTGATAATTATCATGGCTTTTTTTTTTTATTATCAACCTTAATTTTTGCGCTGTGCGTTGTCTGCGTATAGAGTGAAGTCCCGCCCACCCACTTCCGGTACATGGGTCTTCAAAAGCAAAAAATTATGAATGCAATCCAATGGGTAGATAAAAATTATTTTCTGGTCCCGTTTGAATTGTGCCATGGATTTCACATATGTTGTTTGTGATATTTAAAGATAATTTTTCACGCAAAGAAGACCCGCTTTGTGAACTACAACTCTTCGCTGCTCTTGGTGCAAATGATATACGTCACCACCCGCACTGGAAGCCTACAACAGACATGGCGATTTCTCTGCTCCGCGCTGAGTTTTTGAGGTTCTGAGTTTTTCCGCCCGACGGCGGGGTCTGCTCACCCTCCTGCCCGAGGAGGGTGAGCAGGAGGGAAACGGCGATGACGTGACGTCACATACGCGACACAGTATGTAGTCTTTCTAATTGTGTTTTCTCAACAGCATTTAACTGAACAATGGCGCAATAAACGGTCAAACTCTTGACATGAAAATTTGTTATTTAAGCCTATAAACAACATTTGTGTAATCCATGGTGTGGTGACCCTAACCCAGTGGTGCAGGAGGGTAGTGCACCCTGAGCCTGACTCCTCCCTTGTCTCAGCCCCTTCAATCAGAGTCAGGAAATAAAAGGCACCTGTGAGCCTCTGCTCTTTCTCTGCCTGCCTCATGCCCTGTCCCTGCTGTGGCTGCACATTGTTGCACTAGGTATGTGTCCAACTGTTTTTGGTGGTTCCTTACCTGTATTGTCACCTCCAGCCTAGTGTAATGTGTGTATGTGTTGGCTGTTCAGGGTCAAGGATTTCCCTCCTGCTCTCCTGCCATCCCATATACTTAGGCCTCAAGGTGGTGAGTAGGGTTCCTCCTAATCAGTTCAGTGAGTGGTAAAGAGCCAAATTAATTGTGGTTTCCTCCTCTTTTAGGTCCTCTTGCCCCATGGACTACTGCTGCTTTGCCTACTTGCTTTTTTTTAGACTTATTTCCTTTTTGCTTATTGCCTTATTTGTTTATCAATTTGCCCTTTGTTATGCCCAGTTGTGTTCAGTTGCCCATTTGTTGAACAGCTGGCATACTTATTTATGTTGTGAGTTGTTTTCTGTGAGTTTTCCTTTATTTCAGGAGTGGAGTGCCATATTGCTGAGGGGCTAGGCACTTGTGGTGAGGTCCCTGCACTTTTTGCGTGTGAGTAGTTGCACTGGGACACCATAGACTGCACCATTGTTTTGTGTGAGGTTTGCTGTGTTTGCTGTGTTCACTGGTGAATAGCGGTAGCACCCCTCCGTGTAGTCTGCCTCTCACAAGTGGCCTCCTCCTTTTTCTATTTAGTTTCACTTAAGTTGGGCTGTGTTTTAGCTTTTGTAGTTGCCCCTTTTTAGAATTAGTATTCAGGCCTTTTTTAGAATTAAATGTAATAAAGTAATTTATAAATTGTCCATAATTTGTGCTGTTTTTACTATTTTTTCCTTTTCCGCAGCTCCAGCCCCTGCCTTTTGGTTTTGATTATTTTTGCTTATTTTCAATAAAATTTATCTTAATTGTCCATACTTGCCTCTGCCTCCTAATTGGGAACAAACCTGTGTGTCCTTTTGGTATTTCCTGGGGTGAAACTCCCCAGGTGGCATTGTCTGGCTTTCCATTTTCCTCATAGCAATATTAACCTCCAATAACTTCAATCTACCCTCCTACACTTCGCCACAATGGCATAACGACGGGGGGACCAGGAAATTATTTTCTGTCCATTGAACACCATTCATTTTTTTTCGCTCCGAAAGGTCCCATGGGGGCCCACCGGAAGGGGCGGGACTACCACGAGTATCTTTGACACGGCTGAGTGGCGAGTAAGCCTGCGCATCTAAGGGCCTACCGGAACATAGTTGCCACCTATCGGTCTGGACATGGAACAAGAGTAGATTACAAGCAAAAAGGGGAGGAAAAAAAAAAAAGACCGGCCAGTCAACTGGCAGCACCGGCCGTTCTGGTATTCTCCAGAACATCCAGATGGCCAGTCCGCCCGTGCCCATGTGTACGACACAGTCCAAAAAGGCTAAGCTGTTCTTGACCTCCTCTTGCTTCAACCTGATGTTACTATCCACTGAGTTGATGTGTTCTGTGAAGGCTTGCGTTTCCTGGCTTTTGATTTTCATCCATGTGTTATCCACATATCTAAACCGATGACTTGGTGATGTTCTTCCATGTAGAGGTTGGCCATAGAGGGATTTCTCTTTCATAGCATTTGTTTTGTGTCTCACTTTGGGACTATCTCCTGTGTGACCTCAACAGAAAACAAAACAAAACCTAATAAATCAATGTGCCATCAAAAACACTTCACCATAGATACTGCCATCCACAGCTAACCTACTGTCTTTCAAAGGCTATAGTGGGTTCAGTTTTGATCTAAGAAATTCACTGGCACTTAGTATGTCATGCTAAGCTGCCAGCAAGGGCTCTAAATAATGCTCCAAGTTAGGCTAGATTTTGGCAAAGGGAAAATGGCATGGCCATTTTCAAAGGGGTCCCTTGACCTGTCACCTCAAGATATCTGAAAGAAAATGGTAGATACCCATGGGTCTTCCCTTTACAGAAATGCCCACTTTATGCTAATCCTTTGTTGTTTGGGCCAAAACTATGTTATCTGCAGGCAGCACAAATGTGTTATTCTGGCCTATTCTAAAATGATACATTTGTGCGTAGTCGGGCCTAAACAGTCTTGAAAATGCATAAATTGGGTTTGACAGAGCCCAATTTTATTCATGTATGATGATGGTATTTCATTGTAGTGAGACAACTTTTTTAGACTTGATATAAAATGACCTGCAGTAGGATAATAAAAGCCTCATGTTTCTAAACAATTTTCAGACAAAAGTGTTTGCCATCCCATCACAGAAAAATGGAATTCTTGCAGAAATCTCCAAATGTCAAATGTTTTTGATACCTAATAAAAGCATGTATTTTTCTCCTCAAGGGCTGTGTGTCTTATTGTGGTATTTTGGAAGGATTTTTTTAAATCTCAAAGTGAGACATGAGAATGGCCATGGGAATGGTCATCATATCCTAAATAACTAAATTAATAAATAGGCACCTAAAAAACAGTTCTTATGACAGATTATGATTAGAAAAATTTGACACATAATGCTGAGCTGCATCTCAAAATTAACCCCAGGTTCCCAGCTTTCAAATGATCAGTACCACCTCCATGTGGCATACTGTTGACCTTTGACCAAGAGGTAAAATGAAGAGAGTCACACCGTGGAGGATTTTGTTATCCCATAGCTAAGCATGTGACACAGTCAAGAGCAGTGAGAAAATATAAGTGACTGACTTGTCACTCCACAAACATTTGCTGTCTCTGCTGCAGTGAGCACTTGATGTTTTGGGTGAGTTTGGTTACTGCAAATGTTTTCCAGTGAGTAATGTAATTTTTTATATTTTCCCTATGTTTCCCATTGTTAAAACAGGAAAAAGAAGGTTGTGATGGGTCACGAGCACCAAACTGCGGTAATGCTTAATGCCACATTTGTTCGTCCTGAGAAATTTTATCTCAGTGGGTTTTCCAACATCCCACATGTCAAATATTATTATGTGTTTCTGTGTTTTGTTTATGTTGTGACTGTCCTTGGGAATGCCTTCCTCATGTCAGTTATCTATCTGGCCAAGACTCTTCATACTGCTAAATACACGATTGTCTTCAACTTGGCTTTGACAGACTTGTGTGAGAGCACTGCTCTCATCCCAAAGCTGTTGGACACATTTTTGCTTGATAACAGATACATTATCTATGAGGCCTGCCTAAGTTATATGTTCTTTGTTTTGTTCTTTACATCTATGCAGTCATGGACTCTCCTCACTATGGCATATGATAGGTTTGTAGCAATTTGCTTTCCTCTGAGATACCATGCAATTGTGACAAAACCAGCTGTTGCTGCTATACTCATGTTTATATGGTGTTTCCTGGTTAGTTTACTGGCATTTGGGATTAGCTTTATAGACCGTCTTTCCTTTTGTAGATCTTTGGTGATTAACAGTTTCTTCTGTGACCATGCACCAACATATAAACTTGCATGTAATGATACTTCTTTAAATAATATAATGGCATATGTTGTTTTCGTCATTGTCCTATGTATTCCTGCTATTCTAATAGTAATCTCATATATCTGCATTGCTATAGCATTGATTAAGATTGCATCTGGAGAGGAACGTATCAAAGCTCTGAAAACCTGTACCTCTCATCTGATCCTAGTGGCTATTTTCTTTTTACCAATATTGAGCACAAATATAGCTGCAGTGGCCACTTATATTCATCCTAATGCCAGGATTGTAAACTCCTCCTTGACACACATCATACCTGCTATGCTCAATCCTATTATATACTCTTTGAAGACAGAAGAAGTACTGATCTCCATTAAGAAGCTTTACAAAAGAAAAAGGCTCAGTGATGCAGCAGTGAACAAAGTGTTGATGTAAACACATTCACTTATTAAAACGGCAGCAACAATTAAAACAAAAAACAAAACAACTCTGTATCACTGCTGAGCGATGACACACTAAGATGTGTTTATGTGAGACATGTTTTTGAATAATGCATTGGATGCAATTTCAAATAATTAAAATATTATTATAGAAAAATGTCTGCTGTATATTGTCATGCCTCATATATTATGGTATAACAGGATGAGCTGAAAAACAATGTTATTTGACCAGCTTTATAATGATCTTCTTTGAAAAATGAAGTCAGTGATTTCTATATTTTCTGAAATGTTTCTGTACGATGACCATGCTTAATTGTTTTCTAGTTGAGCTGAAGAATTTACAATTGAAAGAGCCAAACTTCTGGGGAAAAAATACCTACTTATATTTATTTTTCCAAAATGATCATTGGCATGCAGGTACACTTTAGATTAAAATTCAAATTTTGTGCCATAATTTTTATTTCAAAAATCTGTTTGTAAGAGTATATCCATCTGTGTTCTGTGTGAACAGTTGTTTTACTTGTTTATAAAGCACTAAATGGCTTAGCACCCTCCTACCTTTCAGACTGTTTGTCAGAGTATGTTCCAAATCGCTCACTAAGATCACTAAATGCCGGCCTGCTGAATGTGCCACAAATCAATAGCAAAAAGTATGGTGAGTCAGCTTTTTGCAACTATGCACCGAGGATTTGGAACAAACTCCCACCACAGATTAAACAAGCAACCTCGGTCAATAATTTTAATGCACATGCATGTTTTTAATTCTTTTATTACTGTAAGTGTACAGCACTTTGAGCTGCATTTATTATTTATTATTATCATCATTAAATACACTGTTGTATTTCAGGTATATGATTTTTCCAACACTGGCATGTTGCTCTGTGGAGTGAAACCCCTCACCTCTAAGTAAAGGCAACAGTAAGTTAATAAGTCAGCCTTTCACCCTTAGAGCTCCAGTCATTTTTATTAGCTGTAATTATTATTAAACCAGTCCAAGAATGCTTCGCTGGCTTGTATTTGAGGCTTGTATTTTCACATATAAAAGGAAGAACATTTTCAATTTGCTATTTCAGTGCATGCAATCTCTGGCTCAACCTTGAGTTAAAAAATAAAACAAAATAAATTCTTAAAAAATTACCACCAATATAAATTTCTGCAGTGTTACCTCTTGGATTGCACATGCATAATGTGTTCCACTGACCAGAGCATGTTAAAATGGCAAAGCAGGACCGTGGAAGTCTCATAAAACACAAACAATAGCTGGGAGTGTGTTATCTCACAACAAATTAAGTCATAAGAGGAGCAACAATTGCAATATTCAGTATTACTAAATCATACTAAGTGACTCTGGCTTTGATCCCAGCCCGGCCCTTTCTGTGTTGAGTTTGCATAATCTTCCTCTGATCATGTTGCTTGCCTTCAGTTCCCACTCACATTCTAAGGACACGCATGTCAAGCAAATGTGAGACTCTAAATTGAAATGTGAATGGGAATTATCAATGACTGTTAGGCCTGTGATGGAACGAAGACCCGTCCAGGGTCTGTTTCCCTGAGCTGAACACCATTTATGCATTTATGATTTATAGCATCTCACTCCCACTGACCCTGAATAGAAATAAGTGGGTCAAGCCAACGAGTAAACATTTTACTAATCATTATGCATAATGAAAAGGAGCACCTTTGTGGCACTCTGCTGCAAAACAAATGCCATTCCCCCTTCAAGCACACAATGTTCAACATCAACGCCAGGGTTTCATGTACATACTGATAATTGTTTAATAGTACAAATAATAATCAAAGCAGATCCTGATCACTTGTAAAAGAGAAAGTCTGATTTGTTCCCTCCTCACACACGCCAAGCATGGCTTTATGTGTGGTGTCCGGTGTTCAGCTGGGAGCAGAGTCCGTGGCGGCCGGCTGCTGCTTGGCCAGCTGCTCTCTCCGCTGGGCCTGGAAGGACACCATGCACTGTTTGAACGTCTCGACCTGCCGCTGGCACCGGCGCCAGTCCTGGTGCTCGGCCATGCACTCCTGCACGGCGTAGTGCAGCTCCGCACAGCCGGTGCGCGATATCATCCGCTCCACGGGGTCGTCCTCATCCTCAGCTCGGCTGCGGCTGTGAGGTGAGACTGTGGCCATCCTGTGTCAGGGCACGGCGGCGGGTCAGTCAAGTCACACAGGTGCACACTTCACTAAATGTAACCTAAGGCAGCCGAGACTCACACGACAAAAACGCTAGTCAAATTTCTACAGAAAACTACCTCAATCTACAACCTGACACGAACATATCAAGGTGTGAATAACAAGTAAAGGTGTCCTTAGTTATCCTGCCTTCACATCTTGCGGTGCGAGCAACCAAAAAAGCCAGTCAGTATCAAGTTACCATAGTTATTTACAACAACACTTACTAAACGTGTTCGCTACAACTGAGTTACAAGTTAAGTCACCTTATCAGCTGTAACTGGAACATTACATGCTTTATCTTAGCAGAGCTAACGTTAGCCAACTCCAGTCGTCAGGTCACCATTAGCTGACAATGACAGCAAAAAGATTCACAGACCGCTCTCCTTCGATCGTACCTTTGTCTCTCTGGAAGAAGCTGACTGTAAAGCCACAAAAGCCGGGTTTCATGAACCTAACGTTGCACAACTACACGCTTTTCGTAATCATTCATGATGAGTTACATGGGGGACACATTTGATCGACGGACTAAAGCGTAGTCTTAAAACAGGGTCGTCGGTGCACTTTAGTTCCGCTGTGTGACCCTGTTCGTAAGGTGAGTCGACTATTTGTGCAAGTAAAAGTCACCTGTACAACAAGGAAATCTGAGTATTACCAACAGAGTGACATCGGTTTTATTGTCGGTTGTAGTCCATGCACACCTGTCGCCCTACATCAAATTGAAACATTTGGTGTGCTGGGAAAAAGTGTATCCTGTTTACTGTAGAATAGTAAAGTAACCAAGCCGTTTATTTCATTGTCAAAGAAGCTAAAAAAAAATAGTTTCAACCGCTCAATGACTTAATTATTCATATCAACAAAGGCAAAGGAGGTTGTAAACAATTTGAACGCCATGCACTCCAGAAGCTGCTATTTCTAACTTGCGAGGTGCTCCAAGACCATTTTAATCAAGTGCTGTACCTAGGCACTACAAACTGTTGCGCATGCACTGTATCAATTTACCCACCAGATGGCAGTCATCACTTGTAACTCTACAACTATATCCCATCACTTAGGACAGCTTTTTCAGGTCCAGCTTTACACCAGTGTTGAAATCCATGCAATGATGAAGCCTGTGGAACACAGTAAATTCATAGTCGCAGTGCATTTAACACAAAAACTTTTACAACATCTCAAGGAGTCACATCTGCTGCGCATCTGTCACTCCACCATTAATAACATTAAGAAATGATGAGGCACCTATGCTGTTCTTCATTTGCTGAAGGGCATATTAAGAAAATCTAATGTCTTGCATGTACCGCACACTGAGAGCTGTAAAGAGTTAGTACACTGAGTTATGGTTATGAAGGCTGTCAAAACTCGCAAAAAAAATCTAGTTATTGTGTAAACTATTACAAATAACTTTAAAACCAACAAAACATTTATCCTGAAAGTCCCTGGTTCTGGTCTGGTTGGTGACACATGATGGCGACACAGTAGTGTTGTGAAAACCCTGAAAGTGAGGTGATCTTGCACAGAGGACCTTTAAGTTCACGGATGAACACAAGAATAACGTTACCTTTAATGAGGCAGTGAGCAGTGCAACACGTCAAATGATTTTTTTTTTTTTATTTGCACAAATAAAACAAAGCAGCTTCTACACAACATCAGAAAAGAAGGAACATGTACAGATGAGATAAAAAAAAAAAAAAAAACTTAGAGGCTTACAGAATAACTCTCACCTCAATAAACATTATTTAAAAAAAAAAAAAAAGTCATGTAATCCACAAAAGTGAACAAACAAGCAAACATTAAAATGACAAAACAAACATAAAGTAAGCAACATAAATCAAACAAAAACAAATAAAACAATAAAACATTGTTTGACAACATACATATCTTTCTCAAAATGCTTATCATAAAAATAAGCATGCCTGTAAAAAAAAAAAAAAAAAAAAAGAAAAAGAAAGAAAAAAAGAAAGTTTGCAAAAGCGATGTACATGTGTTCAACTCATTTTGCTGGCCCCGGGTCATACAACCTGTCTTAAATCATAGTGCGACAATGACAGTGTCAAAATCAAGGAATAACAAAGATGTTCGTTTGCAGAGCTTAACTTGACCAATCAACATTTGTTTAACATCATTAAAAGTCTATTAATCCTGCACGTTTGTGGCGTTTGAGATGCAGTTTTAAATTAGGAGCTGTATTTGGAGTCCTTACCTGGTCTTAAACACACAGCTATTTAATCTTTCAGTTGTCTAGTCATGTCTGTCTACTGCCCAGTAGTCCACAGCACAGGCATAGTGTTGTATCCCATAATCAAAACGGAATAATATGGGATAGTCTACACCGTGCTATTATTAGGATTTTTATGACACTCATTTGCTTTGTCGTTTTTTTCACAGCTGTATCAGCAACAACCAGTCCAGATAACGGCAGATAGGATATTATTATTATTATGCATATTATGCGTACCGGTAATTTTAATTGCACAGCGGGATTCGCAGCTACTGTTGACGTCGAGAGGTGTAAGAGTTGGTGATTCTCTAATATTCACATAGTCTGTCATCACTGAAAAAATATGTTGTAAATCAGGTTGGCCCACAGAAAGGACGCATATAATAAAAGTGTTGAAATAATCCCTGGTTTTCCATGTTCAAACGTGACTAAGCAAAATATTTTGGCCGTTTTGTCCATATTTAGAAATAAAGCGAATATTGCGTTCTTTAGAAGGCGACCGTGTTCGTTCTCCTGATGAGCGCCACGGCCCTGGTTTTGATCTCCTTGGTTTTCAGGGAGTACATGATGGGATTGATGCACGGCGGGATGCAGGAGGAGAAGGATAGGCTCAGCACACGCTGGTCCGGGTCAATGAGCCGCAAATAAAACCCGATCGTGAAAATACTGAGAAGAGGAACGTAAAATATAATGACGAGGATGATGTGCTCAACGCAGGTGGCCAGAGCTTTCATCCGAGTATGCACAGACTTCATCTTGAACACAGTGACCAGGATGCAGATGTAGGACACAATGATGAAAAGAAAGGGGCCAAGCAGGAGCAGGACACTTAAGACAGAGGACACGGACCAGTGCAAGGTGTAATCATTACAGGCAAGTCTAAAAACCGGCGCATAATCACAGAAATAGCTAAAAACTTTGACAGAGTTGCAAAAGGACAGCCGGGTCATTATTGACGTGCAGAATACTGACGTGCCCACAGAGTAGGACCAGGACAGCGCGATGATGCAGGACATGGCCCGCAGCGTGTTGATTGCGTGCTGACGCAGAGGGAAACAGATCACAATCAGCCTGTCATAGGCGAGTATAGCAAGCGCAAATGATTCCAGCATTGCAAACGTGTAGTAGACAAACATCTGCACCAAACATAAATTGAATGGCACGAAGTTATCCTTGACGATAAATGTCTTTATCATGCCGGGGATGGTGCACGTGTTCAGGAACAAATCAATCACAGCGAGGTTGGCAACGGCCAGAAATTTTGGAGTGTGCAAACTCCGGGTAAAGGCGATCACGTAGATGAGAAAACAGTTAAAGAGCACTGTGACCACATACACAAACGCTAGGAAGAAGAAGTAGATGTTGATGAAGGGAAGCGTCTGGAATCCGATGATGTAGAAGCCAGGGGGGTGGATGACCAGCGAGGTGTTCTCAGCAGACATTGGCCTGCTTGCTCTGGCCCACAGCAAGTAAAAGCTCTCCTGTCTAAAGAGAGGGGGGAAAAACATAATTCAACATTAATAATAATAACAACATTATTCAAACCAAGTATTTATTCTTGATCCTTTCGAGAACGTCAAGCCTACCTGCTGAGGTTATGCTGAGGTCTACTTTTCTCCTTTAGACCCATGTGATGCTGTGACACCAAAAGTGCCCACGAAATGCCTGTCTGACCCGACCTGCATTCAGAGGAAAATATATAGGCTACATTTTCCACTGATCTCCCGAGATAGCAAGCTGGCTTCTAATTAAGAATAAGAAGGCATGTAGTATTCCTGTAGTAACCCATTACTGAAATTTAGTTGATCCCTGGAGAGTAAACTTAGGGAAAAGCCCTCATAGTCAACATGGAATTTGGCAAAGTCTCTAGCTCAAACTTTTAGAGTTTTACAAAAACTTTTTTCACAGCAGGCATTTTGACACAAAGAGCAGGGTAAACATAAGTGTTATTAATGGAATTAATTAACATGCAGTTACATTTAGGTATAACAAAGCCAGGGTCTTAATTGTGCATGCTGGCTCACTGGAAAATGGAGCTGAACCTTAATTAATGTCATTAGTAACACTTGTGTTTACCCTGCTATGTAATGTCAAATGCCTGCTGTGAAAAAAGGTCTATTACAGTAAGAGATAATTTATTTTTGTAAGACTATCTTCAACCAGGCATGCGATTTATGGCTGTGCCTAAACTTGCTGATCTACCTCAGTCATCCTGAGGTTGGAAGGATATTTGCTGTTACTATTACTCCAAACACAAAATTGCCACCCTTTGCTGTTACTTAATGTTTGACTCCCAGAGAATGAGAGAGGTCAAAACAAAAGCAGACATGTGTTGATAGTGTCACATTTACAGTAAATTGCTTCTCAGGATTCCTCACATGCTAAAGAAATCAGGACCATCCAAATGCAATCACTGATTTACATGCGCACTGCAGAAGTGCTATATAGTGGGAAATCCATAAGTCACAGAGATTGGCACAAAGTCATGATTTAATGTTTTCTTAATTTCCTTGACTTCGATGTACACTCAGTGGCCACTTTATGAATTCTACCTTTTAAGAAAGTTATGGTCAGTTTTTGTTGTGTAAATTTAATTCTATGTTTATTAATGAGGTTGTAGTTTGCAGAGGTTTTGTACTGGTCTACATTATATTGAGAAGTGTTTCTAATTTTTTGTCCTCCCTATTTCTAAACATGAGGGGGGGACAGAATAGTGGAAACACCTCTCAATAAAATACAGTCCAGTACTACAGCACCACTAACTGAGCTCAATGCCAAACATAGATTTGAATGAACACCTCTATTACTGTGACAAAAAGAAAACCTGAGCATTACAGGCATCAGAAAAGTAAACAAAATATTTGTATTAGATTGTATTTGATTGTACAGGTGTACCTAATAAAGTGGCCTCTGTATATAAATTTAGTTTTGCATGAGAATTTCTTGACACCCTATAGAATTCTATGGACTTTATTTGACTTTATTGGGATGTAGAATTATAGTATGATAGGATATGATATGTTTTCCCTTATTGTCCTCATAAGGAAATTTGTCTTTGACTCTGAAGTCATTGCCCTTCAACAAATAGACAAATAACAGATATACAGACACAGATGTGTGGCACAGGCAACCCATTGTTGTAAAAATAAGAGCATTAGTTAAGAAAAAAAAAAAAACATACTGCACATCTGAAATGACATGACTCTGTGACACAGAAAGTGAATGAACAAAACAATATGATGACATGTCTAATGCATAGTAATCCATGAGGGTTGCATTCATCATCCAACAATATATGGGGACACCAGAGAAAAGGGTCCCCCCCCTTCATTGGAGACCTTCTAATGAACAGCTTTTGTGATGTCATCACCAGGGAATTCTGGCTAATGACCTTGCCTGTAAACAAACAAACCCTTTACTGTTCAAACTTTAGCCTAATTAATCTCATCTGCCTCTATTAAGAAACCCTGAACCCTCGTAATTAAATCTGGAGGGAAATGGGTGGGAGTGTAGATTGGTATTAATGACCCATTAGCATTGTTTTTGAAAAGTAGCCATTTAATTCAAAATAAATCTGCTAATTGTCGTATGGTAGCTGTTCTCTGAAACATATTCAGGGCCGTGGGAGAGAAGCTGTCAGTCTCTGCTCATAAAACCCACTAAGTGTCCTCCATCACTGCCTTATCACACAGAAGGCACCATTTCTTAAATAATGAGGCCTGCAGCCTTGCACATATGATCCAATCACAGCCGTGATGATATTCAGTATAACAGCATTCCCTCGGAAAGTCTTGTCAAACTCTAAATCCAAATCCAATCATGTCATAATCCTGATATTTGCTTGGAGTTTGTACTTAGACAGTGAAGAACGGTTCTCTATATATTGTGGCTCCAGGCATCATTTTTATTCGTCTAAGTACTGTTAATGTAAGTGAGAAACACAACATGGGCTCAGTACTGCCAGGCTGCACCTCTGACTGAACTGATTCGGCCACAGTCCGCAACGATTTTTGTCATTTTAATATTGTTACTCATGGTTATTAATACATTTGGCTGACGTCTTTCATGATGGAGGTGTGCTTCTCTTCCTTTGTTGTGGCTTTTTAAGCCTGACTATGACAAAGTGGGGGGAGAACTGCAGCGGCCTGCTCTTCAGCCTGGCAGCATGGGGCCAAGGTGCTCTCAGTTGGCAGTAATCACACCTTGCACTTCACCAGGCATCTGACAGACAGATGAAAACTGGCAGTGAAGGGCACAGCTGGTCACAGTACCTACAGGAAAAAGCTTAATATGTGAGCCTGAACTGCATCAGATTGCATTGCTGTATTGCTAATGTATAATCTGTTGTCTATAAAAAGATATGTTTGATATATACAGTTAATAACATATTTTTCCATGTGTCACAGGTCAACATGCATGAAGAAGTCTACTTTAATCTAGGGAGAAAAAGATTCTGGGATCTTGGTCAGCATCCAGCTGATGTGGCCAAGCTGATTGCAGACAACCCCTCTCTGCGGGACAAGAGGTGTTGTGGGAAGACATTCTACAGTTTGGTAATCCCTCCAGTGGCTTTGATTTAAAGAGGCGTTTAATCAAAACAATCCAAGTGCAGTGCAGAAATATAATTTTTCAGGCGCTCTAATTCTTTTTCTCTGTGTCACAGTGATAGAAGATGATGAAGAGCTGGAGAAAGCTGTGCTCAGTATAACACCCACCAAGGAGCTGCTGCACTACTGTAAGTTAATGTTGGTGTTTTTTTTTGTTTTTTTTTCCATTGACTGAAAACTGAAAATCGATTTTGGCTCAAACTATTTGTTATTAAATGTGAGTCTGCTATACCGGTAACACTTTACAATAAGACTACAACAATTAACGTTAGTTAATGGCGTAATAAACATTAAGTGACAGTTAATAAACATTAAGTAACAGTTAACTAACTATTAACTAATGTGTCTAAGAATCATGTACTAATGCTGTTCATGCTAAGGTATTAATTTATATGTTATTTAAGGGTTACTGTAGATATTATTAACATTAGTAAATGCCATAATAATCATTAACTAACAGTTAATTAACCATTATGGCATTAACTAACGTTAACTAACGTTAATTGTTGTACTCATATTGTAAAGTGTTACCGCTATACCTTTGAATCTGTTTGTGTGAGGATTCCAAGTTGCCTCTCATATAGATAATCAAGGACAGTGAGGGCATCATGCTGCAGTTTCATTGGCTGTCACTGTGTTCCCGCTATACAGAACTAGCCAGTCCCCAGGGGTTAGCCACTGAGAAGCACTTAAAACTGATCAAATTGACTGACTGTATCACAGCACTTCCACTTCAGCACTGGTCAAGTTTGCTTTACAATGTACCAAACAGACCTGTCTCATGTGAAAGAAGTTCATAGCCAGCAACATCAGAGGCTAATTATGATGATGATGGTGACAGCGGTCGTGACGAGACATGAAATGATAGAGTGGAGTGTGCCAAAATCGAGGCATATGATATATTATGCATCCCACATTTTTAGCACCGAGCCGTTAAAGCAGTTAGTGGCCTTGGTATAACTGATTACAATTTTCAGGGTGAAGTGGTTATAATATGTTCCGCTATGTGTAACGTAACAGGGAAAGTCATTAATGTTCCATGTCATGTTCCGTAAAAATCTCATTTGTTACAGTATTTTTTTTTCCTAGTTACTGAGCAGAGCCTGCCAGTGGACATGATATTGATGAGGTAGTGTGAAGGTCAAGCCAAAAACCCAGGAGGATCCCTGAGGACATGACAGGCACACAGACTGTGCCCAGTGTTATTGGAATTGTAATGCAGTATACAAAATGAAAAAATAAATAAATAAATAAATAAAAAAGATCTATTTTTCTAGGAAAAGAAAAAAAAAATCTAGTGAAGATTCAAAGTAAACAAGGGAAGGCCTATCCTCTTTTGAAATGCAATATGTGCTAATTGACCTACACTTAATTAAAAGGTGACAAGACAGTCTTGACAGTCTTTTTTGTCAAATTATGACTGAGGGATTCTCTAAAATGCTCAGTAATACTAAAATATGTAATATGAAGTGAACTAAATGCAAGGAACTACTGTGACAGAAGTTTATTTAATGCTAATATAATGCGACATAAAAAGAGAAAAAAGGTTTTGAGGCAGAGGTTGATTTGTAGCAGTTCGGTAAGCTGGTGCACAATGGGGGCTACAGCCTCAAATTCCAGATTTCCGTTTCTGAGTAGAAGTATAACAGTTTAGAGATGAAGATGGGAGCCAGCTCACTCATGGCTGTAAACACAAGCAGCACAATCCTAAAGTCGCCGCTGAAGTGGACTGCGAGCCAGTTAAGGGAAGCGAGTACCAGAATGATGCGGTCCATGACAGGAACAGTGTTCTGTACTAGCTGTGGGTGGGACAGGGACGAGTGGCTAAGAGCTGTGCAAATTACATGAAAGCAGTCCAGGCTTGAGGAGATCAAGAAATGGATGACTTTCTCCAAGTCTTGGGCTTGAGTTAATTTTGGAGACAGTCCTAGCTGAACAAATCTGGCTTTCACTGCTGAGTTGATTTTCTGGGGGGTTTTTTGGTCAAATTTGAGGGCTTGAATCAAAGATCATGCCAAGGTTTTTGGAGGAGGATTTCATTTTGTAGTGGAATAGGCTTTGGAGGAGGATTATGTGCTGGCATATAAAGGGCCAACATGTGCATGTGCATCTTTTCATAAGTGGTCATGGCTTACAAGGAGAGTATCAGTTCTGTCTGAATATAATTAGAGAAAATTCTGTGCCATCCAGTTAGACAGTGGGATAGAATAGAATAGAATAGAATAGAATAGAATAGAATAGAACAGAATAGAATAGAATAGAATAGAATGCCTTTATTGTCTTTGAACAGCAACTGCTACAATGAAATTCAGTGCAACTCCTGTGGTATGTAGAATAAAGGTACAGGATAGAAAACATTAAAAGACGATACAAACATACACAACCATTGACCCCAGATTTCTCAACAGCCTGGTATTGTTTAATACAATCTTGTAGAGTAGATAATCCTATCAAATCAGGAGGGTTTAAGGATGCGTATGGCTGGGAGTCATCTGATTAACAATGGTAAAAAAAAAAAAAAAAAAAAAACTCATAGGGGAATGCATGTAGCCTACAAAGAAAATAAAACTGCACCACGGATTGAACGCTGTGGCACTCTACATGACAGAAAGATAGTTAAAATCTTGTAATGATACCATGTATTTTGGTGGACAGTTAGAAAGAGAGCCTCAAGGACTGTTATAGCTATGCTAAGACATTTGTTAAACCTGTCAAACAAGATGAGTTGATGGTATCAAGTGCAGTGATTAGGTCAAGCTGCACATACTGTCAGTTTGCAAGAGGAAGGGTTTTGATGGAGTGATGCTGGCAGAACCTTGACTGAATCTTACAAAATTTTTTTTGAGGCACCGTAACCAAGAGCTGTTAGGAGATCACTCATAACTTTGGAAATGGACAGCTCAGAAATCGGCCTGTTGTTTTGTTGGAGGGTCATTTGTGGGTAGATATTCTGGATTTCCTGAAATACTGTGGGATACGGCTGAAGGTCAGTGAGCTATCGTCTTTTTGAGGATGTTATAGTTCACAAGGTGTTTTGTGTGTGCCAGACCTGCATTTATCTGCAACTTGAAAGGTTGAGGAGTATTCGATAGCAATTTTATTAAGGATTTAATTAGCTATTTAATTAGCTGTTTGCTTTGAAAGAGATATCCAAAGCAAAATATTCATGATCAAATAACATCATACACAACTACAGAGTGTTTGAATCAGGAACAAAAGTGAAAAGCAAATCTAAAATGTTGCCGTGCTGAGACAAGCAAATCCGCACTAAGCAATTTTAGAACCTATTAACAATACTGAAATTAAACCGTGCTTTATGGAGATGTTTGTACCCCTAGTCAAATAAAAGCAATACCAAGTTGCAGGGCCCAGCCATTTTGCTGTTTTTCACCTCTCGTCTCTCAATTTGTTATCAAATCTGTGGCTCTGAATGCAGCTCTACATAAAACCAGGGCTCTTCTCCTCCCTCTTCACATCACTTTGCCTCTTCAACTTCATTCAAAGCACCCCTGAAACCGCACTTTCTACAGATAAATGTGTCACATTTCCAATCTGTCACATGAGTGTCTCTGTTTCTGCACTCAGCACAGAAAAAGTTCATTCAAAATAATTATTTACCTTGTCGCTGAAAGTCTGCAGAGTGACCATGTTTTCGAATCCAAGGTCAGAGACAAAATAATACAAATAATCCAATAAGATCTGTGTGAGTGTGAAATGTATCCCTCATTTCCATCACAAAATCAAATTTTTGTGGCTTAACTTTCGGTTTTGCACAGCCAAGCTATCCTGGAAGCAGGACTGAATTTCAGAAACCAAGTGGTGCAAAGAGACAGAGTGTTGAAGTTTACAAGTAGAAGCACTGTGTCAGACCCTGACATAATCAATGACAGCAAGTCAGAAAATTCCTGAAAAGACCAGAACAGCCTATTTGTCAGAGTAGCCTATATGAACCTTATCATTGAGGGACACCTCATGTTAACATGTTTTGAAAACACTGAGTGTACATTTCTTTGTCATACTTTGCAGAAAATTGAGATTTTTTTTTTTTTTTTTTTTTTTTTTTTTACCCTATGTGCTTTTTATGTGAGATTTGTCTGCTCTTAAGATAAAGCTGAAATGGCTTAGCCTAGATTATGAGGGGTAAATTATCAGCTTTCACTCTAAAGGTCACTTTTAACTGAGATGAGAACCATTTAAAACCCTCAGACCCAACCCCCAGCTGCTTTATACACGATATAGTATGGATATTTCTGATTAGTGAAATGGAACATATTAGTGCAGAGGCCACCCATAAGTGTGAAAATGGGATGGTGGAGGGCAATTAGTGGATAGTAGGGGCTGAGACTAAAGACCTCTGTAGACCTCTGTTCAACGGAAGGTACAGTATATTTGACAATAAGCAGGACTTGTGGATATTTGAATTTCTCTGTAATACCATTTTGCCTTCTCACTTTGGCACCTACCACTCCAGTTCTAATTAATTGGGGAAGGGATTAATCAGGCTAAAATTTTAACAGTAAAAGGTTTGCTTGTTTACAGGCAAGGTCATTAACAAGCTTCCCCTGGTGATGACATCACAAAAGTTGCTAATTAGAAGGACTCCCAGGAGTCAGAGAAGTGGGGGAGAATCCTCAGGGTCACTGTGTGCTGCTTGATGATAAATGCACCCTGAGGGATTACTTTACCTCAGACATGGCACTGAATTATGTTTTTTTTTTTTTTGTTGTTTGTTTTTTTTACTTTATTCATTCAGTCAGTGCTCATAAGAATATATAAAGTGGCCACATTTCAGCATCTCAGACAGATAGTAATCACCGAATGATTCTCTGTTTTTCCTGGCCTCTTTTTACGAATCCTAGGAAGCTGTTACATCTGCCCCCATGCCCTCCACTTCTCCCTAATTGGCTGATCAGAAACTGGTGTGTGAGGGCCAGTTTGTCTCCAGCCACACCAGCTGGACCTGTTTTGCCATTAGCCTAGTCTCTTTATAAGCTCAGCTTTGATCCTCAGTCTTTGTCAGATCCTTGTTGTAACCTGTGCTTTTTGTCTGCAGTTTCCATGCGTGGACCTTGCCCAGCCTTGCCAGCCCAGCCAGCTTATTCTGCGGCCCCCTGTTTTGGCCTGTTCCTTTGTTTATAGTTTTTGCTTTTCTGTTTTTGCCTGGCTGGTGATTAAACTTGTTTTTTGAAGCAATACTGCTTGTTGAAGTCTGCATTTGGGTTCACATTTGACTGTTAAACCTATCAGTAGGATCTGACCAAACTATGAACCCAGCAGACTTAGCTAATCTTCAGGCAACTCTCAATGCCCAGAACACGCTCCTGGATCAACATGACGATGCTCTAAAAGCCATCATAGATCAGGTCAAGAATATCTCCCAGACTCTACAGGATCTACAGAGCCAAGGAGCTGTTCAGCAGGCCCCCCCCCAGCCCTGCTACACCTGCTGCAGCCTCTGCCTCTACTGCAGCCTCTGCTCTCTCTCCCGCAGTTCGAGAACCATCAGTTCCAGCCCCGGACCGTTTTGATGGTAACCTGGGGGAGTGCAGATCCTTCCTACTCCAGTGTTCATTGGTGTTTGAGCAGCAGCCCCACACTTATGCATCTGATCGAGCCAAGATTTGCTACCTGATTGGTTGTCTCCGTGGAGCAGCACTTACCTGGGCCACAGCTGTGTGGGAGAGTCAGTCCACCATCTGCTCCTCGTATGCTGACTTCACAGCAGAGATGAGGAGGAACTTTGACCACCCAGTCCAAGGTAAAGATGCTGCTAAACGCCTCCTTTCCCTCCATCAAGGCGCACGAAGTGTGGCAGAGATGGCTATTGAGTTTCGCACCCTTGCTGCTGAGAGTGGGTGGAACGACGAGGCCCTACATGGGGCGTTCCAGCAGGCTCTCTCCGAGACCATCAAGGACGAGTTGGTGTCCAGAGACGAGCCTCAGACCCTCGAGGAGCTCATCTCCCTGGCGATTCGCATAGACAACCGTCGTCGTGAGCGCTGCCGGGAAAGAACAGGTAAAGACACATATTCAGTTTTGCCGGTGTCTTTGCCTGTTGCCCAGCCTTTGTCCTCTTCTGCTCCACCACATCCAGAACCTGAACCCATGCAGCTCGGCCGGGCTCGGCTTACTGCTGAGGAGAGACAGCAGCGACTGAACACCAGAAGCTGCTTATATTGTGGCCAGGCTGGCCACTTCATCTCCACCTGTCCCCTGTGTCCAGCAAAAGAGGGGGCTCAGCTGTAGTCGGGGATATACTGCTGAGCCAAGTCACCTGTCCTCCTGTCCCCAGACCACAGCTCGACGGCACCCTCGTGTGGCAGGGTCAGTCGTTCCCCCTGTCGGCTCTCATTGATTCTGGTGCAGATGAGAGCTTCCTGGACCGTGGTGTCGTTACCCAGCTGGGCTTGGACACTGTGCCAATTGACTCACCTCTAGAGGCCAACGCTCTCAATGGTCAACTACTTGCCAGGGTTTCTGAGAGAACAGTGCCGGTCAACCTGCGAGTCTCTGGCAACCATCAGGAGAGGATCAGCTTCCATATTATGGACTGCCCTGGCTCCCCCCTGGTTCTGGGCCATCCTTGGTTGAGGCTGCACAACCCCCAGATTGACTGGTCCTCTGGAAAGGTAACGTCATGGAGCACATTTTGTCATGCTAACTGTTTACAATCTGCCCTTGCTCCCGCTTTGTCTGTTCCTCATTCTGCACCAGAACCCCCAGATCTGTCAGCAGTCCCTCCTGTTTATCATGACCTAGCCCCTGTGTTCAGCAAGCACCATGCTTTGTCGCTGCCGCCGCACAGGCCTTATGACTGCGCCATCAACCTCTTGGAAGGAGCCCCACTACCCAGCGGCAAGCTATACAACCTTTCTCGCCCTGAGTACGCTTCTATGGAGAAGTATATCCAGGACTCTCTGGCTGCTGGGATGATCAGGCCATCTTCCTCTCCGGTGGGTGCTGGTTTCTTTTTTGTGGAGAAAAAGGATGGTTCACCACGGCCATGCATAGACTATCGGGGGTTGAATGCAATTACTGTTAAGAATAAATACCCATTGCCACTCATTGATTCTGCTTTTACCTCTCTCCACGGTGCCATGGTATTCACCAAGCTTGACCTTAGGAATGCCTACCATCTCGTTCGCATCAGAGAGGGGGACGAGTGGAAAACAGCCTTCAACACACCACTGGGCCACTTTGAGTATTTAGTTATGCCATTTGGACTTACCAATGCCCCTGCTGTTTTCCAAAATCTTGTTAATGATGATCTGCGAGATCTAATTGGACGCTTTGTTTTTGTCTATTTAGACGACATTCTGATTTTTTCCAAGGACCTAGAGGCCCACCAGCAACATGTTCGTCAAGTCCTCCAGCGGCTGTGGGAGAACAAACTCTTTGTCAAAGCAGAGAAATGTGAGTTTCATGCCTCCACTGTTTCTTTCCTGGGTTATATTGTTTCCCAGGGACAGCTGCTTATGGACCCCTCCAAGGTTAAGGCTGTTGCAGAGTGGCCGGCGCCCGCTAACCTGAAACAGCTGCAGCGTTTTCGTGGATTTGCAAATTTCTATCGGAGGTTCATTCGCAATTACAGTCGTCTGGCAGCACCCCTCACAGCCCTCACCTCCACCTCCTCTCCGTTCCGGTGGACAGCTGAAGCAGAGTCTGCATTCAGGGAACTCAAGTGCCGCTTCACCTCTGCCCCCGTCCTCATTCAGCCGGATCCAGAACTCCAGTTTGTGGTTGAGGTGTATGCATCTGACATCGGGGTAGGTGCTGTATTATCCCAACGTTCATCTCATGATGACAAGCTACACCCCTGTGCTTTCTTTTCCCGTAAGCTCTCCTCCACAGAAAGAAACTATGATGTCGGCAACCGGGAACTCCTAGCAGTCCTGCTGGCACTGGAAGAGTGGCGTCATTGGTTGGAGGGCTCCAAACTTCCATTCATAGTTTGGACAGACCATAAGAACCTGTCATACATCCAGACGGCCAAGCGCTTGAACTCTCGCCAAGCCAGGTGGGCCTTGTTTTTTGGAAGGTTTGATTTCACACTCACTTACCATCCTGGTTCTAAGAACACCAAGCCTGACGCACTCTCCCGCCAGTTTTCTGCTAACAGTCCCAGTTCAGATCCAGATCCCATCGTGCCACCCACCTGCATCGTTGCCAGTGTCTCCTGGGAGATAGAGTCCCGTGTTCGCCAAGCCCAGCAAGATCAGCCTGACCCACGGGATGATCCTGGAGGGACCTTGTTTGTTCCAGATTCAGTTCGTTCAGACGTTCTTCAGTGGGGCCACACTACTCACCTCACTTGCCACCCTGGTGTTAACCGGACCCTTGCCTTCCTGCGCCGACGGTTCTGGTGGGTCACCATGGAGAGGGATGTTCGGGAGTTTGTCTCTGCCTGCTCAGTCTGTGCCAGGAACAAGGCCTCCTCAAGACCCCTGTCTGGGCTGCTGAATCCCCTACCCATTCCAAGTCGCCCGTGGTCACACATCGGCCTGGACTTTGTAACTGGTCTCCCTGTGTCTAATGGTAACTCAGTCATTTTAACTATTATTGATAGATTCTCTAAAATTGCTCACTTCATTCCTCTCCCTAAGCTCCCTACAGCCAAGGAGACTGCAGACCTGTTAGTGTCCCATGTGTTCCGTCTGCATGGAATCCCCATGGACATTGTTTCTGACAGAGGCCCCCAATTCACATCCCAGGTATGGAAGTCATTCTGTTCTGCTCTTGGTGTTAATGTCAGTCTGTCATCTGGATATCACCCCCAGTCCAACGGCCAGACCGAGCGGGCTAACCAGGAGATGGAGACAGCTCTCCGCTGCATAACTTCCACCCATCCCAGCTCCTGGAGTGAAGAGTTGCCATGGGTTGAGTATGCCCATAACACCCTCACAAATGCTTCGTCAGGTTTATCACCCTTTGAATGTGCCTTTGGTTACCAACCCCCCCTGTTCCCAGACCAGGAGGTAGACCTTGCAGTTCCCTCTGTACAGGCCCACCTAAGACGTTGTCGCCGCACCTGGAAGAAGGCCCATATGGCCCTGCTTCATGCCTCTACTAGAGCCCAGTCCCAGGCCAATCGCCGTCGGGTCCCAGCCCCAACCTACACCCCGGGTCAAAAGGTATGGCTCTCTTCAAGAGATCTACCATTAAAAGTGACGTCTAAGAAACTGCCACCCCGTTACATTGGCCCCTTTGAAATAGATCTGGTTGTGAATCCCACTGCTGTTCGCCTGAAACTCCCTGCCTCTCTCGGTCCACCCTACCTTCCATGTGTCCCAAATAAAGCCTGTCCACTCTAGTCCCCTGTCTCCTCCTGCAGCCGCTCCTCCACCCCCCCGTCTCATTGATGGCCATCCTGCTTACACCGTCCGGCGCCTTTTGGACGTGCGTCGTCGGGGTCGTGGCTGGCAGTATCTGGTGGACTGGGAGGGCTATGGGCCTGAGGAGCGCTGCTGGGTGCCCCGGTGTCTCATTCTGGACCGTGCCCTCATCAGAGAATTCTACACCCTGCATCCGGACAAGCCTGGTCGGGCGCCAGGTGGCGCCCGTAGAGGGGGGGGTACTGTTACATCTGCCCCCATGCCCTCCACTTCTCCCTATTTGGCTGATCAGAAACTGGTGTGTGAGGGCCAGTTTGTCTCCAGCCACACCAGCTGGACCTGTTTTGCCATTAGCCTAGTCTCTTTATAAGCTCAGCTTTGATCCTCAGTCTTTGTCAGATCCTTGTTGTAACCTGTGCTTTTTGTCTGCAGTTTCCATGCGTGGACCTTGCCCAGCCTTGCCAGCCCAGCCAGCTTATTCTGCGGCCCCCTGTTTTGGCCTGTTCCTTTGTTTATAGTTTTTGCTTTTCTGTTTTTGCCTGGCTGGTGATTAAACTTGTTTTTTGAAGCAATACTGCTTGTTGAAGTCTGCATTTGGGTTCACATTTGACTGTTAAACCTATCAGAAGCAACTTAGATAAATCAGATGTTGGGAATGTCTTTCTGCCCTGTCTGCACAAGGAGTCCTGTGGATCTAGACCAGAATCTGATTTCTAAGCCTGGACTGGGCTTTGACTCCTAAGAGTTTATATAAATACAGAAGGCTGTACAACAGGGGTGTCAAACTCGTGCCATGGAGGGCCGAGAGGCTGCAGGTTTTCATTCCAACCAGCAACTCCTCCAGGTGATTTCACTGATCACCCTACCTCCAAACAGAGAGGCGGGACTAATCAGTGAAATCACCTGGTGGAGTTGTTGGTTGGAATGAAAACCTGCAGCCTCTCGGCCCTCCATGGCACAAGTTTGACACCCCTGCTGTACAATATTCCTCTGACAAGGCAATACACGGCCTCTAACCTAAAAAGGTGTTGAGATATTTGAGGTGAACACAGCTAATGACTAATGTACTTCAGAGTTTGGAAATCAGCACCTTTTGGCATAATCTTAAATATCTTTTTTCATGAAACTCATAGGTCACAAGTACTTCAGGGCAGAGGTTTCCAATCAAGTGCTGTGGGGTGTAATGAGTATGCAGATTTTTGTTCCAACCAAAGACTGCTAAATGAAGTCACCAGGTGCAGCTTTTGGTTGGAATGAAAACATGCTCACTGTTGGCCCTGTGTGGCACATAGGTACTTGACTCTTGACTGTCTACCACCATGTGACTTGGGGCCCAATAAAACACTGTAATTAACAACGACAAGTTTACTGTGTCACTATCCGTGGTCCTGAAACACTGGCTCCCCTGGTATTGGGTGCTTAATGAGAATTTTGCAGACTTCACTGCATCCCCGTCCCCCCAAGGACTTTCAGCGGAGATGAGAAGTTCCAAGAATAACTGAGATATTATCCAAATGAATAATTAGATTTTTTGGATGCACAACAAATAGCCTAATTGCACTGTGCTTTCCATGGATCCACTGAATTTGAATTAAAAGCCTCCATGCTATTTCTACAGATCAATAGGGAAAAAAATCATTGGACATAGATGAAAGATGCAGACATTTGGTGGGTGCTCTTGGAGACATCATCAGGTTGAGTGAGCATGTAGAGAGTGAAATGATCCTCAACATAAAGTGAAGAATGTTACGTCCATTTTAGCACATGTATAGTATGCAGCCTCACATTTACATACTTTAGTAGTTCAGATTTTGTTTTTACATTAAATATTTTCAATGATAAATTGATGTTATATGTATGGTTCTATGTCATTTTAATCAGCACTCAGCTTTCATTCTAAAATTATGGGCTACTTTGAATCTATGTTTTCAGCATCTGCAAATCACATTCATGTATGCAATAACATTTACTTTGTGATAGGCTGTTAATATGATGCTGATGATGATAAAACTGAATTAAAATGTTTTGTATTATTCCACAATGAACAATCATTTTGATGTATGTGTGTGCATGTGCGCAAGTATTTCTTTTGAAAATATTTGAAATAATTATTAAGTTGACGTCCCATTTTGTTTATATGTCACATGTGGAAAATGCTGTGTTGAAATGAAACTAACAAACAAATAAAACAATTAAATTAAAATAGAGTAGTTGCTTTTGTAGAATAATGAAGTAGCCTTTATTTTGTAGGGGAAACATAAGCACTATTACATTACACATAGTGTTGCATGGCTGCGGAGTTAGATGAAAGGCTAAGTCAGTGTTCAGTTTTACTTTGAGTTGCAGATAGACTAGAGAAGTTCTATAGAAATGCAGTTAATTTTACCATTTATTGTTAATATGCTATGAAAATCAAAAAGTCCCTGTAAAGACCTGCCTCAGCCTTTCAGTAGTGTAATGTTTGGATGATGATAAATCAGCTAAATAATCTCTGTGGTGGATCTTCATCAGTAGACCCACCCAGGATGAGATCAGAGGAGCAGTTTCACATTCAGAACACGAGGTGCTGTAAAGGCGTAACGCTCATGACTTTGCCTTCAGCCGTGTCCCCTGATCCCTGGTACAATGTCATCATGCTACAGGACATACTCCTACATACTTAGAGCTGGATACAACAAGAAAACTACTGTAGTGCCAGTTTCTCAAATATTCTCATTCTCCCCTATCTACAATTTTCATTCATGGTGAATGATGCGTGTAACATTACTATAGGTGTTGAAAAAGTTTATCAGTGTTGCACAAAGTAATCTATGATATCCTATCAGGACTCTCTGTCATGTATGCTCTTATCTTTTGAAAATCAAATTGGCTTTTTGCCTAAATTCAGCTGACAACATATTGCTGTACATACACCAACATAATTTGCAGTGCCTGATAAGTATTGTGAGACATGCTGCTTGTGTGTCACTCTGCTAAAACTCAGCAGTGTTTACTGTATGTTTAATATAAACAGGTTTAGTGGGTTTCTGTCCTCTCAGTCTCTACACAGAGACTTTTTTTTTATTTGGCTGGTAGGCATAACTACTCAAGCTCACAGTGATAATTAAACAAACATTCACAGGACATAAAAGGGAATGTGGAAAGTTCCTTGGCAAAAGTGAGAGAAGAGCCACAGTTAATGAACTGTACTGCAGCTAAATGGTCCATGTTTTGCACTTTTGCCAGATATTAGTGACAGATAGGAGGCTGGAATGGTGCTTAGTTTCCACTGTTAAAGAATATGGGCTTGGGTGGTATTGGAATTAGTATAGGAAAAAGAGAGAGATCCAAGGCAATGCACATTCCAAAAATCCTTAAAAAAAGCTGTTATTGTACTTACAGTCATAACTGACAGGTTGTCAGGTCAAGGAGATTATCTGTATCACTGGCACTATAATAACATTGTTGTAGTAGCTGTCCATCACGGCACAGCTGTAAAGTCCCAGGAAGTGGTGAATTTGTTGAGTTGAGTTGACATAGTTGGATGTGTATACTAAGTTTCATGTCAATCAGAATTAAACTGTAGCAGTTATGGCTTCTCAAAGTCGATCTGTATTTTTTGTTATTACAGCATCAGCCTTTGGACAATGTAGCTGAAATTTGATGTGTGGGTTCCACAGAGCCTTTGAAAAGTTGTTAAATAAATATAGACATTTCCTAAGGGACTGTGTGAATGTAGTTTGAGGAACAAATAATGTTATACGATAGTTCATGACAACATGAAGCAATCACAGCCAAAGTTAATATGATGATTGTGCCTTATACATATAAGATTTAATAGCATCTTGTCACCAGTACTAGGTACCAACCAGTTTTTTTTTAATATCAAGATGTGACATTTTTGGAGTGCCTGAACATTGGGGGGGACTTGTACCTCTCAATGTATATGGGTGTTTGGGCCTTGCTATTATAACACTCTGCTTCTAATCCCCCACATGGCATCAGTTAACCAACCATGGTGCTGAGGTGAATAACACAAATAGAGTTCTCCCATTCTCCATATACATCCATGAGTTCTCAAAGTCACTGGTACAGCAAAGTGAGCTGAAGATGTAACAGCTCCATGGACCCAAATCTGATTGTGACTCTGATCCGTCTTACATTTTTCATGATATCAATTTCAAACCATCCTTAGGTTTTCTATCTTCATGAAATGTGGCTGAATGTGAACCCCCGGCCGCTGTGGTAAGGACTCAGCCTTGATATGTGGTATGCACTCTACCAGGTGAGCCAGCAGGGCACTCCCCTCATTTAGATCATTGAGGAAGACATCTAAGTTTTGTGTGTGTGAGCATGCTCAGGAGCAGGGCCGCCCCTCCCTACACGCAGAACACGCAGCTGCGTAGGGCCTTACAATCCATGGGGGGCCTCATTTTGCCCGCAGTACACGCACGATGCCCACGAGGCTAGAGCACCAAGTCAGCCCAAGCCGGGAGGAGAGAAAAAAGAGACCTGTAATCTGACACCCCACAGCATGTGTAGCTGCAATGATTGACAGCAATCTGCATCTGACCAATCAGTGGTCAGATGCACCGACACTGCTGCAGGTGAGGAGAGAGATGGCTTCTAAGAGGCATTTTGAATCTGGAGCAACTAAGAGGAAAAAAAATCAAAACAAAAGAAAGAGTGGGTATGTTGTTGAAATAAATGTAAAACTTTGTGGCGCCGCATAAACCCCTTAGCTGCTACTCATAATGAGATAGAAGAGAGACTACTGTAAGTCTCTGTCTAAAATGTGGCCTGGAGATGACATTTTCCAGCAGCCCTCTTACCATTTCTTGAATGTCTTGTTAATGCATTTGTCTGCATATACATTCACCTCTGTGAAAAAGGACTGATAAATTGACCAGTTGGTGGTTGTATATTAGCCAAATAAAATGCCGCTCAGGGCCCCAATTTGGCCAGGGGCAGCCCTGCTCAGGAGGGAATCTGTTGGGTTGTTGGGTCATGAGATAACTTCTGTTGTGATTTGACGCTATATATATATATAAAGATTGATTGACTGAGATTGATTGAGTGTGTGTGTGCGCGTGTGTGTGTGTGTGTGTATGTGTGTGTGCGCGCGCGCACGTATGTGCGTGTGTGGCTAGGTATTGAAATAGGATGTAGTCACACATACTGGATGGGCCTTACAGCTGTACTGCAGTCAAATTCCCACTTGAAGGCAGTATTTGGCAATTTAACAGTGCATTGGCAATGTTATGGGCAACTACATGATGGGGGGACTTTTCTAGAAAGCTTGTGTGAGCACAAATGCACACTACCAGAAACCATGTGTCATTACATCATGTAATGAGGCAAAGCAGCTGAAAAGCTTTGAACAAAATGAATGGCAAGACACATTATCATAATACTCGGACACGATGTATGATTTTTCCATTATATGATTTACAAGAGTCTCCATTGTTCTCAGTTGTTCTCAGTGGTGCCATTAATTTGAAATATTCAACATGTGGCTAGCAGGTTTTTATATGATTTCTTTAAAGGCATTGCATCCTGGAATCACTGAAGAATGCAAAAAAGTAAACTTTATTGGTGGAACAGTCACTGAACAAAAATGGAATTATAAACACTCAAAGTACACATAAATTGATTGTTCACTGGATTCATAATTGTATGTTCAACAATGTAAATTCAGTGATGGCATAGTGTATACAATATACTGTTTAACATGCACATTCCTGCTCACTTTATTCAACATTATATTTGTCAGTGATTCACCAATATTTCACATCTCCCTAAACCAAATTAAATATAAAATATAAAGGGCTGAATACAGAGACAGATTATACCCTGTTCATCTTTGGGTGTCAGATATTTGTCACTGTATTCATAATCCCATGACTCAGAGACTTAAGAATTCATGTATATGATATTTTCAAGTCATAGCTTGAAGCAGCCGAAGAAAAAAAGTTGGAAAAAATTTTGAAAAAAAAAAAAAAATGAAAAAAGCTCAGCTTTTCCCTCTAGCACTCTTATGGCAGAATCATAATACAATATTTAGGTCTTACTGAAGTAAGCTATAAGCAAATGGATGCAAATAGTCCTTACTGAAGCTTTTGGCCCCAAGTAAAGTACATAGGTGGTTTGAAATAGTACCTGACTGTATCCGACTGTATCCGATTCTAACCTTGACACAACCTATTTGAGTTAATAAATATTCACCGTACACATCACTTCTGAAGTTTGAATATTACTAATCTTGCAGTGCTGTCACATGAATCAGGTGGTGAGACAGCAACTAATTTCCAACCTGCTCTGCAAAAGGTTCAAGGAATATTACAGTAACTGAAGCACTTGAGCTGACCTAGATCCTTGGGTATGTTTAATGAACCCAGTTGTATTACAGTTTTAATAACTGAAAATAGACAGAATTAAATCATTTATACATCAGAAGATAGAATCTGTGAATTATAGTGATTTTTGTACCTGAATGTGAACAGTCACAAAGAAAAAAAAAATTAGTCACTGAGACTAATTTATCACTTCAGGGTGGCAAAGAAAGGCAAAGGATTGGGAACAGATGTAGGCTAACAAAGTCCTGCCATTGATAGCACCATCCTAAGACTTTGCTTTATTATCCAGTACTCGGTACGGTGTTTACTTTGTAGAGGAAGATGTGTTAGATGAAGCATATGGTAGGGAGACGCCAAGACACATAAAAGCAACTGAGCCTGAACGGTGAAGTAGGGAAGTCAGGATATTCCCTGTGGACATTTGGTGCAGTGGATTTGTAGCCACAACTAGTCTAAAGTTTATTCAAGGAGTCGGGGTTATATTGGGTCGTGAAGACTGTTTCAGAGGCAGTATAAAAGATTGGACAGTGAAATAAAAGAGAAAAGTTGTGGCTCAAAGAATAAAAGTCCATCTCATTGCTGAGACAGGAACTTTAATTTATTGGATGATGATATAGCATGATGTGGTATGGTTGTGCAGTTGTGCTTCTGCAGAGGAACTATGCCACTTTTTGGCATATTGTAGCCAGTTTACCACACTGTATATATACTGTACATTATGATCAAATTATGCCATACTTATATATTTACTCAATTTCCTTTTGTCAAGGAAAATCAAATGCTGAGGTGATACACATCTCTGGCTAACGTTTTTGCTTGTGCTTAATGTTGTTTTGAATTTAGTTCATAATATAGTCTTTTTCTCAGGGACCATTTTCAGGTGTAGACGCATGTTCTATTGCGTAAATGCTTCTGCATGGAAAGCATTTCCAATTTCTGCAGAGTTCAATGTTTCACACTGGCACGGTCAGCTGATCTTTTATCCAGTGATGATGATGTACATCTGTGAACTGCAACACTGTTAATCTGGCAATGTGGCCACTGTGTACATTTTTCTTAGTTGTATTATCTTAAGTGTCTGTTTTGTTGTAAATATTTGTTGTATTACCTTGTATGTATAATCTAGATCATATTCTGTGCCTCAGCAATAACCAAATGACGCCATGGGGTCCATTAAAGTTTACTGTAATCTAAATATAATGGAATGATTATTAGTTCAATGTGGTTTTGAAAAACTTGATGAGGTTGCTTGATGCAAGAGGGGTTAGCCATCTTATTAATCACTAAACTTTGGCACAGCGTGGTTTCTGAGCTGCTGAGTAGCCTGTCTCATTCAGAATCACTTTGCCCTGAAAGAACTATAAATATGCTCGCTATGTTTTAAACATTTTCGCACTTTTGTAAGTAAGACATGAATCCAGACCCTACAATCACAGTTTTTGGGGGATCCTCTGATGAGGTAACACTTTTATCTGGCTCAGGCAGATGCTGTAGCTTTCTCATTGCCTCTGGCTCAGTGCCAAATTCTTGTAAAATGGAAATCAGGCAAGTCACCGTCACTCTCTCAGTGGGTGGTATAAGATATAATGGCACATCTCAGTCTTGAGAAATGTCTACCTGTGATTCAGCAAAGACTTTTTTTAAGCATGGTAGTCTTTTCTCTTCTAATTTGAGCACAGATCTCTTTCTTAAAATGTGTACTGAAAATTACAATAAAAATATCTGAATAATAAAACTAAAAATGTTCATATTTTTTCGCTGATAACTTTGTGCAGAGCTGTGACATGAAAGCCTATAGAACATACAGTCATACAGCACTCTACGTTTTCATGGCCTGAATGTAAAACTAAAAGGATTTCACATCCAGATCAATGGTGAATTGCAAGAAATAGTTCAACCTATTCTCTAAAATATATTATTAACCAAGCAGGATTTTTTTCCCTTCTGTTTCTACAACTTCTGCCTGATCTTGTGAGGCAAGATCAAGTGAAGCACATGATATTTTTCAGCCATATTTAATTCTTCAATGAATCTTACATCAGTTTTGTTCAGTGTATCTTTTCAGTTTCCATTCGGTGTATCCAGTGTGTATATATTTTCTGCATGTATAGAATACAGGGGGAATTCTATGTGTAGCCACTTTAATGAGGATGATAGTTCTTTGGCGAGGGCTGTTGAGATGAGAGATGAGAGTCTCACTGGTGGTAATGGTATAGTAGTGTTATTAACGAGTACCATGTCCCAGAGGAAAAATGTTGGTTGGGGTTGCCAGGGTGGGCAAAGTCAGAATTAATCCTCATGCCCTTTACTTCACCCTGGTGTCAGGCAGCTCCTGGATGGATGGCAGCTGACAGCCAGTGGCATGCTCAGCAGTGCAGGCAACATGCTGGAGCTTGTATCTTGAACAGGAGGGGGTGAAGTTGTACCAGATTGTTCTGCAGACATGAAGCCATACTTTCAATCACTGTTTCAGTGAAAATACTGTTCTTTGGCCCGCTGGGCTCATTTGATCAGGCAGGAATTATTCATATCCCATTTGTGAGTCCTGGAGGCAGGCAGGTTCCTCATTTCCCGAGCTGCAGGTGGTTAGTGGTATGAGAGGTGGGTCTTTTCTGTATTGTACATGGACTCACTGTTATTGATGATGAGGTGATGAGTCAGAGGAGCTGTCCCATTAGCTTATTGTTGTTAAATACATTTTTAATGTGGATATTATTGTGTGAGACAATGCACGGTTGTTGTAAGCCTACGCACAGGTGCTTTTCTAGTGTAAGTGTTGGGTAAGTGAGTACAGGTCAGTGCTGAAAGCCAGTATGGAGGGTACAGGCTATAGGAAACCAGAATTTACTACACAATTTCTACAGTTGTTTTGAGTCTAATTAATTGAAATATTTGTAACAGGAGGTGTTCACTAGATCATTTCAATAACTTTCGCTCATCTACTCCCTTTTTTCAAAACCAAGCTAGAATTCTAAAAAAATCAGGAACACTGGTGAGCTGTAATGGCACCTGCTATAGCTGTATGTTGAAAATTCAGGGATGTTGTTAACAGTTGACCTGAAAGTAACACAGTGCTGTTGTTGGGGGAAGAGCACTTTGAATACTCAGGAAGATGACAGGCAGGTTGTCAGAGCAGCTGCTGTTGCCTCTGAGGTAACAGGCCAATGTCATGGCCGGTCAGAGGATCAGCAGCCTCTCTCCAGTGAAGGACAGCATGAAATATTCAAACTGCTGAAACTGCATTTTTTTCCACTGCTGTTTAAATGAGAAGCTGCCCATCACCCCCACAAATTGCTCAAACGGCCGGGACTCACTGGCAGCTAATTAGCAGAGCTACAGTAGATGGTGGGGTGATTAATGGGAATGGGATGTTAATGAACACTGAACGCAAGCCCGCATTTCCAAAGACTAAGACTGAATGATTGCTCTAAGACACCTGACGTTAGTTTCCAATCATGACTTAAAATTGTTTGGTTTAGAGTCAGGAAAATAATCATGTTTTAAAATATGGTCTGGAGGTACTGTAATTAAGGTCACACCACAGTGGTCTGCATTTGCCAGTTTTACACCAGAAAATGAGAAAATAATTTACTCTCCAGAGAAGCAATGTTCAAACTGTAATCTCAGTATTTACCACTGTGTTGGTAACTACCTGGAAATGAGTACCAGCTATTTAGAATGCAGGGGCACAGTGGTGGGTGCAAATATCATTTGTGAAAATAATCAAATTACCCATGACCTTAAATATTCTACATTTCAAAATGTGTTACCATTATTTTTTTAATCACAAAAGAAGTGTTTATATGGGCAAAAAGATATTAACCCTCCTTTTGTAATTGGGGTCATTTTGACCAAATTCAATGTTTATCATCTCTAAATACATCATTAATATCACTGTTTTGCTTCATATTTCATGACTTTTTCTAATTTAATGCGTAAAACTGTGTAAACATGAAATTAACATGATGTTATGGACACATTTTGTACCCATCAGTGTTTCAGTGGATTCTATTTTCAAAGGATTTCTATTTATCCTTATTTGAATAAGGTGTCTGTGTGGGGAGGTTATGTTTTATTTAAAGGGCTATTTAGGTGGTCAGCAAGAAACATGAAGTGCCTGACTCATAAACTTGGGTAACATTTTTTTTATTAGAATAATTTTCTGGAGGTTGAAATTGCTGGGGTCAAACTGACCCCAAGGGTAATAAAAAAAAATGTTAGTAAATTTGAATATAACAGCAGGGTTAAGCCTATGAGGACCTGTTCGTATCGGGAAAACTCATTTTTGAATAAACAAACAAACAAACAACCAAACATCAAACTATTATGAGGTGTATTGGAAATCTGAGGTCACAATTTGTCAAGCAGAGTTCTAGTACACTGAAACTGCATCCAGTTACCACTGGAACTGCACTGGGATTCTACCGCTGGAATCTGTCTGGTTCCATTCTGCTGCAACATGTGTGCACACAAAATGTGACACATTTAAAATACTCTATGAAGTGTTTTTTTGATAAACATTAATGCTCATAAGCAGGGGCGGACTGGGACAAAAAAACGGCCCGGGCATTTTGGACCAGACCGGCCCACCACATTCGATCACGCACACCTTTCCGGTCTTTTTGCTCTCTTAAATGTGTATACCAACTGTACAACTCTTTAAAGCCATAATGCCATGTAATTAGTTAGCTGTCATCAGCAGTGTTGGGAACGTTACTTTGAAAAAGTAATTAATTATAGTTACTAGTTACTTCTACTAAAAAGTAACTGAGTTACATCGTTGTCAAAGTAATTAATTACCAGGAAAATCAACTATTACGTTATTTTTTAAAAAATTGTTCAAATATGTCAAATTACTTGGCTGCCCCAGTCATACTGGCCTATAGTACTATAGTGGAACAATAAAATACAATAAATGAATTGGAATTTAACTTTTTTATTTTATTGAACAGGCCACAACTGGCCAACGCCTTTTTGGCATCTACTTCAGATTAGTAAGTACAGGTGCCTATCAGCATGAATGGAGAATGAGCCCAGACTGCACATAGGAAGGTCTTGGTGACAAAGTATACCACACAAATCCTTGTTTAAATCTGAATCTGATTCGATTGGTATATATATCTACCCATAAAGTTAGAACAAGGCATTAAAAAAGGCAAAAAAAAAAAAAAAAAGGCAAAATAATAATAACAATAATAATAATGATAATAATAATTTAGCACCTGGGTTACAAAACAAATTCACAAAGAGTACAGAAATGAAAATTACAGAAACCCTAAATGCCACTGTGTGTGTCATCTAGCCAATTACAGGCAGAATAATAAGAATCACTTCACTGTCATGGTTAACAACAAAGTGAGGTAATAAAGTAAAAGTGCACTCTTGTCTTGGGGAATTGAACCCCTGAACTCCAGCATGGCAGACGGAGACACTATCTGCTCTGCGATCGGGGATTATGTCTGTTTTGCAGAGTTTGGGCTCACATTTTTGGGCTCACACTGGTCCGATCGGTTTGAAAATTGACAGCCGCTTTTTTTCTCTCGCAGTTTCTCTGCACCACCTTTGCGTTTTCTCTCCATCTCAGTAGATCCTATGAGATAACGTTTGACCCACGTTGCACTCCACACTGGCGCACCGAGCCAAAGGCTCGTGATATGATTGGGCCAGCCCCGTGTCAGTGAAGAAAAATAACCTATGGGCCGCAGAGCAGCGTGTCTCAAGGCCCGGTGGTTAGTAAACAAACTCTTGCAATGACTTTATTTGCCAAAATCATTATGCAGGCGGGACCAAACTACGCAAAAGGGGTTGTTTAGCAATGTGATTGGGCCAGCCCAGTGTCAATCGGGCCGCTGATCTACTGGTTGTATGGGCAGGTCAGCTATTTAAATAATAATTAAAAAAAAAAAAAAAAAAAAGTGTCGGGGGACTGTCGGCCCACGTAGCACATCGGCCCACTGAGCAAATGCCCGGTGTGCCCGATGGCCAGTCCACCCATGCTCATAAGCAAAAATCAGCCAAAGATAGACGTGTAAATACTGAGCACATAAACATATGATGTATGACAAATGACAATGTAAATAACGTCCAATGGTGCTGTACTGCTATATGATAAAAGTGCACTATGCAGAGTTTGCCAGGGTCGACCCTTTAGACTCAACAGACAAAAAAAGCAAGCAAAAGAAATAAGCATGATGACTGAGTCTACATGGCTCTCACCACAATTCACTGATAGATTAGATGCTTATTCCACATTCCAAGATTAAAGTTATGAATGTATGAGGAAAAAACTCACAAATTTATGAAAAAACAGAAAAACTCAAGTCACAGCAATGTCTCTTCGAAATCTGGATGCTTGTGATTATATTGTGATTCTCGGCTAAAATCACTATTTTTTCTCATAAACTTTAATCCCAGAATGAGTTTTTTTCTTGTAAATTTACAAATTTAATCTATACCCCTCCCACAACCTCTCTGGCTATGTAATTGTTTTTTTCTCCTTACAATGGCCCTAATACACTGTCACATATAGAACTCAATGGTATGTGTTTGAAATTAATCCATATTTACTCAAAAAAATCACAATGAGTAAAATGATAGCTGGGAGGTAGATACAATTATATATGTACAATTGTCACCACAAAAGCATTGTCACTGTACTGTCCTTTGAACAAATATGTCCTATAGCGTAATGACATTGTGATGTCATTAGGAATGTACTGCTGAGGGGAAAGTCATGATGTTGGTTAGAGAGCTCAGATATCCCTTAAACAGAGGACCATGTGTCATCTGTTCTTCAAGTGTAATTGGCTCCTATTAGCCACTGAGGTTTGGTGGTGTGTGATGACTCTTGGCCCCATGTGCTCTTACAGTGCTGTCCAGTTTCAGCTTGTGGTGGATGAGGTCTGCACTGCAGGTAGTAGTAGACTCTGGATGGAGTATTCCTTTGGCCTCTGCTTCCCTGGTGTTTCTCTGTAGTCTGGTGGCCAGTGCTGTCAACCTTTATGTAGCTGAGTCCACATATACACACATATATATATATGGTCTTCAGTCAGCCTGACTGAAGACCATCCTTGGCACTGTGCTGAGGCAGAAACTTGTTGTGATAAACTTGTCATAGGCAAGTATTGCAAGTGCATAAAATCTGAATAACACAGAAGCATAGGAGAAAAACATTTATACCCAATGAAAATTGAATGGCACAATGTTATCTTTAATAAGAAATGCCTTCATGCCTTCATGCTGGGTATAGTGCAGGTGTTTTAGGATCAAATCAATCACTCCATGGTTGGCAACAGACACAAAATTAGAGCGTGTAAATGGTGGTTATAGGCAGTTGCCTTGATCAGATGAAGTACATGTTGATGAAGCGTAGCATTTCAAATCTAATAAGCATGGGGGACGCATGAGAAATGAGCCATTAACAACAAACCTGAAAAAAGACATAGCTGAACTCCACAGCCTGTGTCCGACCCACCGTGAGTAAAATCTATTAAAGAAACAACACAATTTTGAGTGGAAACACAAAGCTGGAAAACTGTTTCAAAGAATGCACAGCAGCCCATGTTTTTCTTGGTTTCACTTTGAAAACTCTTTTCCACCCCCTGGTTTCCAAAATGGCGGAAGTAGTTTCTGCCGTAGCACTACTACTGTGCTTATGCATCATTGAAAACATTTTTTCAGCTTTGTATTGCTGCTCAAAATCATGTTGTTTTCTGGTCTATTTCTTCTTCTTTCATTTTGAAACAGTGCACTCCTGGTGAAGCTATAAGTTAATGGACCAAACTTGGCACATGTATTACACTTACACTCACATTGGGGAGTAAATACCACTATATTGGTAAGAATCTGAACTATCAGATTAAATGTAAAGAGGAGAGAAAGCAGCTTAAATGTCATAGTGATGCTTTTCTATGTTCTATGAACATCTTACATATAACAGGCCACAGGACTTTCTAGATGAGTACTGAGACAAAAATTTCAACAGTTAAAGCATCTTAATGGAAAGTGAATTTTGCTCACCTTTTGCTATGTTTAGAACTAAGTTGTTCTCTGAGTGTGATTTAATATGATTCCATCTCCAAGCATCCAAAGATGCCCACCTGCATCTATAGCCAATTTCCACTGAAGCATGCAGGTTTCTAATCCAGGCTTCTAATTAAGATAAATAAATATTTGGATAGTACATGATTCAAATTCATGGCAGAAACTGGCAGAATTAGTCTCTGTTAAGTGTGCACCCAAGGCGTCTAATAATTCTGTCAAATAATGATGAAGTGATTGTTGGAACATCTTCTACTTGTCCTTGACAGTACAGCACAGCTTGGAAAAGACTCAAATTCCTCTCATTAAGTGAGGCATTTAGGGCCATGGACAGCAACTCAGAACCTGCTGTGAAGTGTTGGTGAAGGTGTCATTATAAGCTGGTGGACAACTTTGAGATGCAGAGAGGCAGGCATACGCAGTCAGTCTTAGCAAGGCCTGCACCACCTGTGATTTCTGAGCTCTGAGAGAATCACATTTTGTCATATTATGGGGCCTCGGTTTCATGATGAGCATTAGTGTAACCTAGCCTTTTCAGTCTACCCCTCCCACCCCACCACCTTGGTATAGAAAGGATGTTTATGATTCTTGTCATTCCAATTTAGCTTATCCAAAATAAGCACCTGTGCTCTCACTGCAAAAACCTGATTGAAATTAGCGTGTGAAATTGGAGGAATTAATGTTTGACCTCCAGTCAGAGGCAAGGGTCAGTATTCTCTCTCTCTCTCTCGCTCGCTCTCTCTCTCGCTCTCTCTCTCTCTCTCTCTCTCTCAACACACACACACACACACACACACACACACACACTTCTCATTAGCTCATTGCATCCATCTTTCACTGTCTCTCCTTAGGATTTGACTTATAAGTCAGCAAGCTTAATTAGAGTGTAAATCTGAGACACCTGAGCAGCTTGTTAGGAAAGAGTTTCTTCACCTGGTCAAAGGCCGATCGACCAGCCACTTGTGTTCATCCACAGTTCTGAATAAATCAAATCCATGTCAGGGGTTGCAGTTGTTCTCTCGGGAACCAGACTTGATCCATGTCGAGACCCACATGACTTTAGTGATTAGAGGGCAGTTGAAGGTTCACAGTGTCAGACTTAAACACATTGGTTCCCAAGGTTCATCAGTAGGACCATACATGATGGAAATATTGATTGACTTGATTGTTGCATTCAAGCTTGGTAGCAGGAACATCACAGATATTGATACAAAGCAATTATTCCATCGTGCCTGAAATGTATATAACAGTGACACTTTCACAAGACTCTGTAGAAGTTTAAAAAATGTTTTTTTGTAAACTTTGGATGCATAAAGTCACTGAACAGCATAATACAGGGCTGTGCCTAATGCATAATAATCCCTGCGGGTGCATTTATGATCAAACAGGGCGTGGGGACAGCAGACAAAAGGATTCTCCCCTGGTTCTTTGACACTTGGGAGCCTTTCTAATCAGCGGCCTTTGTGATGTCATCACCAGGGGATGCTTGTTAATAACCTTGCAACAAACAAACATTTACTGTTTGAACTTCAGCCTAATTAATCTCATCTGCCTCTATTAAGAAGCCCTGTGCTCTGACACCTAAAACTGGAGGGAAATGGGCCAGAGTGCTGACTGATAATAATGAGCCATTAGCACTGCTCTTGAGAAGCTTCCATTAAATTCAAAGCGAACCTCCTCACTGTTAAATAATGAACTTCCTCTCAAACATAAAAAATGTGTGGGAAAAGCCTGTAGTCTTGGCCCATATACACCACTAAATGTCCAACACTGACCCCCTTTTTTCACACCACTGGTTACCATTTCTGAAATAATTAGTCCCTTTTCTGTGATTAGAGAGAGAAACAAGTATCAATAAATGTACAGCATTTTTATAGTGCTTTTCTAGTCTACCAACCACTCAAAGTGCTTTACAATGTTTACCTCATATTTACCCATTCGCACACAGATGGCAGAGGCTACCATGCAATATGCCAAGCTGTGCATCAGGCACTGTTAGGGGTTCAGTGTCTTGCTTAAAGACACTTCAGCACACTCTCTGGAGGAGCTGGGGATCAAACTAGAAACCCTCTGATTATCAGACAACTGTTCTACTTCCTGAGTCATGCCGCCTCACTGTAGAGCTCGTGACACCAGTAGTGCATAGCGTTTAATAGTAATAAGGCTGATCATAACAGAGTGATCCTAACTTTACCAGTCATGATCAGTCTGCAGGTAGTGTCTCCTTTTCAGAAGACTTCGGACCCAAATCAGTACTTTGTTACCTCTCAACAAAAGCAAGAATTTTCACAGTGACTCTGTTGGCATTCACTCATGCCTTTGTTGAAATTCTGAATGCTGGGACAATTAAAGGGAGTGTTAATTTAAAATGAAATCTTTTAAACTGAAAGAGGGTCTTTAAGAAACAGGAAAAACATTAAGTAAGAGAGAAAGATGACATTAAGGGTAAAGGGGAGGGACATCTTTTAGCACTTAAGAGTTCTTAGTGGCTTCACTACACATGGAGACTGATGACAATGCATGCCTCCAGGTAATCATATCACAAAATCATTGATTCATGGGCCATGATGCTATGTATTGCCAAACATTAGGCACTAACAAAGAAAGGAGCACTTGATACTGAAACTGTTCCCACTGATAGAAATGGGTAACTCCGCAGCTATCTAGATGAAGCATTTATAAAAAAAAAAACAAATAAATAAATAAAAAAGTTGCCTACAGTTAAGTTTCTCTGATAAAACTACATTTTGTAACATCAGCAGCAATGTTGCGAAAAACTCTAAAACAATATTTTGAAGTCATGATATATTATACTTTGACTGTACAGTCAGGCTGTGGCCTGCTAGACATGCATATAGAGAAGAAGACGATGAGTCAGAGCTTTGCATAAGGCAAGGACATTTGGTGCCTGGACTAAAGAACACTAATGAATCTTTTCTCTGTCTCTCCTTTCTTTATCTTCTTTTTTTCTTTCTTCCTTTTTGCTGGGCTCAGCTTAAACCCCGTCCCTACGTCCTTAGAAAGTCACTCAACTGGATAAAGTCATTTACCTGGATGAAGCAGAGGGGGGTGAGAAAGAGAGAGGTGTGAGGGGATGTAGGGCAGAAAAGAGGTCTTTGAGAAATATTTGTGAGGAGGAAGAAGCAAAATGAAAGAGGAACAAGGAAATGTATTAGAAAAGGCAAATAAGCAACATGTAGCTGGGGGACTGGAGATGAAGTTTGAAATACATGAAAAAAGACAATGAATGAATTCTTATCAGTACATGACCAACACCAAGTATGTGTAGCCTATATCTTAGGAAGAAATGAGTTTTGGGCAGATTACTCTTTTTTTCCAAGCAGGGTTTTTCCAAGCAAGACATACAGTCCAAACTCACCATAATCACGACTCAAGATTAAATCAGTCAGCTCTAAAAGAACACAAAAGGTTTAAATGGGAAATGTGCATTCATCCTGTTTTCATCTCCCTTCTTGTGTAAAGTGATACACAATATCACCGGTGTCTTTTTGACACAATTTCTTGATATTTTCTTTAGAACACACACACACACACACATGCACGCGCGAGTGCACACGTACACACACATAAGATCCATATCACTGACAGGCTTTGAGATGCTTTTCGGCTAGCACAGTGTCTACAGTGGCCCATTATATACAGTACATTACTGCTCATCGCAACCTTTTATGGCCATTATCACACATTGTTATCCACTTATTACCATAATTGTAATGGTGTTCGCATCTTAAGCCATTTTTACAATCCAGTCCTGACATCTTAGTTTTTATTCTTACTTGCCTCTTGTGATTACTGTAGGCCTTTCCCCTCCCTCACACATCAGCTGCATACATGCACTATGTGTGTATGTGTTCATTTGTATGTTTGTGTCTTTGCATTAGATATCTTCGCTCCATATCTCTCCAAACCTCTGGGGAAAAAAAGCAATGGAACATTGTTGAAAATGAATACTTAAGAATCCCTCCTGAACATACATTAAATGTTCATCATATACAAATGTCAGGGTGAATCATCAAACATACTGTGATGCTTGAACACTGCTGTCCCGCTGATTAATCCTGTTTGCCCATCCTCTATATACAACATGGCAGTGTACAGTCACCTGACATAAGAAGTGACATTGTTTCACATTTTGTTCATCAATGTTATGTAAAGGCAGCTGTTAAACTGCTGACATAATGAAATACTGAAAAAGGCACACACTGCTATTCTTTTCTTATACAACCAAATATCTACCTATCTATCTATCTATCTATCTATCTAACTAACCTATGTCTTTATGTATGTATAAATTAATTGATAAATTTGCAGGTTATTTGTTTTGTTTTGTTTGTTTGTTTGCTTGTTGTGTTGACAGCTCTGCGATTACATTATAGTAAATGGTAACATGTTAAATTACCAGAGCAGATGCTTTGAAATTCCCATGCATCTGTGCACATTATTTCTTTCAGTCTGCAGACTGCCCTCTGGGTTTTCATATCTGATCTCCCCTCATGGTTGGAATGGAAGCAATGTCTTTGGTGCTAATCATCCAAATACATTCAGACTTCTCTAAGCAACTGCAATTAAAATCCAGATGTCACACGAATACCGACGTGTTGAATGACCCACTGAATTGTCATTACCACTTTGATTGCTCCATTTTAACACGATTTGCAGTAAAGTGAAAAAGAGGTGACATCACACTGATTCCAGCTGTTTGCTGTTGCCATGTTTACTCCTGCCACTTGCTTTCATGAATCCATGATCTCTCACCAGAGATGTTGCAGTAAATTAAAAGGTGGGTAAACTATGACCTCCAGTCGGTGATCATTATAATGCAAACATTCACCAATGTAGACAAACATAAATTGTATTTTCCATAGGACTCTGTCCTCTTTTAACCTAACGTGCATCAATGTGACTCTGTGATAGCCTAGACCTATTTACTATGATTTAGATCAGAAAGATTTATGTCACCCCAGAGAGGTGACTGAGCTGTATTCTGCACATAAAAAAGTGGGTAATTTGAGTTTAGATGGGTTTACCCTTCAACGCCTCCCTGCCCTTCACTCTCCCTCCTCCTCTTTGCTCTTTGCAGCTCTGCCTGTTTGACCTTGGCTCCAAAATTCCTGTGATCATTATGTAGACCTTTAATTAAGAGGGTCGATGGGCTCTGGGCCATAGAGAGATGCCGACTTCATAGGTCGATCACCATTCTCTATGGCTTATTAGACACAGTTTTGATGAGATTAGTACTTCCATGCTGTGCTGCCATAATCTCCGAGCAGTCCTCTGCCACCCTAAGAGTCACCAGTGCCCTTTCTTTTCTTTTCTTTTCTTTTTTCTTTTCTCTTCTCTCTTCTTTTTTCTTTGATACATTGATACTGACCATATTGAGACCATATGCATTGGCAAGGTGATGGCATAACATTTTATAAAATAGTTGAGAACTTAACTTCATTCTCGACGTGCTGTAGCCTATACCTGAAAATGACACTGTTTCCCAGAATGCCAGACACTACAACCAGCCCACAGGATTTTAAGGAGCAGAGGAGCAACAGACTACAGACCAGTCTATTCATACCTGCCTCCAACATTTAAGTTGATGTTAATTTTATTTAAAAAAAAAAAAAAAAAAAGCAGAAAATTCACATTTACTTGCTTAAATAGCTCACAGGCTACTACATGAAGTCAACATTTCCTGACAGTGATGAAAAAAGGTATGACAGAAAGAACACTGCTAACTCGCCGTTTTCGTTTGACCTTTATTGTTCTTTTGCATTGTTTTCTATGCCTACAACAATTACATGCATGGTTAGATTAGGCCTATTCCTTTTCTGCCTCTTTCCGATCCACCTAGCTGATGTCAAATGGCAAGCAAATAGACTCACAAGATAAAGATTATTTTCAGAGGTCGGAGGCTATCGATAACCAGACAAGCTTGGCTGCTTGTCCCTTCAGTTTGATGAAATATGACAGTTCAGAGACACAGGCTTGCACAAACATGGCACTCCAGTGAACATGTCGGCCTCCCTGCCTCATCTTAAGATCTCTCTCTCTATCTGTCTCACTCGCTCACTCACTCACTCATTCACTCACTCACTCACTGTAATATGAACTCCTTCAACAGATTTTTTTTTAAAGAAATGCTCTTTAGATGTACACCTTGTTCTCTCCCCAGGGTTTTCTCAATGATGTTGCTTGTTTTGGACTGCAGTTTTCAACTCTCTGCCACACATTATCTCATTTCTGCATTTCACATCAGAAATGTCATATGTCCTTTATCTTCTACAGTCATTTGCTGGATTTGGTAAATGATACTAAACTAGGTGGGCAGGCCGATATATTATTGCGATCAAAATGCATGAAAAGCATTTGTCTTGTGAGAAGATATTTACATACAATAGCCTACAATACGTTATGAAATACTTGAAATATTCATCTGGCAATCAGGTGAATACTGAAATACTAATAAAGTCAGCTTTCTGTCTTTGGCTCTATGCATATCCCACCATGGGAGGGTTACCAGCTGCAGTTCATAGGCCAACTGACATACTGAACAGAATGAAAACTGTTAAAAAATAAATATTGGTTGATGATGGTGATGGCCAGGGACTCTGCTAGGAATTCTGCCTAGCCTTCCTGACATTATGACAGTAGTTTTCCAGCTTGCCATCCCAACTGGAAAAAAAAAAAACAAACAAACAAACAAAACAAAAAAAAAAAACTTTTACTGTACTTCTGCTTTTCCTCCCACTGTATAAGGACTGCTGGCTTCAGTGACTTAAACAGCCACGTTGGCCAGTCTCGGGTCTGAGTCCTGCTCGTAGCGGTAGTGATAGACCTCCATCTGGTCTCGGCATGCCTCTCGGATGTTGTTTAGCCACCTTTTGATGCCCTCCCGATTGAGATAAAGCACCATTAGAAACACCACCCCGATCAGAGCTAACACTATGCCGAGGAACACGTAGGAAACCGCCTCAAGGTTCTCATTCATACAATCCACGTCCTCGCCTCGGAGCTTCTCCAAAGGGAACCCTCTCTTGGCCTCCGGTTCGCTGCACAGGAGACGCCCTGCATCCGGGCACTGGGACGAGTTCTTCAGCCAGTAGTAAAACGCCTCCAGATCACAATTGCACCGAAACGGGTTCATGTATAAGTAAACGCGTATGCGCCTTTGCTGGTACAAACTGGACACGTTTTCTCTCCCGATGGTTTCTATAGAGTTATTTATCAGCACTAAAGTGTGAAGATTGTAGATGTCTAATCTTATCAGTGGTATCGACTTGAGCTGATTCCCTGCCAGCTCAAGTATGTGAAGGTTGCGCAAACTTTGGGTGCCGAGCGCACTTGAAAGTTGCACAGCGGCTGTAGACATCAGCGAGTTGTTCATGTAAAGAGAGCGCAGCTCCAGTAAACCGTGGAAAGCCCTCGCTGAGATAGACACCAGTCGATTGTGGCTCAGATCCAGCAAATGCAAACGGGGGAGTCCCACGAACGCATACGGTTCAATAGCTTGTATCCCGTTATAGGACAGCGAGAGAGTCGTCATTTCCAACTCCGTGCCGTTGGTCGTGAACGCACCCCTCTGTAAAGTTGAGATGTTGTTTCCCCTGAGTATCAAGGTGGACGTCCACTCTGGTATGCCTGCTGGTACCTCGGTATCCTCCCCATCACGGCAAGTTACTGTTCCCGAGTCTCTGGCACAGATGCAGGATGATGGGCACGCATCATCCGCTGTGACAGGCGAAAACAACAAACACACCACCGCTGTAAAATATAAGCACCACTGATTCCAAAGAGCAAAAAGACACTTTGAATTGTCGGCACTGTGAAATATCCACATCTTCCCCCTGATTTCAGTTTCAAAGCAAGTATATGTCGGTGTGTCTTCCGATCACAATCCTCCGAGGCATATAAAGTCGAATGAGTCCGGCGTCGGTCACTTTAGATTGACGGCCAGAATAGAAAAGCTATTTTTATTCCTCCTCATCGTGGACCTCTGTGTGTCTGTCTGGTGAAAAGTGAATTTGTCTTCACAGTATCTTCGCATGGGATCGTTGGAGGGGAGCCGATTGTGGCTGTGTGGAGAGCTGCTGATCCGCGCTCCCTTGGTGGTATTTTTGACGCCTGTCACGGGAGGGAGGGAGAGAGGGAGGGAGAGAGAGAGAGAGAGAGAGAGAGAGAGAGAGAGAGAGAAAGAGGGGTGGGGGGCACACACGGTTATACTAATAGATGTTTATGTAGGCCCACTCGTTTGCTTTTTTTTTTTTTTTTTTTTTTTTTTTTAACTATTTTTATCCAACTGGATTTAGACGCTCTGACAAAATTGCTTTTAACATTCATTTCAGTCAGCGTGTTGAATTGCACTGTGTGAACTGAGAGAAAGAGGCAAAAAGCCACAGAGAGCGAGAGAGTGAGGAGAGGAATTCAACAGCTGAGCGACAGCTATATCCTTACACACCAATTCTTATGAATGAAAAGCACAAATAGCCATTTCCCTTCATGTTCCAGCTTCAGAGATAGAACAGCAAAATGTAATTTCAAAGGTTGAGGAGAGTGGAGACTCTGGCCGAACATTTTAATTTGATGTAGAGTTAGATTAGGTTGTTTAAGTGCCCTAAGGGTCTAGCTTTTTGTGCTGCCACTTGACTTTGATACAAGGAGCCAACATTCTGCGGCAAACTGTATTCATTTTTAATTTAGTTTTGGGTCTGGAGGGCGAAACCCATAGGCTACTTTGAATAAATTTTAATTTTCACGTGGGGTGAGGGTTTGCCTGTACGCTTGGCTAAATTGGTAGATCACGATTCACGAGGCTGAAACATTCATCTTATCCCTTGCAGATGGAGAAACCTAAATGATTGTTCCTTTAACCTTAGTTAAAAGTGTTCACTGTTGTGTGAAATTTAATTACTTACATGAGACCCACTGTCTTCATGAGCAATGTCCCGAGTTTTCACGGTAAAAGAGCACAATTTATCAGGACTAGATGCAACAAGGGGAATTTACCGCCCGGAGAGGCAGGCGTTTCCTTTCCAAATCATGCTTCGATTATTGCAGCATGGATTTACGGCATCTTTTGTTTGTTGCAAATCAGCTGCTGTAATTACATTGGGCAGTGGAGCCTGTTTAATGGGCCTTGGTAGGAGCTCTCAGATTGATCCCCTCTCCAGAGAGAGTAAACTCGCTTTCGGAGAGTTGGTCATGCATCTCCACGTCTCCAGTATGGAGTTGGCAAACAAATCAGTGAGCTTGTATAAATAAGCCAGTTCGAGCTCAGCGACTTGCCTCGGCGGGTGGTGTACGTCGATGGGACCGGTCTGTCCCTGTCTCCATATTTGTTGCCCTCCCGAGATTTAAAAGGTACAAGACAGGCGCAATTTCCAAGAAATAAAGTCTGGGCATAATGAAAGTGATGTGGATTGCATTTCAGTTAAGCAAGCAGGTCGGTGCCTTATCTGTCTATCTATCTATCTATCTATCTATCTATCTATCTATCTATCTATCTATCTATCTATCTATCTATCTATGTGTTTGTTTCGTCTCAAAGGTGTTGTTAGGTAGGAAGGTGGAGGGCCATGGTATGGTGTTACAATCACAATAACTTAAAAGTGCCATAAGTCTTTTACTTAAAGTTGATAATAAATAAACAAATGCTGAAACATATTTCATCCGGCAAGCAATATAGCTGTTGAGCCGTACCGACGCAAAGTGGGTGCTCAGCGACACATAAGCTGCTTACCTATAGGCTTTAGGCCAATGAAAGGTGATTTTCGGTCATATGTGCCTTCACTCGGTATTTTGGATTTGAGCTCGGCACAGCCAGTAGGAACTGATGAGCTATCCATTTTTATGAAATTGTTAAAAGTGCTGAGATTGTTAGAGACTGGCTTAGCTACAAAATAGAGCAGAGCCAGAGGGGGCGAGCGATTCAGCACCACGGACAGCGCCGAGACAGAGGCGCACTGTGCACTCTGCTATGCCAGACCTGCTGCTGATAGCGCTTTACCTTGAGGAGGAAAGAAAGAAAGAAAGAAAGAAAGAGAAAGGAAGGGAGGAAGAAGGAACCCCTCAGAAGGAAAGCCCACCCCCTCTCCTTCCTCTGTGTTTGTGTGATAAACACCTACATGCACTCTTTGAGCGTGTGTGTACTTAGGGGTAATACCTGATACTGATAGTGAAAGATAGCTATTCCCTATAGTGCTACTGTTACTCAGTTCCTGACCCACATGCTTTGAATGTGTCTGTGTGTTTGTATGCGCTTGTGTGCATGTGTGTGTTCATCAAGATTGTTAACTAGGTTAAAATGAAATAAAAAAAAGAAAAAAAGAAAGAACTTTAAAGTGCAGGGGGAAAAAAAAACTAAGGGAAAACTGAGACCCAGAGCTAATAAAAGGAATTAAAGGTTCATTGTCGATTTTAGTTCAGGGGTAAAAGATAAAATGATTGAGGAGAATGGGACAGAGAAATTTAAAAATGAATTATATCCAACCAGACGGGTGTAATGATTGGATTATATTCTACTGTGATCAATAAAATAAAGGAATGAATTAATAAACAAACAAACAAATAAACAAACAAACAAATAGAAATTTACTGTTCTTTTAGCATGTACTGCATGTAGGTTTTAAAATTTGGTCTTAAACATCAAATTAATCAAACATAAACTAATAACAGTACATATAACATAAAAGTGTATTAATAATGCTGTGCCTAAAATACAGTCACACAGTCACACACACACAAACACACACACACACACATACACACAGTGCTGGGGATCTGTGTGTCTTGTGGCTAAACTGTTTTTGTCACCACAGGCATGGAAGATAACACAAAACATAGGACTGTTTGCATGTGTGTGGGAGGGGTGTGAGTTTAGGGTGTTTTTGTATGCACAAATTTGTTTGTGTGACAAAATGCACACGGTGGTGACAGATAGTCACATGTAAACTGGATAAAAACAACTCATTCAGTTCAAGTGTGGACATACTGTAGCACCCACGCCAGCACGCGTGTGCACACACACACACACACACACACACACTGCTTGTATAGCTTATCTGCTGTGACGCCTCTTGTAGTTTGAGAGTAAATCGAGATGTTTTTATGTATATGTCACCCAAACTGATAACACAGCACACTCACAAAACTCGGGATGCTAGCTCACTTCAGCTGTCCCGGACAATGTTAGTGTTATTGTGCAGTGGGTCAGTTGGGTATTAGTCAGTAGCAGAAAGAGAGAGTCAAGGTTCTATATATCCATTGTCCAATTGCAAATCAGTAAATTTAAGATGCTAATTTAAAGCCATAGTTGCAAAATTGCTTTTACCTGTCTTGAAATAAATACTGCCTAATAGTATCCTTCCTGGCAAGTGTGAGCCCATTCTTTTTAATAGACATTTGATACAAGGATAACATACTGACTGGTCTGAGCTCAGTGGCCCATGTACAAACCAAGGGCAAACCAATCCATTTGGTATTTACTTAATTGGGGCAGCTGCACAGCAACAATACGCTCTCATTACTCAGTGACACCCAGACTCAGTCACAGAGGGTGCAAACAAAAGGACTGTTTTCTTTTTCACTCTTCCTGTCTCTCTCTCTCTCTCTCTCTCTCTCTCTCTCTCTCTCTCTCTGTGTGTGTGTGTGTGTGTGTGTGTGTGTGTGTGAGTGTGTGTGTTTACTGAGTGACTGAGAGGATCCATGTAAACAAAGACCAGCAGAGCAAGGCCTCTGTGTCCTGATGAAGAGGGCAGGTAATCAGAAAAGCAAAATGTGTTTCCCCTTTCACATCTACTGGCCCATGATGAACTTTTCTTTCAACTGCAGAGGAAAGAATAAATATTCAGCCTTTAAATCATGCTATTCTTCAAACAGGATGGGGTAATTCCATGTTTCCAGTGCTAATTAATGTGCTTCCTGAATTTTCTTGAATCAGATGTCATTGTCTCAACACTAGTGGGCTCATCTGCTATATTTTCCCTTATTTCAACATATTTACACTTAGCTTTAGCAATATTCGTGGAGCAAGTGCAAAAATATCAGAAAGTAGTGGGATTATCTCATCCTACGGGATTTTTTTCCCGCTTGTTTAAAGAAAAACAAAATGTTAAGATTTCAATATGAGACTAAACGAGTTGATGGATCTGTTTTTGCTGTGTAGTGAAAAATTTTTAGTTTTGTCAAACATGCTAGCCTCTTGTTTATTAAAACCTTTTGCTATTGCTATTATGTTTTTCAATTTGTTGGATCTGGCACTAAAAAGAGGGATCAGGTTGTATCAAGAAGGATTATAGGATCCATGGGTGGCATTCAAAGCAGCCAAAATTTGATACTTCTATAATTTAAAGCTCTAACTCTTCAGTGTATATCTCATATTATGCCCATACACCTCCATATAACTCTAACACAGCACTGTCAGGGCAACCAAGAATCACACTCCTAGATCTCATAGAGGTTCACTGTCATGCCCAAGGGCACTCTGCCTGGAACGGATGGATTCTGGCTGCGCTGCGTATCTAAAGACAGATGAGGGCAGAGGAAGGGAGAGAGAGAGAGAGAGAGAGAGAGAGAGACAGAGAGACAGAGAGACAGAGAGAGACAGAGACAGAGAGACAGAGAATGATGGAGAGCGGCCTTGCTGCTGGTCCTCCTGATAAGCACAAAGGGCCAAATTAACATCAGGTTGTTTTCCCCGGTAAGTCATGAGGGATTGTGTTTCTTCCTTCAAACGCACAAGGACATCTGCTCAGCCCCCCTCCCAGGACCCCTGTGCCTGTTCCATGGGTGTCTGCTCTATCTGCCCGTCCAGTGGGCTGAATTAGGGGTGGCTGCTATTCACAGCTTGTTGCTGGGATATTGTTATGGTACCCTCCTCGTGGCCTTCAGTTTGACACTGAACCTTGTAATTGATTTACTCAACATTGCCCATCCTCATCGTCTGAGTACACTGGGTGTGTGTGTGTGTGTGTGTGTGTGTGTGTGTGTGAGAGAGAGAGAGAGAGAGAGAGAGAGAGAGAGAGCGTGCACACAGGTGGGTGAGTGGCCAGTTACCCATTACTTTGGCAGTGGATTTTTCCTCCTATCCTCATGTGTTTTGTTATTGCTGAGAGCTGTTGTGCACATGTGTTTATTGGCAGCGGTTTTTGTGTGTGTGTGTGATTACAATGTACAATGTAATTTTTCGCTCACTGTAAAATCCTGGAAGCCATGGTATTGCAGTCCCATCTCTTATTTCAGTTTCATTTTCACTGCCTCGTCACTGCTGCCAGAAATGCGTCTCCTTTTGTCACTCATTACCCTTGTTTTAACAGCCAGCCTGGTCTTTCCTTCATCTCTCCCACCAGCTGCCACATGGCTGATACACACGGGACTGAGTCACAATCTAATACTATGACCCAAGAAACACACACACCCACAGACGTACACAAACTCACACACCTGCACACAAAGACTGTAGACACAACAGCCTCCAATGGCACAGTTAGTGTAGGTAGGAGGGAGGTTAGATTTCCCAGTATGACTCAACACAACCAGCACATCAGAGGCATTTTCAGCACCTTGGACAACGCACTGGCACTTTATTTTTTAATACAGCAATCATGTCTAGAGCAAAGGCGCTAGACAAATACTGTAGCCCAGAAATCATGCAGTATCTACTCGATATTGACAGAACTTGCACTTTAAGATAGAGTGTGTGTCATGGTGTTAGACTGACCTACAGTGCTGCACATTTTCATTTTTAGCACTGATGCCTCTTAAAGTGAATGCAGCAGTTAGAATTTCAAAGACTCTTTATCCAACCACATCCCTCTCAGTGGATACGTTTTGGCTGTTGTGGGGATGAAAACAATGATGTTTACTGTTGCCATATTGTGCAAATCAGTTTTTTTTTCTCCTTGCACTTCCATATGTAAATGTATTGTGATTGTGTCTAACAGTGGATGAATTGTGAGAACTGAAATCTCTGCTACAGTTTCCTTTTTTAAAAAGTCATGTCATTCCACAAGCTCAGGGCTGACAATCTGCATTTATCTGACCCAAGGTGAATAATCACTCTCACTCTCATTTTCTGTCTTTTCTTCTCAGAGCTGAAAGCCAGATCCCTTGGTGAGTCAGCCAATCATAGCGGTGGTTCATTTGCATGAAAAAAAAAAAAAAAAAAAAAAAAAAAAAACACCCACAGAAAACAGTCTGTTTTTAAAATGGACACATAATGGGAGGCTGGAACACACAGTACACAAACTGGATTTAGGATTTTTTGGCAGCTGCACCTTCACAAACATTTTTAACAACCAAGAAACTGTGTTAAATTGCTGAAAAGGAGAAATATAATAAAATGTGGGGCCTTTAAATTACAGGCGGGTCTCTGGCACTTTTTGGCCAAACAGCCATGTCACTCCCACAAACCTCCTGTCTCACATCTCTCTTGGATCCTGTCCCTTTTCCTACCACTGGTCAAAGTTGTTGCAAGACATAGATATCAGGTTGAGTAATAAAAATTAAATTTTCGTTCCTTTTCCATAGAGACCCAGAGGCATAAATCTGTCACTATGACAGAGATGTGAAGAGCACACAGACACAAATACACTCACACACACTGCTGTCCCATTAGAGGATGCCAGGGGACTTACTGTGCTACACAGGGGTGCTCATGGGTAAAAGCAGCTCCATCTGAATCATTCCCTCATCTTTCTCCGTTCGCTGTGTGCATGCCAGTTTGTGTGTGTGTGTGTGTGTGTGTGTGTGTTAGTCTGTGTCCATTACTAAAAAGAGGAAATGGGGTGAAGAGTTGAAGGACTCTGTAACAGCTATGAGTAATGCAGTTTACACACACACACACACACACACACACGGGGTCCAACACTATCTTTCTGACCCAGCAGGTTTGCATAAAACCCTTCAGAGAGGAGGGTGGGTGTGATGTGTTTGTGGTGGAGATCAGGGTGATATCCGTCTTCTCCAAAGTCCTCCACATCAAAGACAAACTACTGCAAAACAGCTCAGAGTTGAAAAGAGCAGTAAAGACAGGAGCACATCCCCAGTAGTTCAACTCCCCTTCACTCTCTCTCTCTCTCTCTCTCTCTCTCTCTCCCATCCGTTCCACCCACAGTCTGTCTCTATTTGTCCACTCCACCTGTCTCTCAATCTGCCCATTCATCTATCCGGAGACGTGCTCCTTAAACAGTACTCCACCACCGGATGAATAAGAGATGAGGAGATGGGGAAGGAGAGGAGAGGAGAGGATGGAGATGAGGGGAGAAGTGAAGAGGTGAGGCGGTCGGTCCAGCGCAGTGCAGTCAGATACCTGTAGGGATGAGGGTGTAAGTGGATCCTGAGGAGCTGGTGTCACCTGTCTTGGGACCATTAATTAGTCATTTAGAGTTGTAATGGAGTGAGCCACGGCCAGACAGACACAGCCAGCTAAACAAAGCTGAGTCGCAGGGGCTAGATGTAGCTGCTGATCACCCTGTGTGCCCAGTGTGGAAAGCTAGAGAGCGGTCAGTGGAAATGACTGAACCCATGTCGTATCAGACACTCATTCACACACACATACAGGTGCACCAGAGCATAAGATATTCTCTCTTCTGGCTTTGAGACACAATGGGCGAAGAGCCAGTCTGATATTCAAAGGCAACAACATTCATCATCTATATTACCTGCCACTAAATATCCTTTTGATACACCTCAAATGTCAATTATAAGGTTTCAACTGAGGCATGCTGTCACACCTTACAGTTGGAGTTATGTTCAAATTCTTCAATATTCACATTATGCTTTTTACAGAGGGTTAGAGGAGTATACCAGTGATTCTACATAATCACTCACATATTATCACTAATATCTGCAAAATGTATATATTTCATATTTCTGCCCATCTTTTCCCAAAACAGTAATATTTTACAATGTCAAGATCAATTTTTTCTACCTTTTATACAGCCATTTATTTCTACTCATTCCACCACAGTGTGAAAATTAACACTCAAGTAATCCACATAAGTTTTCCTGATAACAGCCACACTGTTTTGTTTTAATGACTTGGAGTGAAACAGGAGTGGAGTGAAACAGTCTTTCTGCCTGAAAGTAGTCCCCAGGGAAACATCTGCGTGACAAAGTGAATTACCTGTTCTGTAGTTTATGAATAGTGATGACTTTGTTAGCCAGAGAAGCAGAGCATTATAAAGAAAAATTCAAATTTGAACATTGTAGGATTGATTTGATTTCATGGTGTCGTGAAATCTTTAGTACCTCCACGTGATTTGCAACATGGTTTGTTGCAAAGTAAGATGCAAGCAAATTGTAGTAAATCAGACAAATGTTGAAAATCACTGGTGTGGTCCTTTAAACACTTTTATGTGACATATTGCATTTCCATGTCAAATATAAATATTTTAATTTATTACACAAGTACAGTTGAAGTTTGCAGTCATAACCTCGTAGTCATACACACTCTTGATATTTTGATGCGTCTGAAAGCAATATGATCTGGGGTTTGACAGGATTCAGGTAAGGGATTCAAATGTATTTTATTTCTGTGGAAATCAACATAACATTAATTACTCATGTAGAGGGTTAAATTCCTAACACAGTCCATTAACTTATTGCACCTGTACAGTGTGTTCAACACTGTCTTCTCCAAGTGCTCTATGGTTTACTGAGATCTCGACAAAGCTTGTAAGGACCATTGAGTTTCTAACGATCATGTAACAATCAATTGATATGGATACTTGACCTGCTATGAGGATATTTAGATTGAATTACAAAGTGCACAAGGTATCCTCTTGTATTTCTCAGATGCACTGCTGGCAAAGAACTTAATTATATGTGATTTAGGGTTATGGCGTTGCACTGATGTGTGTTTTTTGTTGATGTTATTACTTTTCATCGCTCTTTTCCTAGTGCTATTATATCTAATGCTTTACTTATTTTTCCAACTTGCAGGACTAGTATTCTTACTATCTGAAGTTCAGTATGAATAGTGTGATATTACATGAGAACATATATTCTAAACTACTGTGCACCAGATTCATTTATTCTGTAAAAGTTTAACTCCCAGAAGGCCTCATGGATTAAGTTGAGCACTACACAGTAATGACTCCTCAGCACTTCAGTAATGGATTGATCTTCTAAGATCTCTTCAGGGTCTGTAAGGAACATTAAGTTTCTAACGATCACGTAACAATCACATGATATGGATACTTGACCTGCTATGCCGGTATTTAGATTGAATTACAAAACGGTTGATATCTGATGTTCAGGTGACCGCTATTTGTCCTTCTGGCCATTATTGACGGATGATACTGAAACCCTTGTGGCAGTTAGACACTCACTCCAAAGGGTGAAACATATCAGTGACACCTCGGAAAGTGAACCAACTAGCTGAGTGCGGGTTAGAAACTTGCAGAGTAGCTGTGAGTGGCTGGCTGCCAGCCCCGTTAGGAGGGGTTAATCAGTCCCAGTAGTAGAAGATCCTCTTTCATTGCCACAAAATGGTGGAAACTGCTTTGTAAAAAGAGGCTGTGCTTCCATTTGACTCCCAGATAATTACGCTAAGAATACTATAATGTAAATTTTCTGTTACAAATTGTGGCCAGTCATTCATTTAAACTACAGTAATGAAACCCTATATTATAACACCAGCTAAAATGAGCTCACATTTTTGGGAAAACAGAGTATTATGGAAATTTGCAGTGCACAGTGATCACTGTCTAGCCATCCTGACAGAACTCCCTCAACATCTCTCAATTAACCTTTACACTGTCATATCCTACCAGGCTGTCCTGATGGGGCCAAGAAAGAGGCAATATTTATGTTTGACAGGGACTTTGGAGCAGTATTACCCATCCATCAGCTATCAGGCTGTTCATCACTTCTGCCCACACTCAGGGTGAACTTTTCTGGGCAAGTGGCCTCTGTTCAGCTCTGCAGGCAGCAGGACATTGTGGAGATAGAAGACCAGCTGAGTCCAGTGCTCTCACCTCTCATCTATTCAATAATTGATGTGTGTGTAGTTGCTGAGAGATATGCGATCTGAGATCTCCAAAACGATGCTTGGTGAAAGGAGCTAGTTAGCAATAGTTGGCATCTGCAAGATAACTGCCTGAGCAGTGCTCATTAGCATTACCTTGGAGGACTCGTGCCATCCATTTAGAAGTTATCATTACAGTGCAAAGAGATGCATCTGACTTTGGGCTTGAGCTTAAAATAACCTTAACAGATGCTGAGAGTGTTAGCTGGCGTCGGCGTGTGAGTTCATGGGAATATGCCTCAAAGTGATAAAGGGTAACACGGCAGCAGGGTGGTGCCGTGAGCTGGGACAACACCCTTCAAACAGGGGGACCAGGGTGCCTGCCCCTGTGGCTGCAAGCATCTGCCCTGTTGAAGTGCCCTTCAGCAACACACTAAATCGCTACTTCTTCTACATTTGATTATGCATTGTTCCCTGTGGAAGGAAAAAAAGAGAAAAACTTCCATATAGGCAGCAATAAAGGATCACATTACATTACAGAGAGGGAGAACTGATGATTGAGGAGTATGAGTAGGGGTAAATGTCTTCATCATCCATCCACATTTCACCATGGTGCTGAAAATACTCTGCCATTATGGCTGAGAACAGAGCGGGACATTTGCAGAGAAAAGGAGGCATGGATGGACAGGGAGGAGGGAGAGATTATCTTCCATTTATTATGGTAGAGCAAATTAAAAAGGGGAGGTCATTATTTTTTATCTGGAGAGGAGAGAGAGAGGAAGAGAAACCTATTCTTAGCTTTCACCCTATGGCTGGTTGACAAGATAGATCTACAGTTTTATGTGCGCCTGTTTTAGAAGCCCAAGCCTGACTCTGCTAGATTACAGCCTCATCAACTACACACAAAAAAGAACAGAGATTCACGACATACACTTTTGCTGGAAATATCTCCCAGCTCTTATATTATTATTGGTTTGTCGGGATTATACACTTTTATAGCAGTCATCCCCTACAAAAAAGAGAAAAGAGGTGCAGGCCTTTTGTTCTTCAGTTTACATATTTAGTACCCCAGGCTGCAGAAAGAGTGCTGACACCATAGAATATAAACTAAGTAAATAAATAAAAAATTTCCCAAGGGCAACTTTCTCCTCAATATTGTTTATTTGCTGTGTGAGTTTCAGAAGTATGTCGCCTGGGTTGTTGCTCCCTGGAGTGGGATGAATAATGCCAGCAATATTCAGCATTCATATCTTGGAACATCATAAAAAGAGACTGTACAGTAGTCAGGGGACATTAGAAAGCATACCCTCCAAGCATTTGCCATCAATAACATTAGACATTGTCTAGCAATATCTGATGCAATTGAAACCAATATTACCTTCTATGAAAACACAATTCATGCAATCTTACAAAATTGTTTAAATCTGATAATCAAGAGTTAAACAATATGCCAGTTGCGACATCCCGCCTTGCTTACGAATCTCAACAAAATGCCTTAAACTGTAGTGTTAATCCAAACGCCACACACATAGTTAAAGTCGGTTAGTCATAAGTGTGTGACTGTACTCCAGCAAGGTGAACAGACCGTTTCAGGAGAGCGATTGCCGGTGGCTCTGTTGGCGCAGCTGACCCTCACCTTGTCCAACAGTGTACACACCTTTTATCCACACATGCCAAATTTAGTAAGCCCCTCTCCGCAGCTGAAATTACATCAGCTCTCAAAGACGGAGAACGTGATTCCCATTTAACCCACTAGCCTTTTTTCAGTACCCTAATGATTTGGATGTTGATTTTTTTTAGCTCATGAGCACAAGCAAAAATGAGGAACATAAAGCAAATTTTTATGTCCACTCCCTACAGAAATCAAGAACTCGAAAGTCTTTCCAAAGTGTCGCCAGTATTTATTGCTTCCTTGTATTAAATATTCAGTTCTGAGTGACTATGATTTACTGTTAGATACTGCCATAATAGTCAGTAATAACCTTGCCTGTGCGAGAGACTGATGGGAATTTTATTTTTACACGAGCACCAGCCACATTACCATCGTCTGCATCATGTATCAGATGTCCTCTGCTGTGGAGAGAGGAGGGTGAAAGATGGAGCAATAGAGGAGAATAACGAAGCAAACACATCCACTTAAAGGTGGGTGCAGACACTGGAGAGCCTGTGGGGGTCAGAGCTTTAAGAGAAAAGGCCCATATAATTATCATGGTCGGGGAGAGCTGCGAGAGGGATCTTTTGTCCTGTAAAGGTGAACACAAGATCCTTCAAAGGGTCATGAGGGAATGTTAGCACGTTGATGGATAAGTGGTGAAAGGCAGGACCTCTCTTTGGTTTTCCCCCCTCTCAAGGCTGTTCATACTTTCTTTCTTAGTACAGCAGCCAATTATAACACCCAGTAGCTCTCATGGACTTGTCCCAAAGAAGGTGACTTTGGCCACATTAAAGAAAGACCACATAGCGGCCTTCCATCACAAGTTTTCCCACCAGAAAATATGACTCTGCAGCATAGGTCACCCATGGCTGTCAACTACCTGAGATGAAGTCAGGGCATTATCCCTCATTATAAGGGGACAACATTCATACTGTTGACGGGATAGGTGTTCAAAACCTTGAGTCTGATTGCAGCTTTATTGTTTACTATCAAAACTGTATGAAAATAGCCACTGTGCTTTATCTTTACAGCTACACAACCAGAATAATACTCAGAGTTCACTATTGTGATTAAAACTGTATAATCTGTATAAGTAGGGTCAGTTACCATTACCTTGAAGGGCCTGTACCATTCTAAAAGCAAACATGACCACTGATTTACAGGAGGCGTTTTGCCTCGATGGTGCCACAAGTCTTGTTATAGAATACACACAGGATGGCTTCTTGTTGTTTGCGGTCTGGCCAGTTTTGATTGCATTATGTATAGCAAGACATTTGATAAGCCTGAGATCACAGTCTCTGAAAATGACCTCAAATGACAATAGACAGTCAAAGAGAAAACTGTGATCTGATACTTGAGTGCCTTAGATATGTCTGCAGGCTCTTTAATGTCATCTCACTCTGTCTCTTATCCTCTATTCCATTATGACTTCCATTTCTTCCTTCTGCTGCCTTTTACCCTCCATATCTCACAATCTTCTATTTACCAGTGTTATTCCATTCTAATATGGACTTCCATTTTCTCATTTCCAGACCAGGCAACATATGCACATTTGGCCTAACCTGTAGCAGAGAAGAAGAAAAAAAAACTTCCATAAAACATGGGCACTATGTGCTAGTTGGATCTTTACAGCACATACTGTAATTTCCCACTATGATGGGAAGGTTACACAGAAACACAGCTGACAGAACAAGAGCTGACTGGTATTGTACCATCAGGCTAAAGGGGACAAATTTTGCCTTTTCATATCTACAGTACAGTACAGTCGTGACTCATCCATCAGAGCGTTTAAAAGGGGAATGCCACTGAATTTTAAAAATCAGTGTCATGTCTTGCACTATGTCACTTTATGTCGATGTCAGTTATGTTATCTCAAGTTCTCCCCTTGGACGTTTCAAATCGAATCAGTGAATGCCTCTAACTGTCTTCTGCTGTAACAGGAAATATCTGAGATGTCATTTTAATGCAGCCTATAGCTCACTACAGCAAATTACAACAAGTGCGATTTCCTGAGAAGAAGGATTGTGGATTTGAGCTGGGAGCAGAGCTACTGTGTCAGACTCATTTGAATTTTAAAAATTCATTGCCAGTGGAGCAAATCCAGACCGTACATCAAACATGACTTCAGCCAGGGTCTTGATTCTCTGATTTCTAGCAAGGAAGGAATATTCCTGATAATCAGAAATACTGATTCAGCATTTTTTTCTATTTAGTCTCATCAGTGTCTTGCATTGGCTTTGTTTACCTATTTTCATTTTCATTACTGATTTTTTTTATTTTTTTTTCATTTGGCATGTGCATAACATGGTTTAATATTGACACTGAAGATTTAGTATTAAATATAAAAAAAGCACAGGAGGTAAAATCAACCCTATGTTATTTCTATTTTTATTTCATATGAAGTTGACTTAGAGGACACAAAGTTACTCTAAAACAGTGAGCATATACTAGGTGACTGACTTCAATATCATATGTGCTTTAAAATGGCCACGTTAACCTTTTGGCAAATCTCTATATCTTCTGAATACATTGAGTTCCAGCCAAGCCTTTTAATATCGGAGAAAGGTCCAACCAGAAAAATTTATACGACATTTCCATATCCTTATGACTTTAAAGTTGACCTCCTGTACTTCCTGACTGGTGGTGATATATTGTCATGGTCCTGCAGTAACCTTGTGAGCGCCATAATCAGAGAACATGCCCTGTGGTGCCTTTTCCTCCTTATGACTCTCACACTACTCCTTGAATTTACTACACTCCTCCTCATCTGGTTTCACCAGATGCCTCTGCAACTGCCCCAAGTTTGTCTCTGACCTTGACTTTCTGAGTGTATCCTCTACGTCTGTCTGATTGGCAGGCCTCCAGCTGATGGTGACGTCTAATTGGCAGATGCCTTCGGAGTTCCAGCTGTGATTGAGAATTCGTTATTTGTGCTCGACAAAACAGCTTCTCTTGTTCTCGGACAAACCGTGAACCTTTACAGAAGCACAGACAGAAATCTTGACAGTGCCCCTTATCTAGCTGTGAATCTGTTACATTTACATTTATTCCATGTCCATATATAACAATTACTTGGGATAGTTACTGCGTGGGGAGATAGGAGACAGAGAAAAACAAGAACAAACTATTAAAAATAAAACATGACTCACATTTTAACAGGGACTGCAGAGATTACTATACCTTGTACAGACCCTTAAAGACATGAAAGTTGAAGATAGACAGGCTCAAGATTCAGTGCTGCATCTTCTGCCTGTCATCCAAGCATGAAATTGAATTTGCCAGTGGATACCTGCTGCCACCTAAAGGTCAGAAAGCTATCTTACGTGTATGTACACATGGCTACTTGCAGATTCTATAGACTTGACTGTTGTCTTCCTGCAGCATAAACCAATTCCTTACAGACAGAGCAAACAAAAAGGTTCACGATCATGACAAATGCACATATTTTATTCAATAACATTTAGAGAAGTAATTTGGAAGTAGAGGGCGGCGAAGCTGCACAATGGCCTCACTTGGTGCAGCAATAACATTCAAGCATGAAATTGAATTTATTGATGGATAAATTCTGACACCAAGAGGTCAGGGAGCTTTGATATATGTATACCTGTGGCCGTTTGCTGGCAGTATGGAACTGACTGTTAACTCTACAACAGTAAATGTACACTGCACATCAGTGTACAAATTGTTGTATATAAACACAGGTATACATACAATAATACACACATGGGAAGCAAAAACATATTCAAAAGTCCAGGGTCCACAGTCTTTACAAATGGTTAGATTTAACTTAATTTATGTAACTACTACAAACCTTTACACACATTATCAAAACTATAATTCACCCTCGTAGGCAGTCCTCCATGGCTTGTAGCTCATTTAGCTCAGGGCAGTCTGAGCCACAGTGAAGAGAGAGGAGTCGTCTGACCTTGGGAATGACACAAAGAGCCGGTCCTACCGCTCCACTGGGAGAAAAGAGGACAGACGAGTGGGAAGAAAGATACAAAACGGTTATATCAAATTGTAATATAAATAGACATTATAATATAGCGGAAACTATGAGAGGGACTGTCAGTTCTGGACTTATACGGGACAATTCATCCAACTTTATGTGCTAAATCACGACAGCTATCCTATGATTGTATTACATATTTCCTGTATAGACAATATGAGCCATTCAAGAAAGTACGCCCTGAAATATTTTCTTAGGCCATCATTGAGCTGCCTCTCCGTTTGCTTAACTTACTCACCCATTGAAGTGTAGCTGTGCCAATTTAAAGAGCTGTCGGCCCAGTTCAATACTGTCTTCTCCGTACTGGGACCCAATGGCAACAGCACTACGCTCCAGCTCGGAGGCTGCACTGTTCCAGTCACCTGTGCAAAGAGCAGAAAGGAAATAAGGCAGTAAGAACAGTGTGAAGATCCTGCATGTCCTTAAGTTTAATACCTCAACTGGCTTAGACCAAGTTTTGTCAGAGGTTTGTAACCCAAATGAATCAATCAGCATTCAGTTATTGGTTTGTTTGCTCTTTCTTGATTGTTTTTAAGAGATGCTGAAATAGCTTGGTAGATGGACACAAGCGTGACACAAGTGCAAATGAGGGTGCACTAATCACAGTCACTTTTCTCACCCATTGCTGCGTATGCTCTGGCCATGGCATCTGCCAGTTCCCCCTGTAGTGGATGAATCTCTGAGAGGATGAGTCCAGATTGAGACATTGCTCTTTGCAACAGCAGCAGAGCCTTGTCTGAAGGGGAAGGAGAGCAAGACAACATGAGGATGTCCTAAAGAATGTCCAAAGACATACAAATGATTTATTACTATATATGCAGAACTGTGGATAGTAAAATTAATGTTACGGCCTGATAAAAAAGCTATAATTTCTCACTGCTACCTGGCTTGTCTCTCTCCATGAGCTCCACGGCCCTCTGAAGGTGGTCGCTGACCTCCTGTAATCTGCGGCTCACATCTGTGTAAGATATACGCTGACCGCAAGATGACTGAGGGCATATAAATCCTGTTCCTGTGTCCTTACTGCATTTCTGAAACCCAGAGATTCATTGCCAAGTGTACAATTATTTGAAATCATATGGCCTATAGCAAATCATACAGCATATCATACAGCTTTCGCAATTAATATTAGCATTTCATAAAAACTGAAGCATTGATTTATTTATCGTGTCTACCATAGCTGCAAATAATCAAGATAGTGACATAAAAATTATGTTCCTGAAATTATCAGTACTAATGATGATTAATAATGATGATATCCAGCAAAATAATCAAGATTCTCATTTACACCACAATCTTGTAGTCTCTCGGAAAAGTAATCATTTCAGCCAAGCAATGCTTAAGACTGTAAATTACTGCAAATTGTAAAGTTAATTAAAGAAAGTCAAAGTTACATGAAAAAAATAATGCTGAACACCCACTTTGAGAGGGCCATTGCACTTCCCACACTGGAGTCCAGAGTGATTTTGACTTGCTCCTATTACTGGCACCTGCCAACTGCCCTCTGTCCCCTCCTCCTCCTCCTCCTCCTCCTCCTCCTCCTCCTGCAGCTGCAGACAGCAGGCCTCACACTCACACAGGAAATAGTACTGCTGCTGCAGGAGACATTGGCGTTTACGGATCGCCATTCTACTGCTGTGGGGACCTGGAGGATGGTGGACAAAGATTGGTATGGAAGGATCAATGTTGTCCTGTACATAAGGTGCCAGTTCTTTATGTGTAACTGTCTTGACAAGCGTCTGAACCCTGAGCAGGCGAATTTCCTTGTGCACCCAAGCAAATCTAAGGAAAGATCACAGATAGTGGGAAGCCCCTTCCAGGTAGGGCTGGAGTGCAAGTGGTGCTGAGCAGGCAATTATTAGATCGAATCAAATACAGTCAATCAGTTAAATGAAAACAAAATGAAAGGAATCTTCTTTTTTGTCCTTAAAGATAGCTCCATTGTCTGACTGTTGTATATGGCACTTAAAAGTAATTCTGATCCTTTTCTTACCATAACAATGCAGGACCTCTTGTCCATGAGTGATATCTTTGGCTGCTCTGACTGTAACCACGACACCACGGGCTACATCCTCATCAAAGTCAGACTGATCAGGTTCAGATGGATCAGTATTGGCTCCAGTGCTGAACACCAGACTGGTGTTGGGACAACAGGAGTGATTCAGAAGACTAAGGGTTGGGAATATTGCTGTGGCGATGCGTATTTCCCGGTTGGACTGCACTGCTGAGTCTGTCACTCCTGTGGGATGGAGGAAAGGGTCAGACCGTCATTATGGGGTGCAGGAACTTTCATAACCTTTGACACAAGAATTAAACATGCTGCCACCGATTCTTTCCCAGGGGACAGTTTGACCACTGTGGTTACAGTTATAGACGGATTTAAAATTATCCACTTAGGGAAAGTCAAGGATGACAAGAGCATTGACCAGGAGGGACTGCTCAGCCCATTTCAAGTTAACCAAATGTGGAATGATGGCTTGTTCAGCTCAAGGATGTCAAATGAGAAACCCAATACCAGTGCATAGAAGAGAGAGAAGAGAGTTTTGTTGGAGAAAAAAATACCATGTACATACAGAATGTAGTCTTTGCACATACATAGTGTGGCTTTTAGCTTCATCTTATGCATCTTTCACTTATATCTAACTCTGGTGCAATGTTATGGTGCATGCTCTGTTTTTACAAAAGCAGTAGTTAAGTAACTAAGTAAATGAATGAATGAATGAATGGAATACTACTCATTTTAATAGCTTTCATTATTCTAATGGCCAAGGACGGGTCAGTCTACATCTATGAGTGTGTACAAATATTGCAAAGCTGCAAAAAAATATAGCTAAAATTTGGAATCTAACACCAAAATACAACATCTCTTACTTGATGGGCACACTAAGTATTTGTTTGAGGTTTTGTACATGAGCTTCATGGCCTGGTGGCACTATCAGATGTTGACCACAAAATGTAGTTTCATGTCTGGTGAATCATCTTGGATTCTGTCAGTAAATTTTTACATCTTTTCCAACTGATTTACTGTAACATCTGCTGTAACATCACAGATTAAGAGGGAGAACAAAGTCTTTTCTTGTTTTTGACTATGAGACACACTTGTGATGGTTCACACATAACATTAGCAAAAGCTGATGTATACTCTCTTGTTACCTGTATCTTGGAACATGGTGACTGCCTGGGCGTTACATCTCAGCTGCAGCATGTGCCTCAGAACTACACTTCCCAGCAGCCAATGCCCTGGGCTCCAATCTGCAGTTTCACTCTCGTCATCTGAGCTCTGTGATTGGCTGTCTACCCCCGAGGATCCCCTGAGGTCCCAAGAGGCAGGTGGAAGCCCTGCCCTGCTAAGCTTCAGGTAGAGTGTTGCTACGGTAACTGCACACAGGAAACGCAGACTAGGGCTGTGGCGACTCAAGTGGTGCAGTAAGTGGTAGACGCTGAGGTATGAGTCACCGTAGTACAAGGCGCAAGGCTCGGCTGCGTTTGTATGTAATGAAAAGGAATTATTGGACTCAGAGTCATTGTTTAAAATGGTTGGCCTGGGCTCAGTGATTGGTTTAGAAGCACTATCCTTGTCTCTAATGGCCCCCCTTGCCATTTGGACATTTTTAAATCCTGCCTTTAGTGTCACCCTCAGAGCCAGCTGTGACATGACACCCATCTGCACCAGATCTGCTCCGAGCGGACACTCCCAGCGGTGATGCTCTTCCCAGGCCGCTTGCTGACACTCATTTGAACAGTAACAGCTGTAACTGCATCCCTCACATGGTACGGGACAAACAGTTTCACTCAAACATCTATGACAATGCCTGTCTTCTGTCCCAAACAAGGTGTCTTGCCCTCTTTCTTTCCCTTTTGCTTCCTCCTTCCCTGGTATAAGGATACAGCTGTATGGCCTATCTTTCAGGATCACCTCCCCAGCTGCTATTCTGTCTGTAACCACCAAGTGTCGTCCTTTCTCTAGGCTGTAGCCTACAGCAACTTGAGGAGAAATGCAGTCAATGGGACCGGTGCCATTATAAACACACTTCTTGATAGGTTTTACAGTTGGCCTTTCTACTCTGTCGAGCCCTTTGTGATTCCTCGTGGCGGGTTGGTGACGATCTAGTTTTCCCTTTTGACACATGGAGAGGTGGTGGAGGCATTGTGCAGAGCGGTCCTGTAATTTGTGTTGCAGATGAGGGGGGTAGCCATGTTTCAGGGCCCTGTCAATGTCATCAAGGCACTCCTGAGGATAAGAGAATTATTAGTGTCAATCACTAAGAAAGCAAACTTTCAGCAGGGACACTGACGCTGAGCGTTTAGACCCCCTCAACTTATGGAATACTCTCCCTATCCCAATTAGAGATGCAACCTCAATTTGTGCTTTCACGTCTAAACTCAAAACATAATCTTTTTCCTCAAAATCTTACGGTGGTCCCTAAATAGTCTAGCTAATCCAAAACCATGTAATCTTCCATTCTTTATGCACTGTTTTATATCCTTTGTATTATTCAATACTATGTGTTTTGTATTACAGTATTGGATAATATTCTCTGAGATATGAATTGTTTTTATTGTTTTTTAAATGTTTCTTTTGTGAATTGTGTTGGGACTTGTGATACTGCACTTTAAGAGCAAACATAACAGACAAATATAGGCTGTCTTGTTGAGTCCAGGTTCAAGTTTTAACCCTAACCCTTTGTTTAAAGTCCTTTCAGTGTTTGACTAAAGGTTTATGTCTGCATTCTTTAAAAACAAGATCAGTTTTTACATGTTTTTTAAGCTGTTTAGGCTACCGATAAAGACATGAGGCAAACTACTCGACGGTTCTAAGGGGCTGATAAGTGTATAAGGAAATGTTTGGAAAATAAAATAAATTTGAAAATAAGTAACCACAGGATTATAATGATTTTATCCTGACTTGTCTCCGTGTGGATTGAGTGAAGATGGGGAAAGTGGTATACAAGCTGCTGCTGTTCTGGGGTTGTGGGCAAATTCCTGTTCTATAACAGACATAGATTACCTTGGCCATGTAGATTAGGCAGGTGCCTGTCCTCCACTCAGATTAGGGTTATATACTATGGGATACTGAGTGAGCCAGTGCCTACTCTATTATAGGGACAGTGGGGTGGGTGGACACACAATAGCAAGTCTGTTATAATACTGGATTCTAGTGGGTGAAAACCTACATTTTGGCTTGTGAAACAAAAGAGAGATTGACATTGTATCTTATTCAGTGGCATGAGCTCAAGCTCCATCACTGGCAGGCTGGTGAAGAGATCACTCTCTGACACATTTCTCTTCATTGTTATAAAACACAGTTGAAAAAACAATACATGATAGACTACTACGTGTCTAAGTCACTTTCACTCTAAGGCTGGTCGGCTTCAGGTAATAGGAACTTAGAGACGAGGAGTCCAGCAGAGGTCTACAGTTTCAGGAGTCCCTGGACAGCTACAATTATAGGGAACTACCTGTCCACTTCACTGACAACCTGTCTCACAAGGGTCAGGTTCTGTCCAGGCTGTAGAATTGGACAGCCAAGAGAAAGAGAGATTAGGGGTCTGGCTAAATGGGGTGAAAAGACTGCCTGTCCTCCTCACAGATAAGGGTTATTTACACTCCAGTGCTCAACGCATTGGGACAGCCCCCTTAATGGTAAGTGTGCATGTGAAGTAGTGGATGTGTTTGGGGGGAAAAAAATCAAATGCTTGAATTTACAGCTTCATTTTAAATCTAAATGATTAAATTGTTTTCAGTGCATGACAAGGCATTAACTTGTATGGTAACACAAAAACTTGTATCTACACCATGTCAAGCATATGTTTGCATGTACATTGTATGTTTCGATTAGTACAGCATTGTTTTTATTCCTGCAGGATTGCTACAATCAAGTGCTGCACAAAACCTACATGAAACGAAAGGCTAAACATCTATTTAGTCATTTCAGTCAAGAGATACAGAGAAGAAGCAACAGTTTAAATGACTTTTCATGAAGCTACAAGTACTAACTCATTACTTATCTGCTGAAGTGTGGCTATGAAAGCATGTCTACTGGTGTCTCACCTGGTAGCGCTGCAGATGGTAGAGGGCGGCAGAACGGTTGGCATAGCAGAGAGACAGCTGCTCTGAACTTTGGGGAGCAAAACAAACACCCTGTGGTATAGAGGAAAGATGGCACAGAGAGCAGTGAGTGTTGATGCATACGAAGTAGGACTAAGAGGCCAGCCAAATAAAAATTTTACAGAGACACACACGCATCCTTTTTTACACTCCTGTTGTCAACTACATAATCCATTTCAATACACAGTAGCTTTTGAGCCTGCTCGTGGCTTTATTTATGTGTCAGTTATCGGGTTATGACTACAACGCAATACAATTTCCAGTTCTCTGATGGAAACTGTACTGTTGCAGTTTATTGCTACATTACTGTTCTTCAATATATGTCTTATAATGAAACTGTCAACACTTAAACATAAAGTGGGCAGAATGGAGTCAAGTCAGAGGCTTTGAGTTACATGTGTTGGACTGGAGCTGCCAAGAGTCGAAGAGGTATGAGGAACAAACACCAGTCACCTCACCTGTGAGTAGTGCAGGGCAGCTGCAGTGTATTTTCTGCTCTTGAAGCTGGAGTTTCCCCTCTCTCTACATCTAGCGGCTTCCTCTGCATCCTTCTGTCTTTTGCATCCCTCTGATATGCTCTGCAGAAAGTCCAGGTCCTCTTGGCTGGAAAACAGACACATTCACTGCTGAAGATACACACATGCAGTGAAACCAGTGTCTTTAGATACACAGGGAAATCAGTGCAATGCTCCACATCATTCTTTAGCAGCCTTGTCAACTTAGTTATTCATTGAAGACTTTGGAATGGCTTCTTAAACTTCTTACACAGATATGAGCTAAAATGTAGGGCCAAGTAATCCAGAAGCAAAAGCAAAAGGCAGTTTCTTTTCACGTGGCTTACAAGATATAGTTAGTTTAAATCCATCCACCAGACTATTACCACTCACGTTGTGTGACTTAGGGCACACTTGAAAACATCATCTACTCCAAGCAGGGAAGTAAAATACTGTTTGAGCTCAGGGTCGAGCAGCGTCCATTTCTGTGCGACGTGATGTTGCCACTGCAGGCACGGCAGATCCATCACGACACACCCCAAACACCACCAGAGATGTGGAGCAGCTCACTCTGACATGCAGGGGAAGTAAGCCACCTCGCAGTTTGAGCCAGCGTGTCTCCACTTTCGCCACAAGGATAGAAACAAAAATCTCTTCCGGCTATCACCTTCAAAATAAAAACCTCAACAACGAATGTGTTGAAGTTTTTTGTGGGTCGTTAATTTGACTTTGACTTATTTTGAAGACAAAATCTCTGGATTTCCCGTCTTGTTTTCAGACCATCCGGAAGTATCGCTGAGGCTTCTCTCGCGATAAGTGCTCTCAGCTGTCCACGCATTAGAAACATAAACACTACAAATCGACTCGCCGTCTTGCTGAACTTTCTCCAGGAGAACATGAGTGTAAAACTCACCGAGGGGGCAGTTGAGGTGGGTATCGACAACAGAATGATTGAATTAATATATTTATTAAAACTTGTCTTATTTCTTGAGGTTGCTATGCAGCTTTAGCTGTAATTGCTAACGTTGTAAACTAGTATTATCTAGATCAGTTAGCTGGTCTGCCATACTGGCAGTATTTGACAAAAAAAAGTGTTACTTTCTGTGACAATGGCAGCTTTCTTTCTTTAAATTTTCTTGGAAATGTACTTGGAATAAGCCTTTGTAAGATTTTTTTTTTTTTTTTTTTTTTTTTTTTGGTCATTGCAACTGAATTCTTCCTAAATATTTGGCGTCGGGTGATTGATGGAGACAGCAGTTAGCTAATTGAGCCTCTAAGGCTATTTAACTGAGGTTGTGCTGTCCTGTTATGATCTATTCTTATCTACACCTGTTATTGGTCATCCACTAATGTTTATTTGTGGTGTTAAATAACCCTCCTGTCCACTTGATGTTTTGACTATGACTTGACATTGGTATCATGATAGTTGAAGCGACAGGATGAGGCCAAGCTGGAGGTGCTAACTAGACCGGTGTGTTGTTCTGTCTAGGCCCTGTTCAAAGGCTCGGAGGTGACCAGGCCTGTGCTCCAGCTGCTGGTGAGTGCTCTAAGGGGGTTTAACCATGCCACAACTAGTGAAACATAGCAGAAAATTGGTCTCCTAGTAGTAGACAGACCAGCAATTACAGTTCTCACCTTCCCTGTCACAGTGGAGTATGTCAGCACCACCACACATGAGAGGAGGCAATGGGAAGGAGGTTGGAAAGACTAGTTCACTTGACATGCAAGATCATTGGTGGTGATCTTCCCTCTGTTTCCTCTATATACTGTGTGCTAACAGTGTCTAACGTAAAGCACAGAAAGTGATTGCCGACCCCTCTCGCCCCACCAATTCTTAATTTAATCCCTTCCCCTGTGGAAGGCAATTCCGCAGTCTGACCTGCAGATCCAGCCATCTCAGGACCAGCAGATATCCTCAGGCAGGTTAGGCTTTTAAACTCAGACACACCTGCAGTTTCCAGGTCTGTTGCAGGCATTACACAACAAGCAGTTTCATAATTAGTTTTGCAATTGGCACTTTGATTTCTGAGGGACAAATGTGTTAGTGTGTGCATGTGTTTGTTTTTAAATTGCTGCTATTACTGTTTTTATGTTTCTTGTTTGTCTCATGTGAGTGGCACTGAGACAATTCCAGCTGTGTTGGCAAGGCAATAAAGTACTGAACTTGAATAATGTGGTTAACAAATATATTTATATTGTAATTTTTCAGACAGATACTTATGTTGCAATATGGAATACAATTTGAATTTAAATCTGTACTAAACAAACATGTTTTCTTACATCTGGAGAATATGATTTGCAGGCCAGGGCATTTCTGTAGCACCGAAATACTTCGTACATAATGATGTTTTGTCTGTATGTTTAGCCTTTTATCAAAAATAGTTGCTCCTGTGATGAATGTTGCACTTGGCTGTTTTACAATTTCAATAATATGTTATTGTTCAACCCTAATGATTAATAATTCCTCTTCACGAACTTAATTATCCACTAGCTGGTTTGATGATTTTAGTGCTCTCAACTTGTATTGTTTTACCCACACATGTCTCTCTGCTGTGTTTGTCAGAACATCCGTCAAATCAGTAGTGACCTAGGCCCACCCAGGTTCCGGCTCATGATGAGTGATGGCCTGCACTCACTGGCCTGTGAGTATTTAACCAAAAAAAAAAAAAAAAAACATGCATACTTTGGGTTCGGCTTGTATGGATATGCATAGGCCATCTGGTCTCCTGCAGGGCACAACCAACTCATTAGTAAAGCTCCCAGTCACTCATACTTCTTAATTCTCATAATTTTACAGTAGGTTGACAGGCTAGACAGACAAATATGCAAAAGCCGACAAAACTAATATCATGAAAAACTCATTTACATTCAGTGTCAATGTCAAGAGTGATTGGATGGTAATGAAGTACCAGAGGATGAATGAGTGCCCAGCTGTTTGTTTGTTCTTGCCTTGGTTCTGTGTATCATTACTGAGCTAATTAGTCAGATGTGTGTGGATGTATGTATTTCTGTAGCCTTCCTGCTGGCTACCCAGTTGAACAGACTGCCAGAGGAGAATCTTCTGGAACCTCACTGTGTTTGTATGCTGAAGAGGACCGTCACCAACACACTGTCAGATGGCAGGTAGACTTTCTGTCTTTCTTTCTTCCTTTCTGTCTTTCTTTCTTAAGTTTGCAGTCCACTTTGGCCTCATTTCATTCTCTTCTACCTGCGTTCTAGACGTGTGGTGATTGTGATGGACATGGAGGTAATGAAGTCTGCCAAGGAAACTGGGGGCAAGATTGGAACTCCCACTCCATATAATTCTGATGGTAAGAGTCTGTGAAAAGATAGGCATGCACAAAGCTGGAAGTAATAATGCACAGGCTTTGCAGGTCCCTTGTGCTGTTTGTGTAACTTATAGGTAAGACGTCATCTCCCCAGAAGCCGGCTCCAAGTACCTCGGTCTCAGCCTCCCCTCCATCTGCTGCAGAGCCCGGACCCTCACAGAGCTACAGCAGAGGTGAGGGTCATGTGGTGGACGGTGTTTGTTCATTTTTTAATTTTTATTTTGTAACAATTTTCTTCAATACAGCCAAATGCACCACAGTCAGTGAGCCAAGTGGCAGAAGTATACTTACGCATTATTGATCAGCCATTCATGTGGCACAAATAGCTTTGTGTGCTGCTGACATGCACACCCATTCTGAGCAACAGTAACCAGCATGGGATGTAACCATATTTGAACGCTGTTGCATTTTGCATTGAACAGGTGATGCTTCCTGAACATATTTTGAATGCATTATTATTAGGGATGCACTAATACAGATACTGACTGGGCATCGGCGGTGATACCTGTTAAAATGGAGCATCAGTGTCAGAAAATTCAGAAATTAAAGCAAACTGTCTAGGCTTTCTCATTTTTAGTCCATGGACACCTGTACTTCTCAAATAGTAAGAAACGGGGGATTTTAAATTAATTGTCTTGTCCAGTGACCCCCATACTGTTGGTTCAAGCCTGCATTATAAACTGAAAATAATGAATTAGATCAGCACGCAGTTGATACTTAAAGTTTCATATCTCGTTATCAGTATCAGTGTTAATCAATGAAAAAGTGGCATCTGTACATCCTTAGTTTAAATGTAATTTATGAATCTAAACTATGCAGATCCACAATTTGTATATATATAAGGAAACAACATGACAAAAGCAACAGAGAAAACAATGAGATGTAGTTGGTGTGCATCAGCATACCTTCTCTTTTCTCCCCACTCCCTTGTGCAGAGTGAGCGGAACAGCTAAACCCTGCCTCATTTCATAGACAGTGAAACAGGCCAGACTTTTCTCTAGCCACCACACTGCGGAAGTTTAGTTTAAATCTCTTAGAAGGCTTTTACTGAGCACTGTAGTGGCATTTTAAGTATTTCAGTAACATACAATCAACAGAACTGCTTCATGTTCGGGTGAGCAGGGTGAAGATGAAGCAGATTAAAAACAACCTAGAGTGTGTCTTGTGCAGCTATCAGAGCCAGTGAGGTATAAAATACCATGGGCTGTATTTTTCAAACCAGCAGCACTCATAGAGGACTAGTAGACACTTATGTGCATATTGTCCCAAGCTACTAATTAGTGCTTTTCAAACACAATGTACCCAGAGGCCCTCGAGCCTTGTGCGTGAATATTAAATGCTCATAGCCTAATGCTACTTATTTGCTGAGGTGATTGCTGTGATGAAATAACTGAGTAATATAAAGGAGTCTTCATTTCTCTATACTGCAAAGTTAACTATGCTGACAGTAGTCTGCTGTCCCATACAGTAATTAATGGCAAAAGCGTATCATTTTCTCTTTAAAATTAGAATGCATAACTTTTTGATTGTCTGGTTGTCTGTCAGGTGCTGTTTTGTTTTGAATTCAGTATGATTTTGGACCATTTTTCTACTATGCGGTTGGATAAAAAATATTATTTTATGCACTTAAAGCTGTGACAGACCCTCTGGTTTGATTCAGTCCTAAGAGAGTCACTGTCCTCAAAAAATGAATATATTTTAATTTAATTTGTATTGTGGGGATGTTTTTATGAATCAGTATCAAAACAGAGAGAAAAAACACCCTCAAACAACCAAAAACATATAACAATGTTTTTTTTTTTGTTTTTTTTTTAACATATCATATGCAGTTGTGTTGCACAGAGGTAGTAGTGGAATGGTGATTTTAGAATAATAGGGAATTATTGGCATCAGCTAAATTATGTAGAGTACTGGCCCAGTTATTTTAGAGGGAATCTGTTGTTGTTGTTGAATAATCTTGCAAGACAGATGTCTCTGTTGACAAAATATGGTCTCACCAACAGAGGGAGCCAAGCACCCTTTTAGAGGAAGGGGTACTACAGAATAATTTGCAGTCCTCTCACTGGTTTTCCTCCTTAATACCATTCAGCTGTAGCAGTAGCCCTGGACCCACACAGTCTTTGTTTCTCAGTTTTCGCTCTCATTCATCACACCACGCGTTAACTGATCCTGTGGGCTAAATAATAAATATTTTTGTTTGATTCCTCTTAACATTCACAGTAGGTAGCATTCTGTGCTCTGAGAGTGGATCCAGGTGAAACTGAAACATTTAGTTTTGTTATTGATAGGTCAAAAATGTAGCCTCAGAAAAAAACTAAATGAATAGGAGTCATAGGAATAATTATTTATGCAGATTGCACAGTCTCAGCTGTAACAAATGCCATTTGTTTGCATATAACTTTGTGCTCGTCTGTCATATTTACTGCTCAGCTATCAGGGCAGGAAACTATCTTTTTTGCCCACTGGTCTCAGGGGTAGATGGAGTCCATAACTCACTACTAACCCCTTGTACTTTTTTACCACCCAACCACATTTTTATAACAGAATCGGACCTCCAAATGATGGTTGGTTTCCTGCCACAGTGGCTGGTACCATGTATCACGCCTAAAGTAGCTGGTGTTTTATTGGATCTTCTTTTATTAGCTCAGCCTTTGTTTCAGTCAGTTGTTTTATACACTCACCTGCTTTTAAGATAGACATTGATTTTGTTATGTGGTAGAAACATGCCCAATAGTCCTCAGTGGACAATGGAGGCATGACGTGGGTGGATAATGACTGCTGAGTGTATGGTGTGTATATATTTTGTGTTTGCATGTATGCGTGTGTGTTTTGAATGAGGGAGCATATGTGTGGGCTGATGGTTCCTCCAGTTCATGGCTTCATGAATATTGTGTTGTGAGCTGAGTCCCCTTGTAGCGATTCAGAGATTGAGAGAGAGTGAGAGAGAGAGAGAGAGTCACTAATTTGACTCAGCAAAGATGAAGCTCTGTATTAAGTAGTTCATCAGACTCTTTTCTCGTTATATCCTTTGATCCATGCTACCTCAGAGATCCCTCCAGATACCCGAGAACCTGCTGCTCTATTTAATTGTTCTGTTGATTAAATGGTCCTGTGCTCATTTTTATAACCAAAAACAAGCCTTATGTGAAAGGCACAAAGTCTCTTCTCCTTCTAAGCATGGATATGTTTTCAAGAACTTTCCAATACCTTTGTAAATGTCATTTTCAATGAGTCAATAAATTTGTGTGCAGTCTTTTAAAAACTTTAATGCTGCAAATACTATATTTTACGTGTGCAGTGAGTGTTGTAACCTCCTGACCTCCTTGCGGAGGAGTTAAGCAGTAGAAGAAAATATTCCCTCTGGGATCAATAGAGTATTACAAAAACAAGAAGAAACATTATGTGAAACGTAAGGAGCAGAGAAATTTACTTGAACATTACTTGAATTTTGATATGCTACCACGAAATGAATATAAGCTGAAAGTTAATCACAGGAGACATTATGAGCTGTCAGTATAGTTAAAAAAAAATCAAAATTTGAGTGAAAATGTTGTATTACCTCAGCATAGCATTTTGAAATCTTTTTCCCCACTAGGTGTTTAGTCAAAGGTTATGACACAGTAGGCACCGAGGGATCTACATTCACATTTAAATATTCATCAACAGCTATCATTGAAATACACTACCCTCGAAATGCTTTGCAGAATATTTAACAAGATCTGCATTTGCTGAAGTGCAGTTAAAAACTATTCATTATTCATGACCATTCATTCTCGGCAGGTCAGCTCTCCTACTCTGTGTCCTCCCACTACTCCTCTTCTTCTGTTCCTTCTTCTTTTCCCCACTGTTTTTCTCTATACCTGCCTGTCTATCTGTCTGTCTGCCTGCCTGTCTCTCTTGCAATGCAATGAATGGCTTCATCTCAAAACAGAATCCATCAAATCTTGAACTAAAGGAGCTACCAGCCTACAAGTGCTCCTACACACAAATACACACTCTTGCTTTTTATTCCCATTGTCTTTCTATCTGTCCTACTGTTCTTGCTCTCTCTTGCTCTCATTCTCTCTCTCTCTCTCCCTCTCTCTCTCTCTCTCTCTCTCTCTCTCTCTCACTTATTATCTTGCTGTCTTCACCATCAAGCAGTCCTCACAAACAGGGGCTGTTGAGTATGTTATTGCCGTAGACAATAATAACCTGTACTGATTTTAATCACAGAAAATTAGCTGTCTTGATAATCCTCTATCCTATCTTCTTTCTTCTTGTTCTCATCTTCAACAGACCCCCCCCCCCCCAACACACTCACACACACACACACACACACACACACACACACACACACACACACACTCACAAACACAATTTTTGTCATCTTCCCCGTCTGTCTCTCTTTACCCATCTCCTTCCCTCTCACACTCTATCCAGATAGCGTGTGTATGAATATTGATGTTAATTACCCCTCGACTGAAAATAGCTGTTCAATCTGTGATTTCCCCCAGGACTTGGCTCATGGCGTGCGAACACACGCGCACACACACACACACACACACACACACAGAGAGACAGAGAGAAAGACAGAGAGAGAGAGGGAGAGAAGAGAAAAAAAGTGTGCTCACACACAAGAGGGTATCATAGAGGTGAGTATTTGTTGTGCTCCACAATAGGAGCTTAAAACAGGGGAGTGCTCTCTGTGGAACTGCCTATCTTTTTATCCCTTGCAATTCTTTCCCCTGAAATGCTGTTGCTGTGTATGGTGGATCATCCATGCTAAAATGGGGAATTGTGTGAAATACATTCCATTTACACGCTATTGAAGTAGCTAGCCTGACTCACTGCTGCTGTGCCTGATGCTGCTCAACTGTGGGAGGGTGAGTTGACACCTTGTGACTCTGTAGGCCGCTCTCTTCTGTTCATAAATTCTGGCATTGTTAGCTGTAAACAACATTAAAGCTCATCTGTGTAATTTTGTGGTAGGAACAAAGGAATCATGCCCTTAACTTGGTAGTTGTTGTCTTTGCTTGATAAGGTTGATGTTGGACTAAGTGATTTGATTTCATATCATGTGCATTTGTGAATGCAAAAGTACACGGTGCCACTTAAACTGACAAATAATAATAATAATACCAATGGCGTAGTCAAAGTATACAGAGGAAAGGATGCTACATAATCCAGATTTTCTCTGCTCATTTGTTTTCCACTATAGCAGGCCAAATAAATAGACATAAAGGTTGGAATGTTTATCTTATAATATTTTAGAAATTCAATATTTATAGGCTTAAGTCCAAAATGTCCTTTCTTTGTAAGTATTATATAATGTTGGCTGTTTCATAAGTTGGCCTACACTTTTATGCAAATCATGAATCCTCACTTTATTATTAAATATATCTCGTCTTTCCAGGTCCAATGATTAGTGTCAGACTGTTAACTTATTTTGTTATAACAACTAAATATGTTCATAATACTTAAGTTATATAGCTTTGTTTTTCTTTGCTATATCACAATCATTGTAAAAACTGTAGGCTGTACTTTGAAAAATACTGCAAAATAATGATGGATTTAATGAATCAATGAATTTCATTGTCTGGCTATAGGCTTCCTAATTCATAAACTCTTTTATACAGAGTCATGTCTGTTTTACAGTAATTGTAATAAATCCATCTTGACTCATAGTACATATAACATGTTTAACATGCATAAATGTGGTTAAGGCTTTGGGATTTATAGATTTGTATCTTAAGCTGGTGTTCTGAGCTAAGAGATCGACATTACGATAATGGGATGTACTACAATATTAATCTGCCTCGTATGGCTTAGGCATCCTAGTCTATCCTAGTTACACTCCAGGAAAGAGTGGTTTTGGTTATTGGCACAAACTCTGATGTAAAGAAGGAATTACATTACTCTAATGCATTTTTTCATTGTGCAAGTTACTGTGGAATGATTGGAGGAAAGTAAACTTCGGCTTTTCCTCCTAATTTAATTTGATATTTTGATATTTTGATTTTAATATTTCATTACCAATCAGTGTATTGATTATTTTATTCATATATTTATTTTTTCCAGAAATTGAATAATCATTTAGTTTGTAAAATGTCTTAACAGCTTAGTGATGTTTCCGAAACTGGAATTGGCAAATTTTTGGCGTTTTTATTTGATAAATGACTAAAACAATTAATTGACTGCCGAAATTTGGGTTGATTAATTTTCTTCCAATCGACTTATTGATGAACTGAAAAATATCCATATCCAGATTTGTATTACAGCATCTGGCTTATGTGGCTAAATAGCCATCTCTTTGCTGGTTTGTAATCATCCTTTAAGCATCTCCGCTCTGTTTCCCAGCTGCCCGTTCCTCTGGCCAAGGCGCTGGAAGAGGTTTTATGAAGAAGACACCCATGATGGCTCCCAGCACCTCTCAAGCCTCTTCAACAAAAGTGGTCCCTATCTCTAGTCTTAACCCCTACCAAAGCAAGTGAGTTGAGATGTGTGTGTTTGTGACATGTCTGCATGTGCGTGCATTCATGCTCGTATCAGAAAGAAAATGTGATTGGGATTCAGTGATGGACAGTTACAGAGTTTACAGTGTTTTTTCTCGGCATGTGTATGATCTCACTTTTTTTTTTTTTTTGTGACCAGCCCTGTTCCTTGCCATTCATTTGTCAGCCAAACTGTTTCTGCCCACTCTGTGATACTAGTTCCCCGTTTACCGCCTCTCCTGAGTGGTGCTTTGGGGCATGTTTGGGGAGCTGTGTGTGCGCACACATGCATGTGCATGCATGTGTGAGCATTCGTTTTTCTATAGCAATGCGTGTGAGTATGTGGATTTATGTGTGTGCATGTTAGTCAGTCGATTTGCATGGAAATGAAGTGAAATGGCCGCACTTGCCTCAGAAATGGACGCTTTAACGGCAGGTACCACTGGGTTTTTATGGTCTGCTGCTGAGGTTTTGATTCTGTTATTTGGCCCGGTGGGGATTTGGCCCAAAACGTTCTTTCCAAGTTTCCTCTCAAAATTTTTTTGCCTCCTTGAGAGTTCTGTTTTACTGCATTTTTTTTCTTCCTTCTTATCGTTTCATTAGGCTCAAGTCCTTTTCTCTGACCTTAAACCTGGTCACAAAATGTGAAAGCTACAGTATAGCAAGATGTAGGTGTCTAGATTGGAGTACAGGTATCCTGTCACCGCACTCTCCATGTTTGGGCCTCTGATAATGTGTCCAAGTTTGAAATTGCAAGCAGTAAAGATAACTGTGCCTCTGGGTGTAGTAATAAACTGATGACTGCTCCATCTTTGAAGTCAGGGAGTACCTACAGTAAGTGAAATAGTTGACTTCAGCAGCTGTGGTTCCTTTACACATTTGCATGAAATGAAGAGTGTGCGTATGTATATGACACAAAAACTTTGTGTGGGGAGGCACTGCATGCAAACATGCGATCTTTTGTGTGCACTTACATGGCTTCCTCTTTCCATTCTCCTGGTGTTAAGTAATAGCATCAAGCGCAAACTGTAATTGGCTTTTAGCTGCCATAAACCTCGGTGTAGCAGCCTTATCCATACTGAGCAGGGAATGGGGTTCACTCTGGGCCAGCAGCTGCTCTCATGATAGGGGATTTAATTGCTGGCAAAGTTATGGTATGAATATCCTCCGCTGCACAATTATCAACGCAGTCAAAAAGCTCAGAGCTGCATAAACTATAAACTGTGGTGCTTGGCTGGCTGTTGTTAAAAACAGAACAAGGAGTGCATTTTGAATGCATCCAGGAGTTGGCAGTTGTACAACACCTAGCTCAGTCTTTGAAAAGAAAAGTTGCAGGATGCTTTTTTTCTTCCCTGGAACTTTAAAAACACTGAAAAGACACTCATCCAATTTCCTTGGGAATTTGTGCAGTTGTGTCTCACTTTGGCGAGTGACGTGAGCCGAGTTGGGATGCTCATTAACAAAAAGGGTGCTTTCTTTTGAAAATATGACTGTGCAGCACTGTGTGCTATTTCTTTGTGCTACTCTTTAGACTGTAACCTCTTCAATTTAATTGCTCATAACCTTCTCAGTGGTCAGAGAAAGCAATTTTAAATAGAGGAGGCAGATTAAGAGGTTCTGTAGGCAGTCACATGAAAGGAAGTTGTTTTTGGAAACAAAAAATGAAAAACATGTCAACTCTTTCAAGTAAAAAAAAAAAATACAGAGGTACAATTTATAGTTCATTTAAGAGTCCAACATGTTAGCCCACGTTGTCCTAATCAGGGACTCAGTTCCCAGGGCACTGTCCTTAAACATGCAAATGTCACAGTAAGAACTTAATCCAAGATGTTTTCATTTTCCAATTAAAAGTTTTGCTTTGCTGTTTTCTGCCTTTTTCTTGACATGTGGTTTTTAGACACTGAATCATCATTACATAATATTAAACATGAGCAGAATAATAAACCACCAACAAAAGAAGTCTTCACATGAAGTGAATCATCCCACCCTTGTTTTTGTATCCCCAGATGGACTATCAGAGCCCGTGTCACCAACAAGTCCAATATCCGCACCTGGAGTAACTCTAAAGGAGAGGGCAAGCTCTTCTCCTTTGAGGTTGTGGATGAGAGTGTGAGTACAGGACACCCTTCACAAAACCTGCATGGCTGTCTGTGTTTGTCATGTGTACACATATCAGCGTGTGTCAAGCATGGCTGCATCACAATTTTGTTTAATCGAAATGTGCTGGTCAACAGGGGGAGATAAGGATCACAGCCTTCAACAAGGAGGTGGACAAGTTTTCCTCCCTAATAGAGCAAGGCAAGGTGAGTGGTTTCCATTCACAAACTTCTAATCCACGTTTGAAGCAGTATGACTTTATGGAAACTGTAGAAACCCCTGCATTTAGAGTAACTGCAATAAATAACACTTCAGCACCTATACTTGTGTATCTTTTTGCCAAACTGGTCAGCTTAGCGGGGCCTTGGGGGCAGCAGTGGGACCTCGTTAAGAATACAGTCCTTCAACTCAAGGTCTTCTAGTGAAGCCCCTGTGTCAGCAAGCATCTGTCTTGCTGTCCTTTAACAAAACAGTGAATCCCCACCAGCTCCAGTGCTGCTATTCTGTAGCTGACCCCAACCTCTGACCTCTCTGAAGAGGGAAGCACAAGAAAATATGTCTCGAGGCAGCAATAAAGTATCACTTCATCATAACATTACAATCAATATCATTTGGTTGAGAGATAGATGAAGAGTGTTTATCATGTTTCCACTGCACCCCAAGAACTGCTAACTTTATGCAAACGGGTGTCCAATCATTCTGTGTGTGACTGACAACTGCAAAACGAAAAAACATGAAAGAGGTTGAAGCCATTGTTATATTCATTATTACTTACTTCTGTGCAACTGTTGCATTTGGTTTTGGAAAAGAGTCGCATGGAGGTCAAAAATGACATTGAAGATGCTAGAAAAGCATCTGTCAAACTGAAATTGTCTTCATATAATGGTGTAATGGAGATGACTAGAAGTGACTTGCTTGCAAATGGAGACCAATAGTGCATTTTTATTTCAGTAAATAGCTAAAGGAACTCTTGATAGAATGATCTTCTGATCATTTGTGTTTGTAGTTGCTCGCTCTAATTTTTTAAAATGGCGGAGTGATACTTTCGTGCTGCTTTTGTCATGTGTTTAACAAGCCAAGGGTATTCGGTGCTAAAACTCCACCCCGATAAGAGTTTCTGGTTGCTCAAAAGAATTCCTCTGTCATAGGGACAGTTCTTGTGGTGGTAAAGGCATATGAGTGATTTAAAAGTCTGTTATTCAGTGAGTATCAACTCTGCTAAAGAGTGGCTTTTTTACAGGGGAGAACATGTGTTGTCCCACAGACCCAAGTGGTTGCCAGTGAGGACCCATGTGCCATGTGCTTGTTGCAGTGTGGAACTTAGGCATTTGAGTGTGTTCGTTAAAATGGGCAACGCTCACTCTGCCAGAACATGCCCCGTACATGTTCCTGTATACCTATGTGATTACAGACAGAAAGGACACATGTTGAGGTTCTTGCTTAACTCAGTCAAGCCCACAGAGCTTAATAACTCAATTAACCCTGGCCATCACTTTGCTCGCCCCTTTGGCTTAGGTATCAGCCACTAGCAGTGACTCCCAACACAGCCCCAGATCCAATTTGTGCCCCCTGCCCTCCAAAGATAAATAAAGGAATGAATCCGTCTTCCCTTCGTGGTCTGAGTATTGACAGAACATTGTGTAGGTGTGACTGGCTCTAAGCAGCCAGAATACTTATCACATTAGCTTCATGCTCCTATCTCTGTGTGGGGTAAATCAGAGAGAGGAGGAGGGAAAGAGAGAAGGATGTAGGGAGAGAGAGAGAGAGACAGAGAGACACAGAAGAGACACAGGCAGACAGACAGACAGACAGACAGAGACAGGAAGGTGGGGGTGGTGGGTATGGAGATTTTGAGAGTAAATGAAGAAGTGTGCCTGCAGATTGAGTTTAAATTGTGCTGTTTAGCAGACCCATTTTCAGCCACATCCATTTTATGGTGAATTATGGTGATGCTGCTGATATGACACCACATTTTAGTTGGACCTGAAGTCTTATTATGTGTTTTGGATGGAACAAAAGCTAGCCCCAAAATAGTTTGTATAACAGGATCAATAAAGTTGTCAACCAAATCCATTCAGTAATAGCTACTTCATATTCACAGGCACTGACCAGTTTGATTAAGTCTAAAATTGTAACAGTAACAAACCTTGTCTCCCCATTCTCTGCAGGTGTACTATATCTCTAAAGCCTCACTGAAGATCGCCAATAAACAGTACTCAACACTGAAGAACGATTACGAGATGACCCTCCATGCTAATACCTCCATTGTGCCCTGCACTGATAGCCAGGATGTCCCCACAATGCAGTTTGACTTTGTTCCCATCGGCGAGCTGGAGAACAGAGACAAGGACACCATCGTGGGTAAGGGGAGGAGGGCGGCGAGGGAACTGTGGCAACATGATTCAAAAGACTGTTTTTACATTTACATTTTTGCCATTTAGCTTAAGACTCAGTGTGAGCGAGCAGAAAGGGTTTCATCGTCAAGGACACTTGCTCAAGGACATTTCAGCACAAGACACAGCCATTGATGGACTTTTCAGCTGTTGCTGAGATTTGCACCTGTAGTATTTCAGTCCCTGGGTGATCTTTCCAACCACTTAGCCAACCCTGCCATCCCAGACAATTAACGGATATAGATATAGATAGTAGATAATTGAGGCGTATAGATAGGACTATGCCAGTCAATAGTACAGCAGATGGCCTGGAATAATACAATATAACAGGGTCGGGGGTAATTTAATTCAGGTATATAATATAGAGGAGAGATAAAAAAAAGAGGATAATGCTCATTCCACTGTTTTTATGAAGGTTAGTTGCAGCGCCTGCCCTCTGTTCCTCACATCAATGTCTTATCTCTGTGACAGGTAAATTGGGATGGTCACAGTATAGATTGGGGTTGAAATTGGCTATTTAGGTGCATTGGCAGCCAGTCTCTGCTCAGTGCTTATTAAGGAGATAATGCACTTGTGTGACAGTGCTGCCCTGCTAATGTTTCTGAAGTTGGGGGAATGAGGTTGTAATTGTTAGTGTAATTGCACTTGGAGTGTACTGCTGCGACTGGCTGTAAATTTAACTGGAAAAAGGCAGAGAAAGTAACATTGCATGCCACAAGATTTGTCCTATACACTGAGGATTTGGAAACTACTGTTTTCTTAATTGATGTAGTCAACTTTTTCAGACTTTGATGTAATATAGGATTCCAAATCAAGGGATAACATAGCACAACATTCGAGAAACCTGTGGGCAATGCAAGCCGGCACAGCAAAGCTATATCTTTTGTGCAGACCAGTGCAGCCAGTTCAGAGACTTGCTAAAGGGTTTAGTGGGGTGAGTGTGTTTGTGACGGTCGCAGACGAGGAGCATTATATGTCATGCGTGTCGTCTGTTTTCTCTCTCCAGTTCCTCTCTCCATCCGTCTCTCTCGCCTCTCCTTTGTTAAATAGGGGATTATAACATGGTAATGAGAACTGTCAGCCTGTTCCTGTGGTGATAATGGAGTTCAGAGGTGGATGACATCGTCTCAATCATAATGGAATTAAGGAGGGCTGAGAGAGCACAGACAGAGCAAGGGAGGAAGAGACGAGGAGGGGGTTTGAGGGAGAGTTTAGAAAAAGGTTAGCAGAGGCAGTAGACAGGGAGATGAAGTTTAAGGAATGACTATTTTGCATAATTGATATATTTTTTTTTCCATTTGTTTTTTTGACACTCACACACCCAAAACATCTCTTGGGATTGTGATGTATTTTTAGCCCCACTAATGATAGCCTAGGGCAATGTCAGTTGAACAGTTGGTCCGTTAGCCTGTTAGCCATTTAGGTCATGTGATCTTGGTCATGTTGTTAGATATCACTCTTGGTTGAGAGAGTTTTTTTTGTTTCGCTTCTGTCAGGGAGTAGTCTTCACAAGGGTAGTCTAGTCTGTTCCCCTATGGTGGTGACGCACCATCAGATGACCAGTTTTCCAGTGATCAAACTGAAATGTCAGTTTTCAGATTAATAAAACTACTTCTGCTGAGACACACCTTCATCATCAAAACAACAAGCAGTGTGTGGTAGTGGAAAGAGCAAAAGAAGCACACAGAAACACTGCCATCTTTAGTATTCCTATAGTACTCCTACAGTACTGCTAAAGTGATTTTAATAGCATCACTGCTGCCAAAAATAAACACCCCAGATCATGCTGTCACTGTAAGAAAAAATTCTTGTGGAAATACTGTTTAGTCAATAGCAGATCAGTGAATCACCAGCCATGGTGTTTCTTCTAGTAAAACCATGGTAGGGATACTTTAGTTATACTGTAGAGTAATATTTAAGTGGCATAACATGTAAAATAATTAAAAAAACACTCATTCATGCAGTCATTCATTCATTGCAGATAAATAGTAGTTAAACTGTCATATATATATATATATGCTGCCAAAGCACATACTTACTACCGGTGATCGAATGCAGTTTTGACAGGGACATTTCTTTTGATGCTGCTGAGCCTGCATTTAGTTTACAAAACATAATTACTACACATTTTGCTGAAGAGCTACAACAGCCTTGAATTGTGTGAAGGCCACAATCCCAAGCAGGAAAAGCAAAGGAGGGTTTAAATAACAAGATCATTTTTCTAAAGAGTTAACTGCAGAGTTAAATTGCACTATTGTAAAGCTGGTTCTCTATGTCATATCATATGTTCACTGTAATATAAGACCAGCACAGAGTTTGCATAATTTAGTTGCTGTGGGAAGAATTGACTCTGGTGTGAAGTTCTTTCCACCTCTTCAAACTTAATATTTAGTCCCATTACCAACAATACAGACCTCCACTAACTCACTCATTTCTTCATGTGGCCCCACCAAAAGGAAGATTAGGGTTATGGTTAGATTAAGATGAACCTTGATGATGTTGTAGCCCTACTAGTTGCTGACCACAACCTGAAAATGTCGCTGGCTGTTTTAGTTGTTTCGATAAAACTAATCAAGTGCAACCCTTCGCCAGGGCAGAGCTGCGTCTTGTGCCTGTAAACATGCACAAGACACAGCTACTGTGGAAGATAATGTCGCCTGGATGCTAGAAGCAGGTGTTCAGTGACGCGAGGCGGCTTTTGAGTGTTTGTATTCCCCTTATCAGCGGCACCTCGTCCTTAACACACACAAACAAAACTTGCAGTATCAAGATCTATCTGAACTTACATCTTGCCAGCATACAGTTAAATCTGTTTGTTGCTTGAGTTCTACCATTCTCAGCCGCACCAGGAGCCCTGTTTATCTTCCACCATGAGGGGAAGATGACACGTTAATAACACAACTGCGACAAATAAGTCCATTTGTAAAGTTTTCTCCAAAATACATCTTCACTCGTCCATACCAGTGTCAGAATCGCATATGAGATCGCATACGTTAGGAAGTCCATGCTGATTTCTGGAAGGGAGTTAGAGGGTTGAACAAAGTGTGGTAGAAGTAGAAGGGTTTTTTTGTTTTGTTAGAGAGACTTTTTGGACAATATGGCTCAGTGGTGTAGTGCTGTTTCCTCACAGCAAGAAGGTCCTTGGTTTGAATCCCAGCCAGGGCAGGACCTTGCTGTGCAGAGTTTGCATGTTCTCCCCATGTTCATGTAGGTTTCCTCCATTTCTGCTTGCTTCCCTCACCATCAAAAACATATATGTCAGGTTGCTTGCCAATGTACATGTGTATTAATTAACTTCCATTAAAACAACAATTAACAAACTTTACAAAAAATCAAATCACATAGCAAACACTTGCACACAAAATGTACATAACACAATGTACCCCAGTAACAAGGCATTTCGTCTGTGATCACATAGATGAGGCTCCGGCTGTGGCTCAGAACTGGAGTTGGTCCCTGGGCGATGCACAGTGGCTGCCCACTGCTCCTAATACTTAGGATTGGTGAAAAGTAGAGAATGAATTTCCCTACGGGGATTAAAGGATAACTTAACTTAAAGTACCCAAATAATGAAAACTATGATATGATGTAAATTATATGACTGTACATGAATTACACACTGTCTGTCTAGTGAAATGTCCTGCATTTCTTCATATCTCAATGTGTATTAGAGAAAAAAATAGTAATGTCTTATCATTATTATTATTATTATTTGTAATAGTAGTTGTGGTAGTGGTAGTATTAGTTTATTTGGCAGAGACTATGCACGCATAGTTGAGTCATAGTTAGTTAAGTAGCTAATTTACATCTGTAGTCCCTAGGCAGGAAAACAACAATTAACAAATTCTACAAAAAGCATACTGCATATAAGACGCTTTCATGCAAAATATACATAACCCTATGTACTCCATCTTGGTAACAGGAACAAGGCATTTCATTAGTGATAACGTGAATGATTTGACTGTAGCCATGTTTTAAGAGCTGCTTTAAAGATGCATTCTCTGGTGTGTGTGGGCACTGAGTTCCTTCTACCTGCAGCTCTGACTGAAAAGGCTGACCTCCACAGCATCGTCTCTACAGACATGCATTGTTTTAGTGGAGGTGATGCAAGGTTGTGAATTAATTTATACATCAGATATGACTCTGCAAAAAATCATTATCATTGTTTTATTTGTATTTGTGTCATTTGATTCTCCTAAACACCTAGGAACACACCTTGTTGTTACAAGTGCTGTGTAAATTAATTTGACTTGACTTGTTTTGCTTTATTTTTAAATGTTAGTTGTGGAAGGCCAGACTCTTCACCTACTCCAAGCTCAGCACTGACTGCTCTGTAGTGCAGTAATCCTGAATGAAGTGTTTAGGCCTTGAGCATGACAGGGAACATGAATGAGGAATGAGTATGTTTGTTGAGATTTGGAATGTGGGTTAGGGTGTTAGCCAGCCTGTTATGACATTTGTGTCACTCTGGCTCTAATGACTTGGCAGTATCCAAGGAGTGTCAACTCTCTGCCTTTCTGGAGCTTTAGTGCCTATGATCTGATACCAATTCACACCAAGTAAAGCTTCACCCAGGTGGCTTTTTTTTTTTTTTTTTTTTTTTTTACAGTTAACACCATGAAAATACAGTTTTAAAAGCAGTATGAACACTGTATTGTTAAAGACTCCTCTCCTCTCCTCTTAAAGGAACAGTTTACCAGATATATTCCCACTTACCCTTAATGCAGTCTGTCTGTCCAGATAGATGGGTTAGCAGTAGATTAGATTACTAAATAAGTAGATTTGGTTCTGTGTGACTTAGCGATGTTTCTAGTCTGCCACGATGACCCCTGTGTCCCGGCACAAAAATTTACATATGAAAAGTTCAGCAGCAGCAGTCCTTCCTAAACACAATGGCACAGATAATAATCCATAATAATCATAATCCACAGTCCTCTGGGGCAAAATGTTTCATTGGGAACTATTTTCTGCCAAAGAACGCAGGCAAGCTGTGTCTGTCCACCCAAAAATCATACTTATTAATAGAGATGCACCAATCTGGGGGTGCCCCAGTAACTCACCAAATAAGTGTGTGCATTACTTGTTAAGACTTAGTCCTAATCGTGGTGTCCTGGGTTCAAATCCAGCCTCAGACCTTTTGCTTCATGTCATCCCTTCTCTATCAAATAAAACAGAAATGTCCAAAAAAATAATCTTTAAAAGAAAAGAGAGATGCACCAATCCACTTTTAATCAGTTCTGATCCGATTCCACTACCTGAATTTGGATATCTACCGATACCAGAGCTCTTTTTTTCTTGAGTGTTGTTATTACTATTAGTAGTAGTAGTAGTAGTGGTATTGGTAGTGGTGGTGGTATTATGTGCAAAGTTACATGAGGCTGTAGTAAACCACCAAGCACTTCTTAGCCATCTTAGTGAGTCAGCTGCAGACTAAAGGGCTTTTTTACATGAGCGATGAAAATTGCCTAGCCTTAATTCATTTCCTATTAGAGGTGAGTGCAGGAGCAAGTGATGTGGGCAGGTGGAGTGGAACACGGATTTATCCTCGTTTTAAGAAAAAAAAAAAAGTCTAAAGTCATGCATGTTCGTTTGTGCACACACCCACCTACCCACCTCCTGTGGTATGTTTTGTGTAGGTCTACACATCATTTCAAATGATGAACTTCACCAAACTCAGCTCTGGCAGCCAGCACAGGATGTATCCCTGAACTCCTGCTGTTCTTGCTCCTGTACCAAAACTAAGCTGATGATCTCCCACTCCTGTTTCACAACTCTTCTCCCCACAACCAGCTACTGTGTTTACTTTGCTACTAGGCGAATGTGTATGCTTGTAACATGTTTTAGACAATTTTTAGAGTGCATAACATTTGTATGGCTTTTCTGCTGAAACGCTGCGGTTGTTGTTATGGTTATAACATGCGGATCTGCAGGGCAGCCCGATGTAATTTATCTATTCACACTGAGTAGCAGAGCGGCAGTATGGAGCCACATGCGATTTTCGTTGCCCATCTAAAAAGGCTTTAATGGTCCAACACAAACTCTGCCAACACATTTGACTCATGTAATTCCGGGAGACAAAAATGTTATAATTATGTGCTACAGCACTTTGGCTCTGGGCCTGAAATTGCAGTATTTCATATTTGTATTTCATAAAAACATCAGACTATGGAATCTGGATCAGTACATGGATCATGATGCGATATTGGATGAGTCAATTACATCAGTATCGGCACTTGATACCAATATTGAATCAGGTCATTCCCAAATCTACCCATTGGGTGCAGAGGGAAGTAGTTTGTCAGTGTTCTTTGGCAAGAAATAGTTCTCAATGAAGTCCTTTGCATGGTTTGACACAAATGAACACCCATCTAGCCCCATGGTATATGGGTGAAGAGAGACTGTAAAGATGGTAACAGATTGGAAAATAAATCACACAGTTTGACTTGATTATAGGCGTAAGTGAAAAAATAGTTTTCGTTTTAGTTTGGATGAACTGTTTCTTTAAGAGTGTGTTCTTCTTCCTTCTTTTTCCTTACGTCAATGTAAGTATGCTTTTCTGTATGTGCTGTAAGAACTATCTATAGACTGAGATATAAGCAGTCCCTCTCTGTCTCTAGATGTGATTGGAGTGTGTAAGAGTGCAGAGGATGTATCTCGTATCACCACTAAGAACAGCAGAGAAGTCTCCAAGAGAGCCCTCAACTTAATGGACACCACCGGCAAAGTGGTGACAGTCACACTGTGGGGAGATGAGGTAATAACTATATTTTCTCTCTCTTTCTTTCTTTCTCTCTCTCTCTCTCTCTCACTGACATAAACAGAGACCAGCACCATATGCCTTGCTCTCACTGTATCCACAGAACGTAAAGATTTCTCAAGCATGGTGTAATTAATGTGTATGTTTGTGTAGGTGCCCATGCTGCTCGTGTGTGGATGCATCTGTGTCTGTGTGTGTGTGTAGGCATGTGCACACATTCGTGTGTGCTCTTGCGTACAGGGATGTTTGATTGGGTTTTCTGGGCTGTAAAATTTGAATCGGTCAATTCGGCCTTCTGACCTTCAGGAATGTTATGGACCAGAGTCCCAGATTTCAGACAGAAGGCTAAATAAAACTGGAATGTGCATGAAATGGCACTATTCTTCTTGAAGCTCATTCAATCATCAAGGGCTAATCCCTCTTCTTTCCCAAAATCCAAAAATAGGTTTCGTATTAACTTGGTAGGTTGTCCAATTATAAAAACACCCTGCGCCACATATCGCTTTCTGATAATTCCAACCTACCAAGCTGCAGACATAGAGTGGACACAAAAATGACAATAATACGTTGTTGTTTTTTTTTTCCATTTCGATTTCTTCCTCTCCTTGTTATTCCCTTTCATATTTTTTCCTCTCTCTATAGGCAGAGAAGTTTGATGGCTCTGAGCAGCCTGTGGTTGCCATCAAAGGAGCTCGCCTGTCTGATTTTGGAGGCAGATCTCTCTCTGCTTTGTTCAGCTCAACAGTCATGGTCAACCCAGACATACCTGCGGCCTTTAGACTGAGGGCCTGGTGAGTCACACTCGCCATGCACACGCAAGCACACTCACACACGCTGACACACTCACATACACATAGATAAACACACACCCAGTCATCCACACATTGTTCACATTTAAATGACCCACAGCACACAATGCATCCAAACACTGTTCACAAGCAACACCGAGACCCAATATGCCCAAACACGCACTTACACGCACTTACACACACTGTAGCGCGACACACAGATAGATGGTACCTCCGCTGTTTACTTTTTGGTATGGACAAAAACTGTCAAAGTCTGATAGATTAGAATCTGGCTGGTCATAATGTCCACCAGAAAATCCAACCTAAATACACGTATATTCTCATTTTACTCTCATTTATTGGCTTGGTTTCTCAGGCAGCAGCAGCTTATAGAACAGGAACAGAACTAGCCAGCTTCTGTGCAAGTTGCCAATCAACAAAATTCCAGCCAAATTATTTTCCCATAAAAGAAAAAAAAGAAAAAAATCAGAGACATAGTGCAATATATCTCTATCTCTAACATTTATTTTTCCACGGTCATGCTTACCTTGTTCACCAGTGCACAATCTTAAAGTTAGCTCATGGGGTGGGAATCACTGGATAACTTGCAAAACAATACTGTCAAGATGTTTTACCCACAATAACAAAAGTATAATGATATAGGCGATTCTGCGGGATGCGATATATTGTAGGATAAGCAGCTATTATCCATCACGATATCTGTAACTGAAGTGAAGAAAATACCCTGTAAAAGGCAAAATGATTTCCCAATAAGCAGGAATCTGTTTTTTAGTGTTTTGATCTGCAGAGTGACTGCATCATGTACATGACAGAACAGTTCCAGTTAAAATAGCTAAAGGCAGGGAACAAAACACATCATAGTAACTCAAATATGCCGTGTCTGCAAAATAAATTGGCAACTCAGATATCGGTATTTGGCATGAGTGTATTGATAATGTATCATAAGAGGAAGTATTGTGATATTTTGCCTTATTGATGAAGTGTTCTATCCCCACTCATCCATACCATACTAAAAATTTATTTTTCTTTCCGGCTTTAATTGTGAAACAATGATTAAACGTACCTTAAAGAAATGCTAACAATAACACTGATGTTGTATGAAAATATAAAATGTATGAGCGGTGTACACAATTTAAAATGGTGATTAATGCAGTACATGCAGTTCTTTTGCCACCTGCACACTGCTGTTAAAAAAAAAAAAAATAGGCAAACACACACATATAGTACATACATAAATACATGCATTCCTACACACACATGCCTGCACATATGTACAGTAAGCATAAAACTCTAGTGATCCTGTGTCGGCAGACTGGTTTTGCATGCCACCTCGATTCCAGTGGAGAATACTGTCGACAGGATGTGGAGAGGACGGGATGGAGGGAATAATAGAATAAAGGGAACAGGGATATTTCTGGATTCAAGCACCGAACTGCTACTGTGTATGCACAAAGATGGGGACACAGTGAACCAATTGAAGCTGGTTTCTTATTAGTAGTTCCTGTGGAGGGATTTTGAGTTATGACTCATTCACTCATTAAGCCCACTCCCAAGTCTGGCCACTGCTGAAATAAAAATGCATGTTGTTTCTAGTGCTGCATTAGTTTGCGTGTGATATGTGTTACATGGTGGCACAGTTAGAAAATGCTATTCTTAGGTGAAAGATTGCGTCAAACAGTTTGCTCACAGCTTCCAGGTGTGGATATGGTAAATAAAGACGGATGTTTTCTTGTATCTGTAGGCATTACTCAGAACAATGGCTATTATTCAGTTCCCCATTTTAGTCATTAGTGTCTGATTTATAAATTTGCTAATTACTTTATGAACAATAGCTTTGGACATTTTATGTGTGCATTGCATTAGTTACACCAGTTACTCTGTGTGTGTGTGCGTGTGTGTGTGTGTGTGTGTGTGTGTGTGAGACAGTGTGTAAGAGACAGGGTGAGAGAGTGAAGGAACGGGGATAGAGAGAGGCAGGCTCCATTGCGCCAGCTTTAATCTCAGTCTTATTAGTCTCTGGTCAATACACCATCTCATCCTGACGTTCAAAGGACTAAATAACTACAAAACGGCACCCCTCCTTCTTTTCATTCCTTTTTCCATTCCTCTCTAATCCGTGTTTTTTTTCCACTGATCTCTGCCGCTGTCCTGAGTTTACATGCTGACAGCGGTGAATGAATGACAACAAATCTTATTCAAGGAGCAAAGACAGAAAATAGCGCAGAACATTTCCCCTCCTTTTTTTTTTTTTTTTTTTTTAACATTTTAGCTCTGCGTTTTACAAAGACAGAGAATAACTGTGTGACTCTTGGTCCTGTGGCGATGAGGTGCAATTTGGGATTGTTTTGACCAGGCTTACTTGCATAATTGAAAAAAAAAACAAAAAAAAAAACTAATGAATGCGGATGATGCCTTGATTAGATTGCGCTCTGCCTGGCTAGAATACCGAGCAGAAGTCACACTGATGCATTAAGATGTTAGAAGGAATACTGAATAGATAGATAGGTAGATTGATAGGTCGATAGATAGGTTGGTAGCTATTTTTTTTTATTATCGTTGAGACATGTATGGATATAAATATAGAAGGCTGATTAGCAGTTTCATGTATGGATGCACTGTCAATGATGAACAGCTGGATATCGGATCAAATAGATCACAGGATATAGATGCAGAGCTGAAGATCAATAAAAGGGATTAAGGGAATAGTTGTAGTTGTTATTTCCTTAGATTATAGCAGATGTAATGCAGTTCTTCACTGCACAACTTGTTCCTACCACACAAATACAGTTAGTCTTTTTGTAAGTTTTTTTTCACCCACACAAATCCGTGTATAAATGTATGCAAACTGGCACACATGCTCTTGTACTCTCATACTCACAAAGACCTACAAAGACATACATACTTCACAAAGACCTACATACACACTCAGACATATTCACTGATGACTAATACTGATGGTGGATGTTGTGCAATATAATTACCTGAGCACCCAGGGATCATTAGTTGCGTTCTGGAGCATGTTCTGTTTGTGTATCTCATTTGCTTCAACAAGCCCTCTTGCCTCTTTCACTCTTGCTCTCTGTCTCCCTACATTCTCCACAATGTATTTCGTGTTTTATATTGTGTGTTGTTTGTGTGCACAGGTATGACCGGGAGGGCTACGCATTAAACAGCCAGTCCCTGACAGGGACGAAGTCAATGGGCAGCAGTGGAAAGATCAACTGGAAAACACTGAGTGATGTTAAGGATCAGCAGCTGGGACAAGGAGAGAAGGTATACACGCAAACATGCTTGCACATGTAAACACATAGACACACACACACACACACAACATATGCATACACACACTACCATGCAGCAGCAAGTCTAACTAAAATAAAAGTCAATGTTCAGACTAAACATGTTGGCATTCAAAAGAAACAAAAAGTTTTGCGTGTATCTTAGAGGTCCACCCTCCAACACTTTGACAGTGTTGGAGGCTGTACTTTCTTATTCCTGTGAATAAATGGATAAACATAAATGATGTGGCATCATATTGAAATGTTTTCAATACAGCTACAATGGAGTTTGATTCATCTATGTAAAATGCCATTTCATCAGAGCTATATTTAAGTTTGTCTTCTTTTTAACTTAAAAATTCAGTGTCGAATACAATTGACAAACCTAAAGATCATCCAAGGCACACTGTTCTGTTGTAAAAATATTTTAAAAGCCTTTATTAGACACTATGCACCCCGATGAAGGCTCTTGGAGCTGAATTGCATTGGTCAGCAGCCAGATTTTTAAATGATACTTAGCCATGTAATAATAAGGGCTTAGTAAAAGGCTAAGTATTTTTTCAACAGAACAGTGTGCCTTGGATGTTCTTTTTTTTGGCGCTTGTATTATACACAGACTGTTTATCTGAAAAAGAACTTAAATATATTTTCCATTGATGTAACCTTGTCCAAAGAGCGCCTGATTCTTGTTTGCCTGATGGAGGGCTCATGCAGCACTCCTATAGCCCCTTTTTTGGCATTGCTTCTGAAGACCAAGGACTTATTTCTAGATTCACCCCCTTGCACTGACTTTCAACAATCATAAAGGGAAAAATTCATTGTAGAAGTCCAGTCCTTTATAGTCCATAATGCCATGCTGCCAGGTGTGGGTAGAGTACAGAATAATTCTACTTGAGTAAGAGTATCAGTTACTCATCCAAACATGTACTGTGATGAACTGAGTGAGAAGAGAGTATTCTGCCAAAAAAAAAGAAAAAAAAAAAAAAACTATGAGTACTAGATTCATTTGTAGTTTGGTCTATTGTCATGTCATTTGATAAAATAAAGAACTGTGATGCAAAAAGAGGCAGTGTAACAGCATTTTTATTTGGTGTACAGACTATTTATCGACTGTCAACAGTCTGGTCTAAGGATCAAGGGTTGCTCTTCGCAGCCTCTCATTCAGTTGTTTGACATTCCACTGCTGCTAGCTAGCTGACCAGTTTGAGTTGAAGCTGAAAAGGTCACTGACCGCAGCGCAGCCTATTTCTTTAATCACTTGATCTGTTGTGCTGACTGCGCAGCTGCAGAACAATGTGTCTCTGTCTCATCATCAGCTCTCTCGAGGCATAGATGTCAGAGACACAGCCCATGGGCCAAATCTGGCCCCCAAGATGTTTTGGAGGAAAAGGGGAAAAAACAAACAAACAAGCATATTTTTAAAGCTTTTTTTAAAATTATCATAAATAATGATAAAGTAATTGGACCTAGCGCTGCAAATTATCCATCGGCAAGCAGAAGAATTTGTCAGAAGTGAAAGAAAAACCACCAGGCTATCTGCTGCACTGACCGTTGCTGCGTTATGTTAGTTTGGTGAACATGCTATCAAAAATGGTAAATGGCAAACCTGTATGTTATATATTTGTTGTATTTCTCTCTTCTGCTTTATGTAATTCTACATTGTGTTATTTTCATGTGCCAGCATGCAGTTTCTCATTGATTGGTAGGCTCCAAATTGATTGATGTAAAATAATAAATCAGAAAGTAGCCTAAAATATCCATGTGTCGACTCAGGTCATATTGACATTAGCAAAAAGTAATCCGGCCCCCGTGAGGTCTCGTTTGAACGAATGTGGCCCACTACCTGATGTGAGCCTGACACCCATCTTAATGCGAGTTTACGCCAAAGATTCACGATGAGACAAGTTGAAACTTGAAGTTCAGCTGCTTGCAAAAGAATGTGGTCTGCCACATTCTAAAACCTGCCAGTTTACACCAGTGACATTAGATGAGACGGTGTATTGTTTCCATGGCAACAACTCTCTTTACCTCAGTGTTTCTGTCAGCTTTCTGTGTCTGGATAGTTTGTAGCTTAGCTCCATGCTGCCCTCACAAAAATGGCACGTCAGAGTAGCATCTATAAAATTTCACCAACATGCCGTTAACTATTTCGACTCAGGAAAATAGACGCTGTCTTCATTGGTGTTCCCCAGTGGAGAAAATTGAGAGTTTCTTCTTCTTCTTGAAAACATTCATTTCTTCCAAGGATTCACCATGAATGTCATGTTATTGCTGTGATGACAAATTTACTAGAGCGATATTCCACTGTTGGACTTCCTGTGAGGGCAACGCAGCATCTAACATCCAGACACACACTATAACAGTTTTGTAAAACCAAACACCTGCCACCTGACAAGCTGTGTCACAGCAGCGCCATCAGCTGGCTTGATTCCACCTGAGATGCTGCAACTTTTGTCATCAGCAAAGGGTTTTGTCTCATCGTGAATCTTTGCATTAAACTTGCCTTAACCATCACAAAGGGAGAAACAATTATAACGCAGCCTGCTCAGTCAAATGTAAAAAGGAAAAGAATAGGTTAAAAGTCATAAAATTGACTTGAGTAAGAGAAATTAGTACAGCCCACAGAAAATAACATAAAGAGTACTTGTGCCTCAAATTTTTTTCCTCATTTTCTTATTTGCATTACTTGTATTGTGTTTGCGGTATGGGGCATGACTTGTGCTTTCTGTTGGCTCCAAAAGACCTAAATCTGCTTGCTCTTTTGGTCTTGTCAGTTCCACTATTTTACTCTCTTGCTTTCTGGTCTGACATATACCTAAAGTGGGAGTAGACAAGGCAGGTTGAGAAGTGGGTACAACAAAAAGTAAATTAAAACATCAATCAATAACTCGTGAAATACAACAGCACAGAGTGATGACATCTAACAACATTAGAGTATCTGAGGGTCGTTTTTTTTTTTTTTTCCTTTAATACATGTTTTCATAAGAATGTGCAGCTACAGTACATTGAGATTAAACTGGAAAAGGTCATCTACGTGATACTATCAGGGATGATTTTCTGCAAATAAGTGTGGATTTTCTGAGTCAGAGCTGACTGCTACTCAGTCTCATTTAAATGTAAGCATTTAGACAAACACATAAATCCTCAGTCAGTCTCCCATTCATTGTAAATAGAGCAGCTCCGGGCTGTGCCTTGGTATGACTTCACAGATTAGAGTCATGGTTCTCTTGTTTTGGCTTTGCGGGAGAGCTGGTCATGCTCACAGTACAGATTGAACCGTCGTGTTCCAGTGGAGCAGCATGGAGGAACTTTCAAATCGAACAACATGCTGATTTAAGACATGTCATAACCCTTTTATCAGCATGGCTTGGAAGGTGCAGTGCTTGTAGCTGGTATGTGCAATGTGACAATCAAAACTTTCCGTCTACTGAAGTAGTTTTATCTCTGTCCAATCTCCGTCATCCTTCAAGTTTGATTTTCAAGGGACCCTTAAGCGGTTTCTAATTAATGCAGTTTCTAATAAAAAAAAAAAATTCTAATTATGTGACAGAGACAGAGGAAGCCTATGGGGCGTAACATTACCAGAAGGGAAGTAGGGTGGACAGAGAATGACGGAGAGGGAGAGAGACAGGGGGGAGTGGCCAGACACAGCCACTCAAACAGCATGTCACTTATAAACCTGCGTTGAAGGAGAGACAGAAATGAGGCCATGCAAAAACAGAAGAAAAGAATGAGAGGAAAGAGGAGAGCATGGCGACTTAGTGAAAGGAGTAGCACAGGGGTATTGAGAAAAAGGCGATCAGATAAGAGGGAAATATGGGGAAAGGAGTTAAAAGGTTAAAATTGTGTAAATTATTGAAGCAGAGTCTTTTCTGCCTTGTTTTTTTTTCCTCTGCCCCCATTCTCTTTTGTCTTGTCACATTCCCCTTTTTCTCAGTGCGCCCCCATCCCCCTTTCTGTAATTGAACGGCTTTAAGGAGGTTGTCTATCACATACACTGCAGCTTAGGTAATAATGGAATTGTGATCATTGGGTTTTTTGCATGAAGGAATCTCATTTAGCATTCTACCTGCTTTCCTGCATGCATGTGCATGACTGTGACTGTGTGTGTGCGTGTTCATGTGCATGTGGGTGTGCTTGCATCTGTGTGTATCGAGTGTGCATATGTGTGGGTAAGTCATTTCTAATTAATGTGGTGTGTGTGTGTGTGTGTTGAGGTTCTGGGACAAGTATTTAAGTTGGCATGTGCAACCACGTCAATTATGTGAAGGAGATTTTCACTTCGTTGCCCTGCCACATACAAATTTTAATTGCATTTGGGTGCCAGAAGGTGACACAGGGATTTAGTGTGATAGGAATGAAAACTATTTTCAAACTGCTGTGCGTGTTACTTTGTGTGTGTGTGTGTGTGTGTGTGTGTGTGTGCGTGTGCGCACGTGCGCGCGTGTTTGTTCCTGTGTTGTAAATGTCTTTAGGTGAGACCGCGCTCATATATTTGTGTATGTGTGTGCATCTGTTTTTGTCTGTGATATTAGTCATGCTGTTCTTCTAGGTTCTCTTCAGTGTGCTTAAGGTTAAGACTTTGCCCAGGGCTTCTGTGTACACACTGGAATACAGAGGGAGCGAAAAAAAAGCTGAGCGAGTAGGGGAGAGACGATGACAAATGCAGCGGGATTTATTTAGAGTAGTATAGTCGTGAAGGAATTTCTCTGGTCCAGATCGGCTGACCTCCATCCTTACATTCTCTCTAGCATCTGTCAACATCACAGAGCCCCTACAAGCCTCCAAATCTGGGGGCTTTCTTTTCTTTCCGCCACATCCACCCTGCTGCCACCTTTCCTACTCATCGCCTTCCCACCTCTACAGCCTTCCAGCGTCCCAATCTGCCCAAGTCTGCAAAATCTGATGAGGCAGGCACGTAGGCAAAAACGTGGGAGAGAAGTGTTGGTCGGGGGAGAGGGCTGTTGCTAACAGGGTAAAATCTAATTTGAAAAAAAAAAAAAAATCCTTGTTAGTTAGTGTTTAAGAGGGCTTCTCGCTGTGTGGCATGGATAGATGGATGGGTGGACAGATTATGAGGCTGTGACAGTGATAGCTGGGGGAAAGAAAGTGTCAGAGGGCTCTAAGTCTGACTGACAGTATCTGTAGAGGTCGCAGGGACACAGGGCCGCATCAGCCATCTCAAAAGGCGTGCACAGAACTTAATGGCCTTCGTACATTCACTGCAAATGCTCAACACTTTACAGAAAATATGTGGGTTGTATAACGAAGGCACAGCATTGCTCAGTCAGTGTGTGAGAATTTGGCCAGCATCCTAGAGAGAGTCTTTGATAGACTCATTTAGGCCAACATTAGTAATGAGTCTGGCCCAGCTCTGGCTTGTAGTTGTTGTTTAGGATGCATTTTAAAGGATTTCATTTTAAATTCTGGCTCGGATTCCAACATCTTCTTTAAGACCTGCTCTCCTGGTATAAGAAGTGCCCTCTGGTGAGGCGAGGAAAAATTATGTAGAGGCTGATTGATCCAAACCGATTTGTTTTTGTAAGGCTTATCTGTGTTTACTTACACGTATATGTATACATGTGTGTGTCTGTCTGTTTGCACCCGCATGTGTGCTAGTGTTTGTGTGTATGTGTGCCAGTGTGCATGCATGTGTGCACACGTGTATGTCTCTCCCGTAGGAAACAGAGTTCATCTGTTGTGTGCATTCTTTATATTTATATTTATGGAAATGGAATGCTGTGCCTCTCCACAGGATGAGAGAATAGCCTTTTTCTCTCAGAATTAGCATTTCTTTCCTCTTTAGCTGTTGATTCTACCAGTGTGAGTTCTGCCGCCTAAGGTGCTAATATCCGTTTAAATTACCGCAACGCCGCTGCATTTTAATTTGATTCTGTTTGACTGTGTACTCTTTAATTTAAATTCATAACTGAAAAAGTTTAACTCATTGTATCTGTATTGCAAATGTGTAAGTTTGATGTGGGTCTTTGCATATAACCTTGCATGTTTTTGTGTGTATGTGTGAGCGCGTGCACACAATTTATGTATTAGAGAGGAAGAGAGATTAGGCCCATCTTGCATCTATTATGCATAGAATTCTCGTACTCCCTCTGCTCTCTCTTTAAACTGTTCCAAGATTGTTTGGAAGTCAAATAGAGATGTGTAAACAGCATGCATCTACCAGCTGGACCAACTTGTTGGCAACAGTTTTATTGTTGATGCCAAGTTTCATCTGATTTTGATGTGAATTTTTTATTTATTTGTTATTTATTTTTCTTGTTTTTTTTTTGTTTGTTTTTTTTTTATTCGTGCTGGTAAGACATAGGATGCTGCACTGTCTGGACTAGGTTTTGCTCCTCCCTATTCCTTTCCCTCTATCTCTTTTTCATTCAATGGGCTTTACAATTTGATGTGTTTAGTCAAATTATCATTTAAAAATGTCAGTCTAATCTATCAGTCAGTAATAATTAAGAAAATAATGCTGAGGAAATGCTAAACCTCTGTCTCTGACCTTCTCATCCTCTCCTCTGTCAGCTTAACTTTTCCTGCATGGACCTGCATGAGATGAAATATGAAATGTGATCATTGTGATCATTATGAAAAGGAATATGCAGTCTAAATATCCTCCACAGTAAACATTGTTTAGGGGGCACTAGAAGCGCTACAGTTTCTTACGTGTTAGAAATTGCAGTAGTCAATAGTGATTTTGCTCTCTTTTTTTTTTTTTTTTTTTTGATTACTTGCCTAGCTCTTTCTCCATTTTTTGGTCTCTTTATTTTCTCACACTTTTATCATGTTTTCCCAGGCGGAGTACTTCAGCTGTGTGGCCACGGTGCTGTACAGTCGTAAGGAAAACTGTCTGTACCAGGCATGTCCCTCTGCAGACTGCAACAAGAAGGTCATAGATCAACACAATGGACTGTACCGCTGTGAAAAGTGCAACAGAGAGTTCCCCAACTTTAAATACAGGCTCTTACTTTCTGTAAGTGCAGAGCAAACACACTGAGAGAGTACGTTTGCCAACACAAATTCATGGTCCCAGTAGCGTCTGTAGTCACTCATCAACACACACACTCACACATACACAAAAACAGACTCCCCTTTATCATCTGTCTTTGTCTCCTCTCCCAGGCTAACATTGCAGACTTCGGGGATAACCAGTGGGTGACGTGCTTCCAGGAGACAGCTGAGGTCCTGTTAGGTCACAGTGCAGAAACACTGGGACAGCTCAGAGACACAGTGAGACATCCAGACACACACACACACACACACACACACATACACACACACACTTCCATACATAGGTCTGCCTAAACAAGGCTGTCCACATTCTGACAAGAAAATTGCCCTTTCAATTTTTCCAGAAGGTCTAACTTCAACAGACTTCTTCCTGTAAACTGCTGTGCTGTCCTCATGCATGCTTCCCTTGACTTTGTGTTTACCTGTGTTTCTCTCTGTGTGTGTTTGTGTGTGTGTGTGTGTGTGTGTGTGTGTGTGCGCGCGTGCTTGCTTATTTGCTCCTGAGGATGAGGCTGCGTTCGATGAAGTCTTCCAGAAAGCCAACTTCACAACTCACATCTTTAAAAACAGAATGAAGCTGGAGACCTACAACGTAAGTAGCTATATATAAACGGGAGCACAATAGAATTTGATACAATACAATTTAGTTTTCGAGGAATAAAAGAGCAGAATTGAATGACATACAGTGGAGCTCATCATTGTCCTCCAAGCAATGAGAGTTCTTTCAGTGATTTGTGCCTCGCAGGAATACTCGACTCTGATTGGTTGGTGGATGTCTGTTACAAACAACCATCTTATCGCTGTTCCAAATTAATACTCTAACATTCTATTTCAGCCATACAGTGGCATAATGGTTTGAATAAATTGGCTTTCAAAATGCTCAAGATAGCAATAAAGAAGTTCCATTGTCGTGAAGACAGCAAATGCCCTTGTTTAGTCTTGATTTCATAATATAACCAAGCAAAAAGTAGGAAAAGGCTACATAGACTTACTGGCTTTAAAGAGGGAATATAAAGGCAAGCACAATGAACTCCTGGCTAACATTAGTTAGCAAACATGACCCTGATTCTCTCTCAATTACCAGTCACAACATTTCAACTACAAAGCCTTATGAAATGCAGCAGTTTTATATGTGGAAAATAAAGGTGTTTTTTCTGGTATGTCATACTTCCTTAACAGAGGTAGCCAAGGTAATGGTGGTTGTAGATTTGGTATTTTCCTGGCCAGCAGGAACTTTTTTAAGATGAGTTGGCCGCAGGCTGAAGTGGCAGGTATGTTTTACAAACAGAGAAAGTTGCTTGTTATAAAAGAGTGATCATCCAAAAATATTAATGGTGAATAAAACTTAACATTCACAGTTTTATTATTTATGGCAAGTGGTCGTGGTATATCACAGACAGTACACTGCATTGTGTTATTTTGATTAATGGACTCCATGTCAACCATGAATTTCTAACAAGCAGACACGCTGACAGTCATTATGAATTCCATTTCCAAACAAGTGCAGCTCCAAGACAAGATGCACACAATGCAGTGTAATCACAAAACAATATCAATCACACAACATGAATCTGAAAACATTTCAATCAACATCACAGGGACCAGGGACTTGTTATGTAGCCAGCGCACTTGGGATGCTAGACAACAAATACGCTGTGGGTTCATTTCTCTTAATTAGGCACTAATTAGCATTTAGCTATTGTCTGTCTAAGCCTAATTAGCTTAATTATTGAAAGGCCAATTTGCTACTGGGGGCACATACCGGAGAGTCTGAGTGGAATGACTGAGATGTGGCACAGGCTCTGCGCTGTCCTGTGTGTGACCTCAACAAAACTAACTCAGGAATGCAATGTGGAGTTCATAGCAAACATTATCTGTAAAAGTATGCGAGTTGATTTGATGAATTAATTCAGAATAACACAGAAAAAAAACTGATTGTTCAGTCCTGATAGACATGAATACACAAGATTTGTATTCATGAGTATGTTTTTATGTTGGTGACAAATGTGATGCTGCAGTGAAGAGTTATCCTCAGCTGTGGGATGATATGGCCAGGTGACAGTCAGTTTTCCTATGCCACTGTAGATATACACATATTATTCGCCAAACCACAATCCAGTCCAAAAATTAAGGTTCTCAAAGTAGGTTTTAGTTCTTAATGTGATGTTTACATATTTTCTTATTTAGCATCAAAGTTAGTTTTTATTGTTTTAGAATATTGTTGGCAAGAATGTTATGCAAAGTTTTAGTTTGAAAATAGTAAGCTGTGAACATGTGCTGAGCAGATTTTATGTCGACAGCACAACTGTAAAGGTAATGATACACCTGTGGTGTTAAGGGAAAATTTGAGACACATTTTGCTGGCAGCCTTTGATGGAGACAGTACCACTGAAAACAATACAAGTTTGAAGTCTTGCCAAACTTGAAGCGAGAGCAAGCTTTGCTGGCAAGGTTTCAACATCAACCAATCAGACACCGGAAAATCCATTTCTATGCCGTTACATGCATGAGTACAAATACTGGACGACTCTAGCAATCATGCACTGCAACAGAAACAACAATATGAATCACAACAGTTATTACAGACCAAGGATAGAAAGAAAGACAGACAGACAGAAAGAAAGAACCTTTTATCTGACCTAGCAAGCTGTCCTAGATGTCGGATGCCAGTGGAATGGATTACATAAGACTATAACACAAGTTATGAAATTGCAGTGGATAACTTGATAAAATCATTAAATTATTACCTTTTCAGTAGAAATCAGGAGGCCATGATGATGGTGATGGCAGCAGTAGATGTTATTACATCCATTTTCACTCCAATTGTCACATCTCTCACTTATCATTGCCCATAACCCTCTTTGCCCATTGCCAGATGACTCATACTCACTGCCCATAGCTGGCGAATTTGTCCCAAATTTTCCCTAAAAGTTTGCCTGTGTATCATGTCAACTTAAGTACACTGTGTATACGGAATGTGGACCATGTCGACTCAGACATTTTGTGATAGCTGCGGTGTCAAATTGCAGAGTCACCACAATTTGACACTGAGCCTCTATGGTCTGCAAAGGCTCTATTTCACAACCACCCTCTGTAAGACGTGGCTCTATTTGGGTTTTAAGCAGTGATGTAACTCAATCCTGATATTCAGCAATGAACAGATAATGATCTCTGAACAAATACACATTCTAAACAAACTTTATCAATGATATTCAGGTTTCCCCATCCAGCACAGACCCTGTCTAACTCTGTTGGACGGGGATTGTTTTCGCCCTATTCCATTTGTCTCTTTGTTTGTTTGTTGGCAGGATATTTCTAAAAGTTATGAACAGATTTGCCTGAAACTTGGTGGAAGGGTTGGTCTTGGGCCAAGGAAGAGCTGGTTATTTTTTGCACATAGATTGGCCAAAATGGAGCCTGGCAATGGGTGTGGCTTTACATAAAAACAAATTTAATTTTCAAATGGATTTACTTTTCACACCAATTGGCCAAATGGGTGTGTGGCAGTAGGTGTGATTATCTTTTGGTGGATATCCAACATGTGAAACTGGCATATCTAGAACTGCATAGTGCTGACACTCTACTGAGTGCTTTCAAGTTGTATATAGGTTCTAGTTTGTAGTTGTTTTTATTTTAAAGCATATGACTTGATAAGACAGACACAGAAAGAGATTGCAAATCATTCGGCAGCTGGCCTCTCTCTCTCCTTCAGTTGTCTCCCGCAGACTTGTAAACACCTCACAGAGACAGAGTTAGTTGGCACAAGACAAACAAATCAGACTTCTATCACACTGTCTTCATGGAAGTAGAGCGATGTAATGAAATGTCACAGCTCAACAAGATTAATGAACTCAAGATATGTGCTGTACCACTTTTCATAACAAGCACAGAGTGAAAGAGAGCTGTGGCTTACACTTCTTTTGCAAACACATGTATCTCAAGCTGGTATTATAACATGTAGGGCAGAGCAGAGATGATAAAGTACCACTTTCCAAACTTAACAAGCACTGTGCACTCAAAACCCCTCAAGATTTCTCTGTGTTTGATGATAAATATTAGACCACACAGGCATGTAGCTTAATGTTATGTTAATGTATTTGCTGATTGCAGTGGTGCAGTTTGAGTCATTGTTTTTATTTTTGAAGAAGTTTGGCTCATGTCCTAGATTTTATGATGACGTAAGCAGGTAAATCTTGATAAGCTGTGACCAGCTCAGTGTTTACAGAGGTACCAGGCCAGCCAGGACATTTGGAAAGGAAGTTGAGATCAGGCAGCAGGCGGTGTGCTCATGAAAGGAATTCCTATTCAGTTTTGGCCAGCAAGCATGGTGCTTGATATTTGCTAACAGTAGGCTACACACGCACACACACGCACACACATGCACTCTTTCTTTTTCTCGCTCAGACACATACACACACCCACACACAGGCGTTCTCATGATACACAAACACAGCAAGATGCAGAGAATTCAGTGTTTTCTGTTAGTTTTGATGAGTATTCATTTTCATGAAAATGAATGCCCAACAATGAGTGCTCTTTTTTTTTTTTTTTTTTTTTTTTTTAAATGGCATGCCTTTCCTGCACCTCACCACCACCAACGTGCACATTGAAATTCATGGGGGAAACCAGCATGCATGAAAAAATGACTCACTGAGGAGTAGAGCCTGTAAAGTCTCCATGATGGCAAACATATGCTGTGTTATTTTAGCCAAACTCAAATAATAGACAATAATTAGGAAAAAGTTGCAGACTCCTCAAATCATTTGGTAACGCTAAAGGGCATTAAAGGTACACTACGCAAGATTGAAGGTCCACTGAAATAAGGACTGTTTAGACTGAGTTGGCAAAAACTGCAAGAGGCACGTAATTTAACACTGATTCAGGCCGACAAGAACCATGAGCACCATGTAGGAACAATCATCAATTTCCCTGCTTATTCCATGTTTTTTGTCAAATGTGTGTAAAGGGTCCTCGCCTCAGTTGACCTGACAAAGTGTGCCTTTAATTACATATGGGTTGAAGCAATGATTTGTAATCTAATAACAACAAACAAACATAAATTAAAAATAAAATATCAGCATAGATAGAAGGCAGACTCTTTATTTTTAACTACATATTAATTTGCCAAGCATTTTGGAAGAGGCAAAAAAAAATATATAAATAGATCGAGGAAATGACAAGAATGGCAAGCATTCTCTAAAATGCCTTGTTGTGTGATTCCAGCAGTGAATCTGACTCTGACGCTTCAGGGTTTAACGTGGCAGATGCCTGGTCCTCCACAGGTGGAGTTAATAGAATTCAGACCATCCTGAAGATCAGATTTACCCCGCACAGTACGCCAGCTCAGACAGGTGTATTATCTGCATAAACTTAGCATTTGCATTTGTTAAAAGACAACCCGATATTATTTATACACCTGGTATGTGGATTAAAGTCTAACCCATACCCGGGGAAAAAAAAAAAAAAAAAAAAAAAAAAATCAGTTCTTGTAACCATTAGAGGAATTGATTGATGTGGGCTTTGATACAAATTGGGGTCCAAAGTCTGAATCCACCAAGACCTTTTTTTTTTATTTATTCATCAAATAATAATCAGAGTTTTTACTCAGTTACTCACAGTTACTCAACATTTTGCTAAGATCCCTGTTCTCGTACTATATGTCTATATTCAAATATTTCCACATGCATTCTTGTGTGCCCACAGTGTGACTCGTTTAGATCTTTTAACAAAATATGCCACATATTGACAATATTAGTGTGGTGCTCTGCATTTTTGTTTCAGCTGCTAATTCCTTACCTTTGAAGAAGGACTTCCATTTAAACAAAAAAAACCTTCCAGTTCATAACAATATCAGAACAGCTTAGTGACGCTGTTTGGGGCCAGATTGTTTTCTTCAGTGCTGAAAAACTATTCCAGTGCTAAACTGGATGTTTCTAAGACGGTAGGACAATGCACAAAAATCATGTTCATCCAAAGTGAGACCAGGCAGACCTGATCAACTGGGGGGTCTGGAAGCAATTTATGTGGTGGCCTATGTAGGTGTGTGTGTGTGTGTGTGTGTGTGTGTGTGTGTTTTATGGGTGTAAATTACAAGTTTCATCACAATAAGATATTACATCCATATTTTTGGATATCGCAAAGTCTATAGCGATACCAGCTCGATTCGATTCAGTCCAGGAGCCTACAAGTGATATCAGATGACATCGTTCCCATTTCAGATAATCAGTGATACATTTCTGTCAGCTCACATAAAGCAACTAATTGATTTGATTAGATTTTTTTTTTTTTTAGCTTATCCAGACATTTTAAATGAAAAACAATCAATTCTTTTTAATAAAGATTAAAAAATGGACCTTTTGAAAAACAAGTTATTCTTTTTTAATAGAAAGAATAAAAATAAACCTTCTGTTGTTCACTATAAAGTACTACGTATCTCATGTTTAAGTGCAAATATTCAGTTCATATTCACACATTGATGACTTTTCATTTATGAACAGAAGGGCACATCTACACTTCACCACCTTGGATTTACAACATAGAAAAAAATATTTTAGCAGGCACTTATATGGAAATGATCACACTGATGTGGTAAGGGAAATTCAAAATAAAGGCATAACGGAAACTTGACAAATTAAATGGTTTGTCTCCACTTTGCATTAGTGATATTGGTTATCATTGATGATTAATCGATACATAGATCCAAACTGATGGATCAGTACACATAAGGTGTGTGTGGGTGGGTGTGTGTGGGTGGGTGTGTGTGTGTGTGTGTGTGTGTGTGTGTGTGTGTGTGTGTGTGTGTGTGTGTATCTGTTACTAACTGGAACGTTTCGACTTGTAAAAGGATGTTTGTGGGCCTGCTTTTGTCTGTATGAGCCTTTAACGTGTGTATGTGTGCGTACATGCACATCTGCGTGTGTGTGTGCTAACTGTCTGAAGTGAATGAATAGATTTTGTCTCAATGAATACATTAATGTGAGAGAGGAGCTCTTTTTCCTCCTCCATGCTAAGAGACAGGCCATCGAGAGTCCCACACATACATTTAACATTCACTTTGCATTATCAACAGTCCACACTGTGGGGAGGCCTTGTCAACATCACATGAGGGACCTTCACTGTCCCTGCTCATTTTAAAAAGATTTGAGAAAATTATCATATGGCTGAAAGGGAACACTTTTGTGTGGTTGCTACTCATAGAAAGAACTCTTCAATCAAAGCCATATGAATGTCATATAAGTGTGTACTATATTTACACTCAAAGGCAAACATATATATATATCGTATGCACATTTGGCACCTCCACCTGGAAATTTAATGATGATTAACAAATTCTTGTTCTGTAAATATACACATACTTTGTACATCTGTGAATTTCATGTATATGATAATGCGAATAGCTTTTGAAAAAGTTCATCCAGGCATATGTTTTATACATGTTTGACTTAATGAATCCCTGTCTGTTTGACTAAACCGCAATGCACACTTGCACATCTACTTCATCTACATCCCTTATGAACAATGTATATTTTGCACAACTTACATTTATGTTACAAATTTCTACATTTTCATTTTCATATCCTTTTAATCAGTATATTATATTTTAGCCCCTGTGTGCCCTGCTGTGAAGTGGCAGCCTGTACATCACCATGTTGGGCGGTTGGTCAGCAGTTTATATCTCCAGAGCATTATATCTCTAAATTTGGTGTATATATTTGGATCGCCATCAAAATTGGTGACAACGTTCATGTTCTTAAAGGATGTAAATGTTCTTGACCCCATGATCTTCCCACTGGCTGCACCAGCAGGCCAGAATGTAAGCATTGCAGTGGAGCATCTCAAAATTTATTCAGCCAATTGCCATGACACTTTGGGACAACATTCCTGTTGCCTGGGGCATCAGACCCCATGACCAAATTTTTAATCTTGCACACTAATGTCTCAAAAAGCTTTTCTTTGCATTGCCATGAAATTTGGTTACAGCATTCATGTTAGCAAAATGATACTTGTTACCTTTAGTGACTCTGTGACCCTCCCTCTAGCGCCACCATCAGGCCCAGTGGGGCATCTCAGTTAGAAATAACACTTGTTTACAGTGCATTCTGTTTGCTCTATTCTCATCCATATCACAGCCATTATTAAATAATATTCTTTACAACTATGACAACCCCCTTTTTTTTTAAGAGATCCTGAAATTTTTTATGTAATTTCACCTTTGGTACATTCTAATCTTGCCAGACACCCAGAGAGTTTTGATAGGAGTTTACCTCTAAGTGTTGTGTCTGGCTGCATGTGTTAAGGTGTCCTCGTACCTGTTCGTCTCTGTGCAGGTGTATCGTAGTTGTGCAGCTTGATTAATGGGTACAAGTGTGCCTCCATCTGTAATTGCGCAATAAGGGTGAATATAAAGCCACTGGGTAATCGTTTTCTCTAGATGTGATATTAGTGGGGATTCATCAAATTAAAAAGCTCTCTTTCTCTCAGTATGCTGTCCTTTGGAAAGCCATTGTTTTTAAATAAGCTGTCATCTTCTGTGAAGTGGAACTGTTGTCTTGACAACCCCCTGTATTGTTTAATTTAACTTCCCTCAGGTAGATGCAAATTGAAAAAATATTAATAGAGTCATTGAATTGTATATGAGATAATGGGCAAATATGAAACCATTGTTGCTGGTTGTCCATGGAGTGTTGGATGAATTGTTAATTGTGTGATAATGAATTGTCCTGGGGTTAAACCTCGTTTTGAATTGAGAGCACTTTTCACCTTTTACAGATCTATGAGAAATCATGACACTTTTTTTTTTAAATGTGCAATGTGGTGTCAAATGTTGTTATGATAAATTAAATCTTTAGGAGGCTTTATAACACTGACTTGAAGAGCCAGAGCTTTCCTAAATAAGAAACTCGCATACATACATTTAAAAAAAAAAGATACATTTTGCCATTTTATCTGTCCTATCAGCTTTGAAATGTCAACAATTATGTGCAGTAAGGAAAATTATAATACATATTTCCCATGGTTACATAGCAAATCAGAGCTGTGAGGTTCAGTTAAATGTATTCCAGCAGTACTTTACAGTGCTACACTTACATGAACACATTTTTTCCCCCCTTTTTTTCAGGATGAGACGCGTGTGAAGGCAACAGTAATCGACATCCAGCCAGTAGACCACAGGGAATACAGCAGACGACTCCTCAATAATATCCACAAAATGGCCAGCTGAACTTGATCCCAGTCATCAGAACGGCTGCGTGGTGATAAAACAGCTTTTTGACTGGTCTCTGACTTTTTCCGCTAGTGTGATAACAGCATATCTGACTGAGGCAGCAGAGGGGCAACCAAAGATTTATCGGATTAAATGGCAGCCAAACAAAAGACTGATATTTAGCTGTCCTCTTGTTCCAGCAAGTGCGCAATGTCTGGCCGGTTATGACACATTAGAAATTTCATGGAAATGACTTTTACCTTTACTTAAATGACAGTTTTAGTTAATGACATTTTGGGTTTAAACCTAATAACATTTTATTTTTTTTTCTCATCATGAGTGAAGAAAAATGAAAACTTTTTATTGCATGGTACATGACGAGATCATTATTTTATGTAGGTCATTGTAGCTCACCGGTTTGAGGACACTTTGTTACAGCTCTGTGTCATCTGTGGTCACCAGCTCCATGTTTGTTTTGATTAGGATTTAAAGAGGTGAATTACAGTTTCACAAGTTTGATTGTTTTATTTTGATTTTATGAAGATGGTGACAAAAGCATGTGCCTGTGTGAATTTTCAGTGTTGAGTGCTTGTTAGATTGATTCTTTACGAAAACGTCTTAAACCCCCTCACTGTCACTTTGTGTTCATGCATATTTTTTTCTGAGTGGGTGTTTCCCATCTGGGCCTCTAGTGATGTTAGACAAGAGAAAAGAGTGATTAAAAAGATTCAGTGTGAAAAATAGCATTTGTTTTCATCACCCATTGCCCTTCTTTCTTTTCCTATGTGTGTATTTATTTCCATGCAAAAATCAATAATACAAAAAAGAATGAAAAGAAGAAAAAACAGATTATTCTTGTTTTCTCATTTCTCATAAAGCATTAATTGTTTTGTTGTATTGTGCTGAAAGACATCCAAAAATATATGTTTGGTCAGGTTTTTAGGGACTCCTAAGCATCAGTTCAGGGTTCAAAATGAAGTTGCCGGTGACCAGTTTTGTGTTAAATGAAGCTGGTTTGACCTCACCACCATACACCAGGAGGCTTACTGGTTTCACTGGGTTAGCTGTTATAACTTATAAATTGTAGCAGATCCACAAAATACACACAAAACATATATTAAGCATTTAGTAAGCAAAAAACAAAAAAGATATTTTCCCACTTATCCCAGGAGTAATGTCATCGAGATAGTTTCTGCGTGATTTGGCAAGGTTTCCAGTCTGCTGCAGTTTTCTCAGCAGCAATAGTCCTTTCCAAAAACAATGACACCCAGCATGATCCCCCAACTGTTGCACACATGTCTGGCCAGGAAGGGCTCTCCTCTCTCTGTGGTCCTTCTCAAGATTTCTTCTGTTTTTCCCCATTACAGCTGGCGTTTTGGGGCGAGTTTTTTCTTGCCCGCTATGAGGATTAAGTCTGTGGATGTCATCCTGTTTGCTGTAAACATGTGGACATGTAAGGCCCTTTGAGACTGTAAACAGTGATATTGGGCTTTAAATAAACTTGAACTTGAATCCACCATCCGTTAGAGAAAAAGTTTCAATTGCAGCTATTTCCTGCCAAAGAACACCAGCAAATTGTTTCTACCCACCCACAAGTCAAACTCCTTGGAGGTTAGAAAGGTACTGTTTACTGGTGTTTGTTGTTGCCCTGTTGGACTTGCGTGCCAGAAGACATGGAAGATGAATTCAGCAGCTGACTGGAAACTTTGCAAAATAGCACAGACTATCTTGATGGACAGTTTTCACTAGGGAGAATATATTTTGTATTTTGGATGACTCCTTTATATGCCTTCCTTTATACTGTGAGGAAAAAGCTATGAGGAACTGGTTTTGAGAGGAAAACATTTACTACACAGGACATGTTGCTTTAAGACTCATAAAACTTTCACTGGCATCATATCACAGACATTTTGGATACTCTGTAGATTCACCGTGCATAGCTGTGGTACATTGTTCACTTAAATGTCTGCAGCTGAGTGTCTCAAACTACCTGGCCTGTGTTCAGTTTGAGTAAACATTCAGACAGTGGAAAGCAAGGACAGTGTTTAAGTGACATGCTCCTCTAGTAAGGTGTGGCCCAAGGGCATGACACTGATTTATGTTGGCAGCAAGCCGCCTGCTCCCCTCACTCCTTGTACCATCAGTACCATCTCCTGCCTGCTGCCTGGGGGCCATGCTGTGTGTGGAGGTTTTGGAGATTAAACACACACACACATACACACACTGATCTTTTCATCCCAGTGTCACCTTTCCCTCAACTTTTTCCATTATCCCTTGCTTTCTTTGCAGAGACTTTTCCACTGAGTTGGTGACTTTAGGAAGGTCGGGGTTTCTGTTCCTCTTTTTTTTCCACAGCAACAGATTAGGAGTTAATGCATCTTCCTGGTTTTCAATAGTCCTCTATATGCTATTCACTAATCCGATTGGATATTTGAAAACTGAACAGAAAATAATCAACGAGGGATGAAATTTAATGGTACAAGGTTGCTCTTGATTTGTGATTTCATAAATCCGTGCAAAGAAATGTGTTCACTTTAAATTCCACAAAAGACAAAGGCCCTAAACCACTCTAACCTAACTCTTAGCTCTGTTTGAGTTTTGCTGTATTTCTGATAGCTTGACAGGTTAAAGCTCAAAAGCCTTGACAGAAAAAAATAAGTATCCGGATGTGGAGGAATTTTTTTAATTTGCTAGCATAAGCAGGGTGCAGAGAGTGTATCTCCATATTTCATACAGGAAATTTAAAAAGGCCTCCATGAGATCAGAAAGTCATTTCTAACTTAAAGCCCTGTTGGTGATTGAGACTTAAGATGGAAAAGCGTCAGTCTGCAGCCCTAGCCAGCCCGAGGCATTATGGGACAGAGGAGGACACCGTGAAGAGATTAAGAGAAATACATTTTTTGTGTGTTATCCATAGAGAACTTTATCTGACTGTGACGTTCAAACTGAACTGAGTTGGTGGTAAGGTTGTCATATCTTCCTTTTGGGGATGTGCGGTTGGGTGTGATTTTCTGTTTGGACCTTCAGTGGGATGAACTTGTAGTTCCTCTCTCTCTCTCTCTCTCTCTCTCTCTCTCTCTCTCTCTCTCTCTCTCTCTCTCTCTCTCTCTGTGTGTGTGCGCGCGCGCGCATGTGTGTGCACTACAAGGACAGCAAATGGAAATGAGCTGGAAAAGCGGTTATCACAGAGGTCACATCCGTGATCACGGCCTATCTCTCTGTATTCTTATCTAAAAACATGGTTCATTCAAACATGCCTGTGTGTATGCATGTGCGTATGACACTGCAAGACCAACTTTATTTTAAAGACATATTACCTTCAATACCTCTTTTTTGTCACTCAAGACCTGGAGCCATTAATTCACAAAAGAGACACAGGTCTTTGACACGTGGCGTAGGTGTAACTGTGGCATAATGGCTTTCATTTAGATGTAGGGTCCATGCACGGTTCATGTAGCTTTGCCTTAAAGCATAATCATGCCTATGCTGTACCTTTGCAATTCCTGCTGTATGCATTCAGGATTTTAAGTATGAGAAGATACTGACACACTGATAGGTGTATCTTTAGAAATGTCTACACATTTACATATGTAAATGTATTCTTTGGAAAAATAGTTTAAAAATGGTGAAATTCTAAATCAGCTTTTGGGAAAACCAAGTATATGGAGACCACATCTCACAGTGTGCTCATTATATTTGTTTGAACTCAGTGCAGAGCCATTTTGGATTGCTCTGATTCTCATGGCAATTTCATTTGTTCTGCTGGATAAGAGCAAGCCCGCTCAGTTGACATTTTCTGGGTAATAAAGGTGATATACATATATATACTGGGAATTGATAGTGATAGAGATGCTGATGATGCAGCACTATTTAGATGACACAGACCAGAATGTGAGTGGTAATAAATGGCTGTAAGGATTCCCCTCATGTCTTTGTGTAATATAAATCCAGCCTAGGCTACCTTATGCATCAGCTAATGCAATCATTGAAGAGAGAAATTATCTCTTGGGTCTTAGCACTGATGTGACTGTGAGGCATGACCCAATGTTGGCTACTTTTAGATAGTTTTCATTTGGGGACTGGCACCTGCAACATTGTATTGCTGCTCTAACGGTTTTCTAGAAAAGGCCATTTAGTTTCATTAAAGAAGCCATATGCATTCTACAAATCTGTATGCTACCCAGGCCTCTTTTGGCCAACACAGCTAATGAAAAAGTTTTCTTTCTTTTGAAGGCCAAGGTCAAGGTAATCTTTATTATCTCTCAAAGAGAAAATTGTTGTGTAGTCGGCCAGAAACACTCTAAACAGTGCATACATACTGTAAGTAAATCTGCAAAGCATTTAAAAAAGGTGCAAGTAAATAAGTAAAAATGCTATCATCAATAAAGACTGAAAACAAGCCCAGGATTCAGTGCAAATATTATAATGGATGTGAACTGATTGTTAAATCTATTGGATAAATGAGGCTGAGGAGTGATGCTTTGCTTGCCAGGTATCAATAAAGGTGCTCTGCGGTATCAAGGTTTACACATCAGCCGGAAAAAATGGGAACAAAGCTCATTGTTAGTCATCGATGGGTCTGATACCCCCAAAAGAATAGTCCAACATACACTTCATTGCTCCAGTAATTGAAAAGCCTTTAATATGGACCATGCCTGCACATTTGTACTTACAATCTCTCCATCAAGCCATATAAAAGCAAACAAAAGCACCACAAATTCTTATTCAAAGTACAGATATGGAGCACAATCAAGCTATTTTAAGCCTGGGTTTCTGATGGCTTTTAGGTTGAATATTACATATATCCTTTCATCTGCTATTTTCAGTCATTATCAATAATCTGTTTGATTTAATTTGCTCTGGTGCAGTATTGTGTCACAAAATAGCGTTTTTAGCGTTCATTTGGTTCTTTGGTTTCTGTCTCTCCTTGTTGTTGTTGTGGACTTTACTGCTGTGTTTATATCCTCCCAACGTTTAACACACGGTACATAACAAATGCTATCAAAAACTACATTTTTTCACATGGTACAGCTCCACAGCAATGGAAATCACCCAGCATACTTTTGTGTGCATACTGTGTCTTACAAGGTCTCGTTATATCCAGTAAATGCATCCAACCACATGATGCCAGCAGAGGAAACTTTTGTTTTCCCCAAATCTCAATAAGGCCTGTGTGAATTGGTTTGCCAGCTTCATTGCTGCTGGTCCTAGAGAGCATTTTAATAGACAGTTTGACTGCCTGTGTCAGCTCAAGGATTTCACAGCGTTATCAAGGACACTTCACTCCTAGAAAGGCATTTATGGGGTTCTGCATGTTTTTTCTCTCTCTCTCTCTCTCTCTCTCTCTGTTTGTGTGTGTGTGTGTGTGTGTGTGTGGTTGGTGCATGAATGTATGTGTGATCTCAGTTAGCTGAGTTAAAAAGAGCTCCAGAGTCAGCACTATTGGTATTCTACAGCCCTCCTTCTTCTGTCATCTTGGGTGCTCATTGAAGGGACCCTTAGGTGCAGCTTCCTCGCTGTAACTCTCCACTTCTTTCTCCAAATTTCTTTTATTGGAGGTCATTTGTTTTTTTGTTCACTTCTCCCTTCTCTCCTCGTTCCGCTCTTTGCTTAATTTACCCAACTTCCCCTGCTCACTCCATTATTCTCCTCATCTGTCATTTCTCCCGTCTTTCTCTCCACTGATAGCATCTGTCTTTTTTTCTTATTTTTTTTCCACAGTCATCCTCTTCATAGCTCTTCATTGATTTCTTTCTCCGCACCACTCCATAGTCCCTCTCATCTTCTCTTGTCTTTGTTTCTCTCCTACCAACCTCCAGTTAAATAAACCTTCCCTATTGCCTTCTCTCTCCTTCTCTTTCTCGCTCTCTCTACCATAAACAGATTTGGCCAGAGGGCATTTATGTATGTTTCTTCTGCTCCACTTGGAGAGCCAGAGGCCATGCCAAAACCAAGGCCAGCATACACAGTGTGAGCTGTGTGCCTATATGTATGCAAGATACCTCAGGAGAGAAAAAGACAGATGGTTAGACAGATAAATTCAAAATTTACACTGTTAGCTAGTTTATAAACCAATATGAATTGAGGCAAATGCTGAATTGTAATTAAAAGGATGAGACTGCTGGATTCAATCCTGAAATAATTGTTTTTGGCACATGCTGTACTCCGCCCGGGTGGATATAGTATACTTGGCAGATGAAGCTGACATCGCTCCATATTTCATGATTATATGACATGCATCCCTAATCAATGGATTATTAGTTTAGGCAACACTACCAGCAAGGTTTTGAGTGGCAGAGATGGAGGTGGAGGGATTAAATGTCCCACTGGATCAGACTTCACTAGATATTATATATTACACAGATACAGTTCTTGTGCAAACATATATGTTATTAGCTAATTAGAGAAGGTTCAGTCTTATTCCCTCCAGCTTTATTTCGAAATAGATTAAGGCAAAAATATTTATCTTAATTCATTTTTAAAAGGCAAAATCTACCTTCAGATACTGTTTCCAAGTGACAGCCACCATGGGGTATGTTTTGAAGCCTAAGTGGAGTGTGTTCAGATAAACTTAAGCAAGAGGTTGGCTGCAAACAGAACCCAAACCTGGCTCAACTGCATGTTCAGTGAGTCAATGGGAACTGTCACTAAAAGTATAAACTCAAAACTTTTTTTTTTTTTTTTTTTTTACACAAGACATTATTGTCGCAGTAGCTCATGTTATTTCCCCTAATGGGTGTCCTTATTATGGTTTTGATAATAATTGTGCCATTAATTAACAGGATATAATAGACAGACATGTTTCAGGGTGTGTTTGCCTTCAATAACAGGTTAACTGTGCAGTTAACAAAGGGCTGTTTTTTTGTTTGCAAAAAATTACTGAAAGTCATCAGACACGAGTTCAATGTTTCAATTTTGAGTTGTAGATTTAAATATTAATTAATGAGGAGGAAGTGTGAATGCTCTCCCAACCTTGGTTTCATCCTTTTTTTTCTTATCCAGTATCCAAAAATGACAAAATGGTGTAAAACCAAACTCCAGGCTTCAAAGCATCCTTTCAGCAGTGCCTGGTCATTATGTCCATCTGTCACAGACTATGACTGTTACACTCTTACATATCATCAATCTGTCATTTTGTGATGAAGTTTTGATAAACTTTTTTTGCTGGACCCACTTTTCCTAAACCTAACTGGTCAATTTCCACATTTAATGTTTGCCTACTTTTCCCAGAATGCCTGTTGACAATGGTAAACATGTTGCATTCAGCGCTGGGTCATATGTATCACCCCTTCTCCAGACTGTAAACTGCCCAGCTACCCTGTGTGCTGACCACAACTCAGGACAGACTCAGCAGCTAATTATATTGTCAAACACTTTTCACATTACAAATTAAATGACTGTATAATCCTAATATAATTCAGTACAGTATAGAAATAAGCCATAAAGCTCCCAAAGCCTCTCAAGTGTAGATTTTTGTTATTCTCTCTTGTAGTGGTGTGGCAGGGTCTAAGTTGCAGACCAGGTCACATACTTGTTTGGGTGCCAGGAAAAGTACAGTACAGGAAAGGTGTGATCGCCAAGCCATTGTGATCAGTACTGACACCAAAACAAGGCAAGTATAGGCTAAGAACATGAGTAGGAAACATTTGGAGATTCTGGGAAATAGGCAAGCACACCACACACACACACTCATGATGTGGAGTAATCAGAGAAAGCTGGTTGGAGTCCAAGTTAAGCGAGGTCAAGAGATGTTCCCACATTAATGCCAAAATGTTATGAGATACTGTCCAAAATAACACATAACCAATACACACCCAGGGTATAAAAAGTGATGGCATGATCTGTAATGTGGGCTTTTTGGAAGAATTGCCTCTGATCTACGTTGTTAACTTGTTAGTAGGGCCGCTGTGAATAAAGAGAATCCCCATCTGACACCTGTGTCTCGACCATCTGATTCCTTTGTTGAACCACCACTTTCTGCCACGACACTCTGTATCTGTTCCACTTTATCACACACATTATACCAGTGGTCCACCAGAGGAACCTGTGGCTCCCAAGCCATTTGTGACTCTTTGCCAGAGGTCATCTAGCAACAGAAACCATGTTTCAAAAACAGCTCAAATTAAAATAGCAAAATTCAAAATTACTCTCCCTCTATCTCTCTCATGCTCTCTCTCTCACACACATGCACAGCCACACACATACCGTTGCCCTGCACCACCTCTCCCTGCCTCTGTACTGATAAGTGGTTTTACACCCACATTACCCGGTACTTTTACTCCCAGGGACTACTTTCCAAGGAACTGAAAGGTTTCTTCAGTCATTTTCACCATTGAAATATACACTATATTACCAAAAGTATTCGCTCACCCATTCAAATGATCAGAATCAGGTGTCCTAATCACTTGGCCTGGCCACAGGTGTATAAAATCAAGCACTCAGGCATGTGAAACAAGACATTTGTGAAAGAATGGGCCGCTCTCAGGAGCTCAGTGAATTCCAGCGTGGAACTGTCATAGGATGCCACCTGTGCAACAAATCCAGTCGTGAAATTTCCTCGCTCCTAAATATTCCACAGTCCACTGTCAGCTCTATTATAACAAAATGGAAGCGTTTGGGAACAACAGCAACTCAGCCACGAAGTGGTAGGCCACGTAAAGTGACGGAGAGGGGTCAGCGGATGCTGAAGCGCATAGTGCAAAGAGGTCGCCGACTTTCTGCACAGTCAATTGCTACAGAGCTACAAACTTCATGTGACCTTCAGATTAGCCCAAGTACAGTACGCAGAGAGCTTCATGGAATGGGTTTCCATGGCCGAGCAGCTGCAGCCAAGCCACACATCACCAAGTGCAATGCAAAGCGTCGGATGCAATGGTGTAAAGCACGCCGCCACTGGCCTCTAGAGCAGTGGAGACGCGTTCTCTGGAGTGATGAATCACGCTTTTCCATCTGGCAATCTGATGGACGAGTCTGGGTTTGGAGGTTGCCAGGAGAACGGTACATTTCAGACTGCATTGTGCCGACTGTGAAATTTGGTGGAGGAGGAATTATGGTGTGGGGTTGTTTTTCAGGAGCTGGGCTTGGCCCCTTAGTTCCAGTGAAAGGAACTTTGAATGCTTCAGGATACCAAAACATTTTGGACAATTCCATGCTCCCAACCTTGTGGGAACAGTTTGGAGCGGGCCCCTTCCTCTTCCAACATGACTGCGCACCAGTGCACAAAGCAAGGTCCATAAAGACATGGATGACAGAGTCTGGTGTGGATGAACTTGACTGGCCTGCACAGAGTCCTGACCTGAACCCGATAGAACACCTTTGGGATGAATTAGAGCAGAGACTGAGAGCCAGGCCTTCTCGACCAACATCAGTGTGTGACCTCACCAATGCGCTTTTGGAAGAATGGTCAAAAATTCCTATAAACACTCTCCTCAACCTTGTGGACAGTCTTCCCAGAAGAGTTGAAGCTGTAATAGCTGCAAAAGGTGGACCGACATCATATTGAACTCTATGGGTTAGGAATGGGATGGCACTTCAGTTCATAGTATGAGTAAAGGCAGGTGAGCGAATACTTTTGGTAATATAGTGTATAATGCTGATAGGCTTAGTATTATGCAAAGACAGAGCGAGAGAGAAAGAGAGAGCAGCAGTGGTCGAGCAAGCTAGACAGTGAATGAAGATGACAAGCTGGAGTGACAATAGCAAACATTTTTCAAAGATTTTGAATCACTACAACCACGAGAGGTGCTTCATCACACAGTCATAAATGTGCACAAGAAATATTTGATTCATAGAACCATTAGTATATGAGAATAACTCCAGACAGACCGACACACACAACCAAATGCATGAGCCCCTCCAGGCTAACACCTTGTGGAGACAATAATAAAAAATACAGATTTTTAATTGTGCCCCTTGATAAAAAAAAAAAAAAAAAAAAAAACGTAACATTTTGTGTCTTGAGGCTGCATTGTATTCTGGTCTATTGAATCAACTTTCAGAGGAGAAATTGCTATCTCTGCCTTCGCGTAAGGGGCTCTTCCTTCATGTTGACTGTTGGTGTGAAATGGATCGAGAAATACAAGGTGCATCACCAACAGCTGATTTTTAGCAGTGTTCAACAGTTTGAATGTGGATTTCTTTCTTTAAGAGTAAGCATTCGGTAACAGAGCCGGCTTAAGTTTGAAACTTGTTGGATAAAAGTCCTTGTTGAGCTGTTTTTGGTCTTTCTTGTTCTCTTTTTACTGCAGTGACAATATGAATAAAGTAACATTCCCAGTAAAAAAGGTAAAAAGTTGATGTTGTGAATATGAGAAACTTGAGAGAAGTGAAGTTATTCTTCTCCTGATGATCCAATTGTCTGGAAGATTTCCCTCAGTACATAAGCACTCTAGTCTTTCTCCCCTCTTCACTTTTTTTTTTTTTTTTTTTTTACATGCGCACATATATTATCTCTCTCTCTCTCTCTCTCTTGCTCTCTCTTTATCTCACACACACACATACACACATACGCACTCACTTTCAGAGCAGCATTACTTTCTCTATGACTTCATTTTTCATTTCCCTTGTCTTGTCATTTTATGCATCTTGTTGTTACAATGTTCTACCATGTTTTTTCAAGTATTACGCTTTATGACCTTTTGTTTGTTCGTTTGTTAGAAAGATGTTTTTTCATATCATATGTTTGTTGTAGATATTTGTTGCTATAGCATGCTCTGTGTGGATAGTGTAAGGGGCTGGAAATATAGGAGCCAGATCTGAGATTAAGCTTGTTTCCCTTGAGAGGCTCTTATTTTGCTCTAGATTCACTGGCCTTTGGCTTGAACCTTTTATTTTGACATTTGCCACAGGTCACCTGATCAAGATTACATCTTCCATGTGCCAGACATAGACTGTATAAAAGTCATGCAGTTATACAGTCTATGTGTGCCACAGAGTCTGATAGTTTAGACAATGGAAGACGCTAGGTGATGGGGGTGTAACGGTTCACAAAATTCACGGTTCGCTTCGACATGACACAGAGATGTCACAATTTGGTACGATTTCAATACAGCAAAAAAATATCAATTACCTTGATTTTTTTTTTGAGTATTCATCAAAACATAATTAAATGTGAGCTTTTTTTTTTTTTTTTTAGCTTGAACATTAATTGAGCTATAGCTACGTGACACATCTTCTGAGGTGTCCTCTTAGCAGCATAATACAAAAACACTAACAGCTCCTTATTAAAACTAACATCATAAAGTTTTTATCTATTTGATGATGATGATGATGACAACCATGACAGTGATTCACCCTTCAGTGGTAAGATAATGTGGCGTTGCAGTTAGCTGGCTTTGTGGAGCCCTTGACGTCCAGCCGTCTGTGGTCTGAACAACAGCGGCTGCTTTCCACTATTCATTCTCTATTTGGGCTTTTGTTTTTTTGTACAAAGCAGGAATTATGGTCTGGCTGAAATGGGCTGGTGAAGGAACAGTGACACTAAGCATGTTGTGAAAGCTGCATTTTCCACTACAGAGTCAGCTCTCATATCCCCAGCTATAAATGTGCCAGTCGCCCTGGTGATTTCTTTTGCCCTGTTTGAACCAGCTGGGAGCAGCTGTGCCTGCTGAAAGGCTGTGGTGATAGTTTGTAGTATGTGTGTTGCTCCTTGTTTTCATCTAGTTCCACACGCTGGGGTGACGTCGGCATGAGTAAGTTGTCATATTTGAAGTATTCCCACAGGTGGAACCTACTCTTGTGGAGCAGATGCAACATACCAGCAGTTTTTTATCCACCACACTCTTGCCATCACCCTCACAGGGAAACCAAAGTGGCTCCAAAGGCCAGACCTGCTGGTTATGAAAGATCTTCTATCTCCAGTATGGTAATGGCATTGCAAGCCATGAGTTGGCTTAGCTTAATGCCTCCCAACGTGCCTCAGTGGAGCTGTACTGTGTTTTTCTCTGGGGATGGGAGGAGCAGACAGCACGCTGCCTGCTGCGTCGTGTTGGCTGCCTGGTTGGGCGCATTGGCTCCATTCTCTTTATGCATCCATGACTGGCACAGAAAACATATTTTTTTTTGAAAAAGTGGCACTGACAACATTATCTTGGTTTGTGATATGTTCAAGCATTTTTGATTTAAATCACTGTGTGTTGCCTGTCTGCTTTCCTGGCTGCTTGCCTCTCTCCCACCATCACTGAACACAGGTGTTCCATATACAGTGCATGTAATAACTAAACAGCATTGAAATATGTGTTATTTGTTTTAGTTCACCACCACAAAATATTGTTCTCTTATTTCTATATTTTTACATGTATTTGATCACTGTTTTGTTTCTGTGCTTCTGTGTATCACTGTACAAATAAAATTTAAATAAAACTGAACTGAACTGAACCACATGCATGACTCACCCCAAAATCTGCACTGGCTGTAACTTTATTATTGAAGTGATGTAGATAGGCATAAAGCCACCTAAATTCTGTTTATCCATGTTTGTGTTTGCAGAACCGAGTTTGCCCACATTTGTAGGTTCGGGGGACTCTTATTGAGATAAATGTATAGCACACATCAACCTCATATTTTAATATAACCATACAATCATAGCTGATTTTTGTTTATGCTGATCATGATCACTGTCTGGAAGTTGGAACGCTTGCAGAAACAGTTCACTGCCATCACAGTGGTCGGTGCAGACCCTTACACAAAATCTTTCTTTAAAATAATAGGATTTCTATTCAATTTCATGCTGCACCTCTGTAGCCCTCCTAACTGTCTCCATGTTTCAGTCAATACACAGTGGGGTTTACTATGCAGCCCACAAAGGTAAACATGCCACGCGAGTTAATCATGGTGATGCCATCCCTGTGTGCACCTGTTCCAGCTTCACAATGAGCCAGTGGATAGCTGCCTTAAGCCTCTGCTTTCATAACCTCTAATCTGATCACTGACAGATATGACTCTGATAATTCCCCCTTGTTTGCTTTGCTTATCTTCATCAGGATTAGCTACACCTAGTGGGATGGCTTATTCTACTTTTCCATTAACAGGGAGAGAGAGGAAGAGATGTGTGTGCTAATATAATGACGCCCTTATATACAGCTGTAATCCTTAACTATGTAGTTGGTGCTACTTGTAAGTTTACAAGCGGACTGGATTGTTTTTCCCCCTTAAATATTCCCTTGCATGTCGACTTATAAATTCACTTTGAGCTCATTTCATAGTTGAACACATATTGAAAGTCACAGTCAATTAGGAACCATACACACTCCATGTTCACACACCGTGAAAACATGCAAGCATTGCTTATTTTCTTCCCATGCACTCTTCATTTTCACACCTGCATGCATACATGTGCAAATGCACAAATTGTCTCCATACAATGCATTTATTTTCTCATAATAGATGTTTATGGAAAGGAGGGAAAAACATAAAAGGGTTATCACTGCTAATGTATACGAATCAGCAGATACACTGCTGTTTCCTATTGCCCTGTTCTCTCTCCTTCCTGTTTCCAGCTGAGAATTAAGTGGAGACATGGGTAATTACCCAGCTTATACCACAATGATAATTATACCTATATAGGGAGTTACCCATTGACTGAGCAATATGTAAGAAAGTGTGAGGGAGTGGAAGATGGGCCAAATGATGGTGTAAGTGTGTAGGTGTTAAAAGCTTAACAGGCATGACATTGGAAGTTTTATTGAAGTTTTGAACCTTAAGGTGCATTTTAATATTTAATTACAGTATAAAACATTCCTTAAATGTTACTGATCATCAAGAGCCACTTGTAAATGAGGCTTGTCTTTGATAAAGACCAACATCATAGAACAAACCTCTGACTTGCTATGGAGCTTTCATTGCCTGCTATCTGACATAAGATGAAACAGTGCAGTTTGAAGCCTGTAAATCTGTCTCTCAGAGGGGTGTGACAAATCACAGTCACGCCATGTAGCTCATTTATGTAGCCAGAAGTTATCAGTGAAGGAGGTAGGCAGCAACAGTGCTGGAAATCACACTCCCAAACACATACCAATCATAAGTGGTGATTTCTGAAATTTTGGCAAACTGTATCTTTAATCTAATTTCAAAGAAAAAAAAGGAGAGAGAGAGAGAGAGAGAGAGAGAGAGAGAGCTTATATTATAGAATGGAGTGAAGAGTACAGGGACCAGCTGTCAGAGTGGGGTTAAAGTGAAAAAAATATTGCCTCTTTGTGCCTTTCTCTGTGCATGGGAGCACAGACTATAGAATGAAGACAGCACCTACCCAATCAATGATGCTTCCAAAATGCTATAATTATCTCAGTGCTGTTACTCTCCTCCATTACCACCATTGCCTCAAGTCCCCTTTCCCAATCATGTCTTGCCTGATGCTGGCATCCATCATTTTGCAAACACAGGAAGAGATGAAAAACACTGCCACAAACACAACAGTAATAGCCCTAATCAAAAGCCGTTGCTATTGCACATAAGGCATAAAATCAGTCCTTTGAATGAGTAAGCATTTGATGTAACAGCTTATCGAGACAGAGGGAAAAATGAGGTGGCTGATAGTTTAAATATTCAGCCCAGTTTGGCTGTCTTACTGGACTGTGCTCACGGCAAGTTTAATTCCTATTTAAATTCTTCTTAGTGCTTTTTTATCAAATGCTAGGCTTGGTGAGAGTTAAAAGGGTGAGTAAAATGAGCAAAGCAGAAACACCTGGTGAATCAGAGTCATTACTTACCATTTTTGTGTTACAGTAGGATGACATGACAAAAGAAAGTTCGCCGCACGCCTATGCAAATCAGATTCTTACAACACAAAACAGGAAGATGTCTCTGCAAATCATGCAAATATTATAATCTATCATAATTAGTAGCGACACAAATATAAATAGAAAACACAAATATGGTTTGACATAACAAATATCAGTATCTAGGAGTATGTGTCAAAATACTATATATTAACATTGTTATTACTTTTTGTGACACACCTCGCCTGACATGCAGACCATCTTAACTTATTGCAGCAGAAACCACTACAATACACTAACATATTTTGACTGACATTTTGGAGGTGTGCACATGAGCTCCTCTGTTAGCCTTTGTGAGCCATCCCTGATAGCATTGACTTTTGAGCCACATGTGGCGTCTAGCTGGCACCTCTGGCTGAGATGTGTGTGTGTGTGTGTCTGTCTGCCCTGTGATGGACTGGCCAAGGTGTTTCCCTCCCTTCCGCCCAATGAGCGGTGGGATAGGCCCCAGCAGTCCCCATCATTCACTTCTGAAAGTAAAAGATTTGGTGTAAATTAGTTTAGCTTATGGATAAAATCTGGATTTTGGTCTGTCAGCCACATAAGGGCCATATTTAGTTTACTCCTGGTAGAAGTCTGGTTTTGTTGTGATTCAGTTAAAGCTTATATACCCTCGGGCCAGGTGTGGCCCATCATTCACTTCCGAAAGTGGGCCAGGTAAAAGGTTTGGTGTACATTAGTTTAGCTTCTGGGTAAAATCTGGATTTTCGGCTGTCAGCCACATGTGGGCCACATAAGAGCCATTAGGCTTTACCAGAACTCAGCCATACAGGCATGCTGTATGAGGCCCAGCCATGAGCCATATGATCTTCTTTGCAGTTGGTACAGCTGCGGTAGAGGTCTGGCTATATTATGGTTCAAACAGCTTGCATATACTTGGGCCAGATATGGGCTGTTATTCACTTCTGTAAATGGGCCACATCTTTGCTGTTAATTTGGGCCACATCCAAGCCAAAGGAAATTTGCTATTGGGGTATGTTTACCCAGAAACCCCCTCTCTGCATCGCTATTCAAAGACACTGTGATGGACTTACATGTTAGCCCTCTGCCTAAACCTTGGCCTAAACTTCATCCTTACCCTCTGTATTGCTCTGCGCCCAGCTGGAACAGCAAGACAAACACAAGAGGAACTTTGAGTGACGGAAGTGTGCGTTGACTGGTCGAAGGAACAAGCCAATACACCACCAACAACCACCATTTTTAAAAGCAAGCGTAAACAACAACTCTGTTAAGGCTGAATTATGCTTCAGCGTTGGAAGAGCGTACGGGGGTTGTGCGAAGCACGCATTTCCTACGCAGCGCGTGTGTGTCCAACATACCTCTGCAAACACACAGAGCAATTCTCCTCCCACCAACGTAGACCCTGTGACGTATGGTCGCTGCTCTTCTGTGGCGAGTGGACGAGTCGTATAGGTGCAGGCACTCTCCAAAGTTTTCAAACACAACCGATGAGTCGAGACACAACAGTTTAAAAAAAAAAAAAAAAAAAAAAAAAAACGGCGCTGACGGCACAACAACAGGAATGTGATGCCGGTTGCAACGAAATGCCGGAAATAGTGTACTTCGGCGGACCAATCACAGCTCTTGTGGGGCTGCGGAGGGTCCGCGTAGTTACAATTCTTGGGAGGCGCGCGGCAAGGCTCTGCGGCGGTCACACAACCCCCGTAAGCTCCGCACAACCTCCGTACGCTCTTCCTACGCGGAAGCATAATTCAGCCTTTAATGTTAGTCTTTTGCTTGTGCAATGGCGCAAAACCCACAGACAAATGAACATGGGCACAAAACATGTCCACTCCATGTCTGTTGTTGTTGCTAAAGTTGTGTCTCACATAAAAAGGACATTGGTAGATTAATTGTCAGCTTACATCACTGCGGTGTTTGTACTGGCGGAGCGAATGCAAACAGAAAAAAGCCCTTGATGGTTTGTAGCTCTCGGGGGAGCTTCCTGGTGGGTAGCTCCTCTCAGGGAATCCCCAGAAGTGTTTGGTCTGACAGCACCTGAAGGGTTCTTGCATGAGACATTTTCAATTGCACCTCCTGGGCTGCAGCAGTAAGAGTTTTGTGATGGTAGATACTGTGGAGCAATACATTTTAAACATTCCTGTTGCAAAGACAATGCATTAAAACACAGAATAAATATTGTTTACATTTTTCTAAATTAACTTTTTGGTGAAAGCTGAGGTAGGGCACTGTGGCGCCTTCCTGACCAGTCACCACTACTTCACCTTCAGAAGTGCTTGAGTCCTACTTGGAGCACCATCATACAAGTCCTGAACTGTGTGTAGTAAAAAAAAACAAAACAAAACAAAAAAAAAGCGTTCAGTTCTTTGATGGATCAAGTAGCTGAACTCCCATACTCACAACCTAACTTGTAAGGTTCAATGATCAGTAGATCTTGTGACTGTGGCGGCTGAGGAGGACATTTGATTTGATCCTGCTGTTTATTAACCTCCTTCCGGTGTGTCTACAGTCATTATCATCTTGCAATATAGGACATCACAAGGGAACAATATTTGTGCCATTTGCCCTGCCTTGACTATTATATAACAATTCAGAGCAATCATCCAACTTAATGACTCCAGCAAGATGGCTGTCCATACTGTTACAGATCCAGCACCATATTTAACAGCTGGCAACAGAGATTGTTGGATTAAGGCCGCCTTCTAAACATAAACCCACCTAGATGCAGGAAAAGGGGTGAAAGAGGACTCAGCAGACTGTATTACTTTTTTTCTTTGCTCAGTGCTCTAAGTTTTGCGCCCCTAACATCGATCAGGCTATGCATCTTTGTGTATTACAGGTGTCTGAATGGCATCCCTGCTGTAAGTACCAGCTTTGTTATGCTCATGACATATATTTTTTTGCAACTATTTAGCAACTATTATTTAGCGACTATCCTGTGTCCTGTGTTGACTTGTGTCTGTGCGTTTTGACTTGCAAGCACAGCTCTTCTTTTCCAGTGCAGTTTGTTCATGCTGCACTGATTGATTAATTGACTGATTTTATTTGACAATTTCATTTAAAAACGAACACCAGCACTGCCGGGGCCGTGAGTGCATACATAAATAGAAAAGTCAAGATAACATAATAAGCTCCAAGGCTTATTTCCATTGTGGCCGCTTTGGGAATGGGAAGTGTGCAGGGGAGGGGTCAAGATGGCAGATCGGACATGGACACAAAAACATTAATCAAAACAGTAATACAATGCAATGCAATGCAATGCAATCATCACCTGTGCCTACAGTGTCACTTAGTAAGTTAGTCACTGTATTAATATCATCCATCACTATCTCTGTGCTTTGCTGGACAATGCCCGGCCCTTCTCGCCATTCAGTTAATAAAACTAATTCAAACTCTGTACATCAGAAATAATTACATCAATATATCAACATTACAGCACAGCCCTCTCTACAGATCATATACTGGTCCAGGTCTGTACATGTGACGTCGTGAGTTTAGAGATAGTTCCTTTTGTCAGACTACATACTTTTCATCTGTCTTAACCAATGCATCCTTAATTCAGAGCCGACTGTTTGGCCTCATTGGACCCCTGATCACTGCATCATGTTGTTTTCATTTTAAAATGTTTCTCAGAGGTGTTCTAGTTGGTCACTATTTTAAGATGATTGTCTGAACTCATTTAAGGTTAGCACATTCAACTTAATGTGACTCACTGGTGAAGATGCCTTTGTAATTGTGATTTAGCCACTTCAGAGTTGAAGTCTTTTTCCCTGTAATGCCTCTGCTGTTTTGTCCAAAGCTGTTATTTGCAAGAATCAGGTGAACTTAAATTACCCAACAATGAAGCCTGATGGCAGCCTACAAGACTTAATAAACGGTGAAGAGCAGGATTTTCTTAAGGGGAAGTAAATTTTCACATCTCTTTTATTCTGCTTGTGGTTGACAGGTGTCACTGCATCATTCTGTTTTGACAGTCCTCTGCTCATCTTTGGCATTCACCACTGCAGAATCTGGGACTGCCTTCCTCTGCTGCCTCATTTCGTGACAGTCACACAATCCAGTTAAGCAAAGCAATATTTTAAGGCTGATTCCTTTGCTGTTATCATTTTTCTGGTTGCATGTATTTTTCATCTCTTATTGTATGACATCGTTTGATGTGCCTGTTTTCATAAATGTTGAGAAGGAAATGTTTGTGCTACATTAAAACAAACACACCAACAAAAATTCAGGGATGGACCAGAGCAACTTGTAATATAAGCATAGGCTGAATGTATTAAACTTCTACCCAGAGTGAGAGGCTGATAGCACTTTTACTATGGATGCAACCAGAGCTGTGGTTTCCAAGGTCTTGTTCAGACTGCCAGCCCGAATCTAGATTGGAGTCAAAGAGTTTTGGAGTTTTTGCAAATTGGATTTAAGCCATACTTGTGTGTGGACTGAAATGCAGGCCTACAAATTGCATTGGTTAAATTTTTTTTCAGTGTGAATCAAACAACCTCACATACACCTCACACAAGTATCTCTATCTCAGTGCCAGTCACATCTTGTGCACGCACACTGTGCATGCTGCTGCTGTGTACACTTGTTTGCCCTCTCCCAAAAATAACAATAATAATAAAAAAAAAAAAAAAATACAAAAATTCTGCCTAACCTACATAGCTGCTGTACTTTAGCTCAGTGTGGCTACAGAGTGGCAGAAACAGGAGTCAGCTCAGGAAATTTCTGTTCCCCCTCTGCATCGACACACGCATGAGCCTGCACGTGGATGGGAGGGATTTGGAGGAGGTGCTGAATCTCAGGTGGGTGCTGTTTGAACAGTTTGAGTTAAATTTTTTCTTTAATGTCAACAATGTGACAAAACATTTCTGAAAAAAAAAAAAAAAAAAAAAAAAAAAAAAAAAACGGCAAACCAGTCTTAACCACAGACAGAAACATCGCTGCATATATTCATGTCCTCTGCTGGTGATGTCTGCTGTGATGCAAGAATTTGACCAACAGTTGGTGTGAAGGCAACGATGCTGCATGTGGATTCTGTTTCTTCAGCTTTTTGTTCCGCTTCCACATTTGAAAAACGGGCCCTCAGGTACTGTACGTACATATACCTACGTTGTTACCATGGCAACCAGTGCAGATAGTTTAACGGTGACTGATGACAAGTGTGGACAGTCAGTCCTAATGTAACAAGTCAGATTTCCTTGTTTATATATTTCAGCTGTTGGTTGAGGGGTGTGTCTCAACCCTAAACCATTGTAAGCTAAATTATTACAGTGGTATAGCATGCTGTAAATGCTAATAGTATACCTTACTAGAAATAACATAGTAAGTTTATTATTATATTATATTAGGAGGAGGAACCAGACCTGCTTCCTAACTCCCTACACTTTGGATGTGAAAGAGCGACTGTTCTGGAGGGACAGATTCTGGCTGACAATCTGCAGCATCTACCAAAAACTGTATTTCTCTTATTTGGCTTGACCTATGCTCTGAACTTTGACTGTTCAAAGGCCATTCAGATCACATTTGAATTTATTCAGAGGGTGTTTTTCTTAACAGGAGGCAAGTCCAAATCCAAACTCCAAACACTGGCACCACTATTTGTATTTGTATTTGTATTTGTATTTGTATTCTGGGGGGGGGCAAAATAAATTGGATTGGATTTGGGAAAAAGTGGGTGTGGCTCACACAGGAAGAGGAACTGGATTTCAACCACAAAGAAATATAAAATGATTAAAATTCCTGTTTATTAAAACTATAGCTTTAGGAAACCCACTCTAACCCATGAGGAAACCCACGAGTCTGTATTCTGTAAATCAAAAGAAATCTAGCTGTGAAATAATATGGTGGACTCGGTGACCAACGTCTGAGTGAACTCCAGGCAGTGGAGTTTCCCAGCATGCTTTTGGGCATCGGACATTACTAATTAAGTTTAAGGAAGGTTTTACATTGTTTATGCACTGAGTCTGTTGTTGTCTATTCTTTTGGTGTAGCTCCATTGTAGCTGGTGTAGTCATTATTATTATTTTTATTTTCATATTGTCTTGAATATTGTTATCACATATTATCCTGAATTATCATCTTATCACTTTAAGGCTATATCGCCCACCCCTACTTTTGTCCACGCAAAACTAGACATTTAATAATTTCTTGAAAATTTCTTGAAAAGTGCATCCATTTTAAATTGAATAATTTTTGAGACATCATCAGTCATATCAGTATCAATTGTCTCTTGTGTACAGTCTGTGCTGCCAGCACAATATGCCTGGTTTTCCAGGTCTATTCATGTAATGGCTGCTGGCTGTAACAGATAACAGGCAGATAACTGGCACTGCAAGATATGAGAGAGCAGATTTCAACAGAATATTTAAATTGAACTTGTCTTTACAAATGTTTTGGAGTTTTTAATCAACAAATCTGAGAGGAGGCTTATTTTGAACACACTTGAAGATAAGCTTGAAGATGCTGGTTTTCAGAAAACAGTTATAAAAGGCTTGGAAGCCCTCAGCTAAACAGCTCGCTGTGTATGTAAACAAGCTGTGTGACCATGATATCCCCTTGCAAGAGAAAAAATTACTTAGCTCTCTTGGTGTCTTAGCTAAAACTTTTGATTTTGAGAAGTACTTCAAGTGCAGTGGTAATGAGCTTTTCACAGGCAGCATCGTCTATGGATCCGTGCTAATTAGCGATAAGATTTCTGCAATATTTTAATGCCTGAAATTTTAAGTACTCGAGTGTGACAGCATACATCCATATCCATTAAACCAATGACTAAAGCTCGAATTAAAAAGCAGTAACATCATACATATATTAAAGTTAAAACAATCTATTAATATCTCTTTTTTGTGATTGTGACTCCACGAGGTGACACATTAAATTGAGTGTAGGTGTGCTTTAATGGGGGCATTTATCCTTTAACTGCACCGGCCTCATCAATCTCCTACCAGTGAGCATTGCTTAAAAATAAGTAAATAAATAAATAACATGAAGAATTGCTTTCTTTGTAATATGATAACAAAGATCCTCTCTGGTCGTTTTGTCTTCAGTCTAATTAGAATCCCTCTCCTCTCAGTCCTTGCTTTTCAGATTAGCCTGCACCTTCTGCTAATGAGCTTCGCTTAATCAGGCATTCCATTTCACTTAGAAACTAATGAAATGTTGAGATCATGCAGGAGAATTTTTTTTCATTTGATAAAAATTATTTTTCGTGTCTCTCTCTCTCTCTCTCTTTTGCGTTTTTTCACCAGTTGAAGAGTTAGAGTAGATTACTCAAACACAAAGCTCTGCTCTCACAGCATGTGTCTGGAGCGCTAACATAATTGGAGGGAGGGTTATGACACTCGGAAGGCAAGTTGAAGGATGTGCTTCGCAGAGGAATAATAACATATTTCATTACTGATAGTCTTGTAGTCGGAGAAATAGTGAATTATTGTGCAGCCTTAAGACTGTGGGAGGATAGTCTTCAAAAGTGATTTTGTTCTCTCCGCCAATCCCTCTGACTTCAATTCAGAGGACAAGAGAGAGCGACAAAGACAGAGAGAGCCAGAGAAACAGAAAAATATATTATGTCTATCTTATATGCATTCATAAGAAATTATAATGAAGAGGTCCCTTCATAAGCTAATTAGTAATCAGTGTGGCTGATAACTGATGGGCTAATTTATGATTCCTGTTATGTTTCCAAAGGCACTGACTCAGAGAGCAACATGTTGTGAGTAGGCTGGTAAGATCAATGACACACCTCCTTCTGCTCTGTGTGTGTGTGTGTGTGTGTGTGTGTGTGTGTGTGTGTGTGTGTGTTTGTAAGATACAGAGCGGATGGGAATGAGGAAGAGACAACATTTGAGTATGCTGTTTGTGCAGTCAGATGCAAAAATACTATACTGTACGATCGGCTGAAATTAGTCCTTAATGCTATGATCATCGTATTTGTACACAAGGCAGGTGCGCAGTTACTGAATTTTGCCATGCGACTGTTTACAGCGGGGGTGAGGAGCATTTCTGATAGCAAGGGCCATAATGAAATTCATCAAAATGCTTAAAGTAAAGAAAAAACAAAAGATGTCAGAGAGACAAAACACTGAATAATTCATTGAATGTCAGTATAGGAGCACTCGTCAGCAGGCATCACAACATTTAATTTAGCATTGTTTCACTCTAAGAATGCGTGCGCCTTCTTCAGAGCAAAAATGAAACATTCATTTCTACGAAGAGACAAAATCTGACCTTAATTTCATTGAACCCTGCCTACAGTACACTGCACATGCAATACAGAACATGAATCCAAATGGATGATTTTCAGTTTTGATATTAATATTTGAAATAAACTAATAGATATTCAGTTCTGTATGTTTTCTGGGTAACTGCAGTGGACTGTAGTAAAGGTAAAGTTATATCTATCTATATCTATATTTATTTATCTATATCTATATATAAAACAAAAGCATGTGCATATGTGAATACAGCCACAATTTACATGGTCAAATAATTACTGATTGGACCTTTAAAGTATGCTAGAAAAATGTCAGTTGCAGTGGCCAATTTCAGGTCAGTTGAATTTCTGAAACACAATACCTACAAGTGTATCAAAGTCATTCTGTATTAATTTTGGTCACACTTAATGACTGTGGAAATTACCATTATTGATGTTGCCCTGTGAGATTCTACGGCTTGGCAAGAATACCGCTTCTTGCATCTCAAGCTATAATTTAATAAGGAATTCAGCTGTGAAACACTTAACGTTATGTTGTACAGTATACAATAGTTTGGTCCAGTGTTATATCATATAATATTTTATGAATTTGTGCCTGAATCACCCTCCCCCACCACACCATGTCCCTATTTTTCCCTTGTAAGAAACTGCCATGATTTCTGGAACTCAAACCGGAGAGGGAAAAAAAATGATTTAAAAAAAATTAAACAAAGCTTAGATGATTCATAGAGTTGGCCTCTATAACCAAAGAGCAATACCTCAGAGATATGTGTGTGCGAGAGATGTACGTATGCATATGTGTATGTGTGTGTGTGTGTGTGTGTGTGTGCGTGTTTTCAAGTGTGTGTTCATATCCATGAGAGAGGGGTTGGAGGTTGAGGGTTATGCAGACCACCAGGCAGAACTAGGACACACACAATCTGGGTTAGCATTTATGAGGGAGTAGGGCTGTCTGTCTGGGACATCTCATCAGGGACTCTGTGTGTGTGTGTGTGTGTGTGTGTGTGTGTGTGTGTGTGAGAGAGAGAGAGAGAGAGAGAGAGAGAGAGAGTATATATATATATATATATATGTATAGCCTGGGAAATAATACCTGGATGCTTGTATGTATTTATATATATTTGTATATGTGTGTGTGTATGTGTGTGTGTGCGTTCTTGCGTGCTAGCGTGTTGGAGGATATATATAGCCTGAGAAATAATACCTGAATGCTTGTATGTATTTATTTAGTTTTGTGTGTGTGTGTGTGTGTGTGTGTGTGTGTGTATCCCAGCCAAATATCCTGAGAGAAAACATGAGCAAAAGTTCCCAGTCCTGTAGTGGAGAGCCAGGAGTAGTTAGTTGTCATCAGTAAATAGCTGCCTGTGTGGTACTGGGCCACTGGGCAGAGAGAAATAATGAGGAGTGAAGATGGGGCCAGATGGAGCTCACTTCACACAGCATGCTTCTGCTTGACTTTCTAATAGTCAGAGTTTTGCTATGCGAAAGATGCACTGAGGGTTTGGGTCAGTTTTCTGTCAATTATCCAAAAAAGAAGAAGTTTTATTATTGTTGTAAACGCTGCTCTGGATATAGTCTTGCCCAAGAGGAGCATTCTTGACAAAATACACACTTGCCTCAGCAGTCAGCATTTGCGGACAGTTTGGGGACCTTAAAAAAAAAAAAAATCTAAATCAGCACTCTCTGAACCTCAAACAACAATAAAAGCAAGGCTGCCTTTACTTTACTTCCAAGACTGAAATGATTGTGATGGAAAAGGCTCTGTAAATGTCAGCACAACGCGACTGGAACGGATGACAGAAGTGAGTGCTGAGTGTGAACATGTTTATGCGTATGTAATCCGTGGATGTGCATGTTTGTTTTTGTGTCTTGAGCATGGGCATTTGTGCTTGTAGAACAAATGTTTTAGTGGAGTATGCAAGCATGGCCAGCTGTATTTGTCTGCTGTAACCCACCCCCCCTCCCCACCCACCCACCCACCCCAACACACACACACACACCCACACACACACACACACACACACACACACACACACACACACCCAACCCCAATCTGGTATCACCAGAACACATTGTCTGAGTCACCCAAGTGTGTATATGTGTATGTGTGTGTGTGTACATTTGACTGACTTAAGCTTTAACTCATTGTGAATTGTAGGAAATTATGTGAAAATCAATGCACTGCTTCTTTGATCCCTCTTTCAGAATTTGAACAGCGGCCACATAGCAGCCACAGAGTGTGAAGTGTTTGGGAGGAAGTTGGATGGAGTTGCTGGATGCTGTCATGCACTGCCTGTAATGAAGCCAAACATTACATCAGGCTGAGCTGCTTAAACAATGCAATTCTTAGGTAAAGTTATTACCTTACCTGAACCAACATCAGCCACTCTTGTAGTCTAACCTTTATAGTCAGTGATTTTAGCTGCTTAAGGATAAACGGCAACAGAAAACAGTGCCATTGAACCAACCAGCTGTCAAGTGTAATCTTCAGTTTCTTATAAAACGGACTCACCTGACTGTACTGAAGTCTGAAGCTTGCACTGTGTCTCATTGTCAAAGTTTTGCAGAGAAAATTAACCCTTACCTTTAGCTGGCATATACAAGCTGTCAGCTGCAACAATGCCGATAGCAGGTATGTTTTCGTTATGTTTATTTCCTAATTTAACACAGCCAACTAGAAGCAGTGTCAGTGACCTGAAAATGGGCGAGAGGTCATGTAGATTTTTTTTTTTTTTTTTTTTTGCCCCAAGTATGACTTTTGTAACTCCTTTTATAAACAAACTGTACCTATAACCATAGTTTATAGAGCTGTGTCCCACCTCAGGGCCCGCCTCCTTCCAAGGACGAAGGGTGTGATCTCCAGAGGACTGACGGTTACACCTTTTATCTAGTTAATGGTGGCTAATGGAGACTGTGCACAGAGGATTCTCCCCATGTCACTGGGGGCTCATCCCAGCGTCGCCTCACAAGACCAAACAGCTGTTACTCATTACTCTTTAAATGTTACTCCACAAGTCCAGTGACATTCAAAAAATGGATGCAACCAAAATAGCAAAGCTTGTGCTTTACTCATGGGTTATGTTAGTTAATTTAAGTGGCTAATGAAAATATGAGATGAGGCTATGATTATTTTTTAAAAAAAAATATTGCATTTATTCTCAGTTAAATTGGATAACATTATAAACAGCTAGCACTTTGCATCACATTTGTGTGTTAAGTCTTCACTTTCCCTTTCCTTTGCTGCCACTGTAGCTTCCCAAAATGATAACTGCTCGAAGTGGACTTGGGGGTGCAAGGGACAGCAAAGGATCACCAGTTGTGGCCAAAGGCTGCATATCTGGGCAGCATTTGGAGGACACTGTGGATACTCTGGAAATGCAACCTTTGGAGGGAGCGGCCCCTGACTTGGGACACAGTTAATAGATCAGGATTTTCAAATCAAATCAATGTATTTACTTATATAGCACGTTTAAAAACAAGCAAAGTTGAGCAAAGTGATTTGCAACAATTAAAATAAAAAGCATAATAAAGACAAAATAAAATCAACTGCAGAACGCATGAATGGTAGCAAAAAGGCCAGAGTCCAGCAATAATAGGCAAAGATAAAATACAAAACATCAAAACATCAATACATCAAAAAAGTTGTACAAATACAAAAACAGAACAGAAAAAAAACTTGTATGAACCAAATTATAAATTTATAAAATATATAAGCCACAAAGAGCAACCAAAGGTCGTTGAACATGTGTGTTTGGAGTTTTTTTTCTTTAAGATGTCAGGGGCAGCTTTGGATTGAGAGCGTTTTAGGGCATTTTAGTGTCTTATTTTGACGTATTTCCTGTTGAAATGGGGCATTGGGTTGGGACTTAACATGCAAATTTCAGTGTGTTTTGTGTCAAGTAGTAAGTATACTGTATCCCTAAATACATCACTTCTATTAGGTTCTGGTCATTGTCATCTGTGTCTCACAGAGCAAAACAGCAAAGGAGCATCATTTCACTCCAGAAACCAGGTAGGTGAAATTGTTTGAGTAGGTAAAACCTTTTTTAAGAATGATGAAGCTCATAAAAATTAAACAAAATATGGTTAAAAATATAGTTAGATGATGTAAAATAATTGAAGAAAGTTTAATTGAATTTGTTTCACCTGGAATTTCACTTAACACTTAAATAAATAATTTTTCATTATTTATATGCTGTATTTTTAAACATATAATTTGTTTGAGTTGCACCCTTCATATATTTTGTCCTCAGAGTAACTGCCTTCTTCAAAGAGCTAACAGCGACTTCTGAGCAAGCACTGAATTTTATTAAAGCTCTGGGAGAAAATAAGGATCTTTTACAGGGCCAAAACATTCAACAGCAGAGCGATAAAAGTAATTGCTCTAACATTTCTTTATACTGTTCAGTGTTTTTGTGTGACATCATCAAAATTCGCAAATGCCCCTGTCATTTTGTTGTCATCAGTGCACTCTGGATGAAAGCCTGAGTGCTTCTTGATCATCGCAGAAACAAGTGTGGAAGTGCTCAAGTGTGGTGAACTGGAATTGGGCAAAAGTGAAAAAGCACTTTGAAAGCATCTTGCCTCCATTTTTGCTTTATTTCTTGTTAAAAGAGGATATTAAAGTTGACCATAACATGGAGGGAGTTTTGTTAACATTTCAAGTCGGATGCCCGTGAAAGGCATGCAGTGTTAGAGATCATTCAAAGCCAACGGGACATCAGCTGAGGAGAAAGAGGCAATTATTTTGTTTTCCGGAATGGGCATGGTATTGGGATTGTTAAAAAAATCTGAAATGTTATCATTGATTGGAATTTGTATTTACACCCCCTGGTCCACAATGAAATCACCACTAAATACACACTGATTTCCAGGAAGTAAAGGTGATGAAATTTTAAGATAGAATGCATAAAATAAAAAAAAGCTGCAATTTTACTGCCATTTATTGTTAAAGGTGCACTACATACAATAGCCAAGGGTTGATTGAAATGAAGACTATTTAGATTCAATTGACAAAAAACTGTTTAATATATAATTCACTCTATCAGTGAATCAGGCTGGCGATGGGCACCAAATAGACTCAAATTAAGTCATCAAATTCAGGGCTTATTCCATGACTTTTTTGTAAATTAATACTGAATGTTCCCCACTTCATCTGACCCTCTGTAATTCCACATGTTGTAACTTTAAATAGGTGTTTAATATTGCATATGTAATAATTTCACTGCAATTCCTCCACAGTTTAAATAAATCACTGGAAGTAAGAAAACAATACAGCAAAATTATAATACTGTCTTGTAAAAACATCAGCTTTGCACAGTGTAGTCCTTGAAATCTACGCATTGTGTCTGTTTTTCTAGCAGATGGAAGGTGTGAATAAACATTTCATTGTTTTTTAACTGCTGTCAGTTTTTAAACATATTTCAAACATGTTTTAAAGTTGAACCTTAAACCTCCAGCGTGATGGACGGATCGGGTGTCTTGTTCATTTGGGCTACAGCTGAATCATGTGCAGAGCTCTTTGAAAGCCCTCTACATGGCCGTCGTGACAGCATCGTGCAGCATTATTTGTCACAGCGAAACTTAGAAAACTCCCTCTGAGTGACACAGAATGGAGGAGGTGATTTAGTTGACAAAGATGGAGGAAGTGATGGATCTTGGAGAAGCGAGCAGAAGAAAGGATGGGAGGAACTCACACGGAGGGATGAAGAGGGAGTGACAGAGTGACATGGATGGGAGTTGCACTCCTCCCCCGTTTCTGTTGCTCTTTTAGAGATGAAAGTGTCAGCGCTGAAGACAGTAATCTAAGAGGCGCAGGAGGAGGGAGAAGGAAAGTGGGGGAGAAGAAGACAGGGGAGGAATTGAATGAGGGAGAGAGAGGAACAGAGCAGAAAGAGAGGCAGAATCCACAAGGATGAGGTAAGACAGAGAGGGTGGGAGGAAAGAGAGAGATGAACAGCAGGAGGTATAAACACTTCTCGAATGTGAATCACAGGCATCTGGCAGCGAGAGAGAAGGAGGGGGGTGGCATAGCGAAGGAGATGTGAGACATTAGGAGAGGTGACAGAGTTAGAGAGTGGGTGAGTGGAACAAAAGTAGACAGAATGATGGAAGAAATGAGAGTGGAGAGGGGATGATGGAGAGAACAAAAGGCAGTGAGTAAGGCAGGGATGATGACAACAGAGAGAGACAGGCAGAGGGAGGCAAATAGAGTGTAATACATGTAAATCAGCGTGTTTATCCTTGTGTCCCTCTTCATGCCTTTCTTATTTATTTGGTTAGAGCTTGCCAAGGCTTTCCCCTCCCATGTGTGTGTGTGTGTGTGTATATATGTGTGTGTGTGTGTTTTTAGAGAAAGAGAGGGAGACAGAAAGAGAAAGATAGAGAGTGAAAACTGACAAATCTTGTCAAGCCGCTGTCCTCCCACATAATCTGCTGACAGCTTTTCTGTCCAGTGGAAAAAAAAAAAAAAAAAAGATTTGTGTTCCATCTCTTTTTCTCAGATATTCATGGGCTCTCAGATGGGAGCTGGAAACAGCTTCAGAGAGAAACAGTGAGTCCAGAATAGCTTTTTGGGTGTTTTAGCGAAGAGTAAGCAATTTACAGCTCACTAGTGTTTATCAGAACCCAGCAAGTTATAGCTAGTTTTTGTTTTTGGTGTGGCAGAGGACAGGGTGTTCTGTAGAATTTGATCAGGCTTTTGCACAACAAAGACAAAGCAGGAACATGTAATGACGAGGGTAGCATGAGTCAAATTCAAACTAGTGCAAACCAAGCTGATTATATTTTAAGAGCACCAGCACAGCAATGTTCAACCACAAGGGTTCCCTGGCAGGTTTGGTGTTTTCTTTTCACTAGCCTGTTTGGATAGCGGCATCCAGCTTCATTGCAAGAATTTGAAATATTTCTTAAAAGTCTGCCTCTGTAATGCCCCGGACTTTGTTTAGCCCAGTGATTGCTCGAAGCTCCTAAAACTTTGTTAGTGACCGCAGATGTTGCATATCTGGTTAAATGTGCACTCTAACAGAACAAAGTCGAGTTGTGTCTCTCCTGCAGTGAGGAATATAAATGAGTTAGAGTCATTGTTGATTGATTTCCAGATCTCTCTGCTATATTGATTAGTGTTGCGATACTTGCTTACATCCACCAGCCCCTATTTCTGACATTGATCCCTTTGCAAAAAAAAAAACACTTCCTGCTGGTCTAAGCTGCCCACCAAACAAAATGCTTATCTGTGATGATGATAAAAACCATAGCAACCATCCCTGCAAAGGATTTGTCAATAAATGCCATGGCAACATGTCTTCAATCATACTCCTGGCTAGAAGATTTACATGAATGGTTTATCATCCACACTACAATGGTTTTAATTGCCATTAATTACTTATATTTGTGTGTGTGTGTGTGTGTGTGTGTGTGTGTGTGTGTGTGTGTGTGTGTGTGTGTGTGTGTGTGTGTGTGTGTGTGTGTGTGTGTGTGTGTGTGTTTTTCTGGGAGGAGGGGGTGGGGGGGACTGATTAGACCTGTGACTCAAGTTTAGTCCACATTAAGCCAGATAAAATTGAAAATAGATTTTTTTTTCTTCACCATGTTGGCCTGTGATCCACACTAGCACATTCAGTCGTATAAAACACATACTTTCAGATAAACCCTCCAAAGTGAATTTTAATACACTTGTTAGCAGGGTGGTGTGGATGGTGAGAACAGAAAATGCTTACATGTGGTTGTCATGTGATCTCATATTGACGTCTTGCAGGTGTTGTGTAGATGTCACTGTGTTTGTGTCTTGCTGAGAATATGGGTGGCTGTAAAATTTTTGAGAATGGCCTAGTGTAAACTGACAGCGAAAAAAAAAAAAAAAACACAAAGAGGATGTTTCTAAAATTTACCTGACGTAGTATGGAGGAGACAAGAACAACTTTATAACTTCACTGAATAATTAATCAGTAATAAATGAATATCAACAAACCGTCAGGGTGTAAATACACACATCACAGGTGTCACTCATGTTGTAAAGGACAATCTGACATCTTGAAGTAGGTCTTCCTCTGGTCTCATGTTATACTCTGGCTCCCCTCTGATCTGAAGCCGTGGGCCAAGCATTTGATGTTGTCAGAAAATTGTAAAATCAGTTGTAGAAATTACAGACTGCCAGTGCAGCAGCTAAAACATTTGTGATATAACATCTCCTATATTTACTTAAAAAACATACAGCAACATTTTTCAAAAGCTGGAAAGAGAGGGCACTGTGTTTATTCAAGAACTGGAATAATAACTGGTATAATAAATGTAATAAATGGAATCTAGCCTAGTATGAATCCTTTAGAGACAGTGTAAGTGATTTGTGTAACGCACAATAAGATGCTGCAGAGAAGGTGTTATCAGGAAGATAGGAGCAGAACTATGTTAGAAACCTCTGCCCAGTTTTTTTAGGCAGCCAATCAAAATGTCGTGGTACAGTATTGAACCCTGCACTCAAGGCTAAGAGGATTATCACTGAACATTGCCCAGCGTCCTTGGTCAAAAGAATGCCATTCTTAACTTTGAGAAGGACAGTCTCAGTATTGTGGTGTGCTCTGGAACTGGATTGGCCCTATTGTGCACTGGCACTATGAAACACTCACTACAAACCCTCATGGACTGGCAACAGCTGCACCACTGCTGCAAGAGCAATTGGATGGCTCTAAATGCATCCTAGAATTGTTATTAGTTTTATTCTCCTGTCATATAGTACATTTTGTCCCCATTATACATGGAGCTCTGTTGTGATTTGTTGGGCATCTGCTGGAGCGCATTGATCCTGTATCACCGATGTGCCTTGTACTCTGTCAGCACCAATTAAAGTCAAATTGTGTGTGTGCCCATTTTATTGTGTCAAATAAAACAGAATTTGATTCATATTTTGAAGTGCAGTATCTTTAAGACCTGCATAAAAATGGTGTGATACAGCACTGAAGCCTGCTCTCAGGTCTAAGAGGATTAAAACTGAACATTGCCCAGCGTCTGCTCACAAAAGACTGTCAGTCATAACTTTGAGAAGGATGGGCTCAATCTTTTGGAGTGCCCTGAAACGTTGTTGACCTCATACTGGCCTATGGCAAGACTACACACCAGTGTTACGCCACTTTTGCAGCACTAAAACAATAATTTCAAATGTATTATTGTGTGTTGATCTTTAGGCTACAATCATACAGCATCTCCCATCTGCATTATTTATGAGCTCCCATTACTGTTTGTCCTGCATCCATGGCGTCAGGGCTGTAATTTAATCAGCATTTTGATTCTGATTACATCCCCCAAGAATGCATTTGACTCCTGTATAGCTGCCATATGGTCAGTCTTTGTAACAAGAACCTTGTCAAACTATTTGAGCTACATGGTCAAAAGCTGCTTTCTGATTAGTTTCTCTAAAACTTTTTATAAGGAGGGGAGTTTGAAAGGTAAGGCCATATGTAGTGGCAGGATCAAGGATCAAGTTTTTCAAGGTTTTTGAAGGTACGATTGAGCATCAGCATCCTCCTTAAATTGATCAGGTGTTTTTTGGCTTTTTATCCACTAAAGTCCGTTATTTTCAACCCACGGAGAAAGGGGCTTTTCGAAAATGTTGTCCAAAGTGATTAAATTTGAAACAGCCAGGGAAAATGGAGGGGGTTTTTTTAGATTGTTTTTTGGCATTTCTGCTTTATTGGACAGTCACAGTAGAGAGAGACAGGAAAGGCAGGGGAGAGAGGGGGGGGATGACATGCAGCAAAGGGCCAGAGGTCAGATTCAAACCCAGGACGCTGCGATCAGGACTCTTATCTGGTGAGCTTTTTAAAAAGGTTGATGTAGAGCTGTTGTGATAGTATTGAGCATGCACAGGCCATGTGTGCTGCACATTCTTGATACAGGACTTCAAGCATTGGACATTCACCAGAATCACTCTGCAAAGTGCTGCTGATAATTAATTAAAGTACAAGTAACCCCAAAACTAATCCGTGTGACCTCTAATGGTGAAGAGTAAGGTGCCTGGTCTTTAGTGGCAGGTGATGTCATGACCCATAGAGTACAAAAGATGATGACATCACCTGCCATCAAAGACCAGGCACTGTACTTTTCATTAATAGAGGTCAGACTTCACAAAGATTTGGGTTTGGGGCTTTAGTTAATGACATAGCAAGTCCTATTCATGCTATGTTGCTAGGTAACACGTATGCCACCATCTTGCTGCTTTTATCTTTCCACTTCCAGCACAACATCTGCCAAAGGATGTATGAGCCGTCCAAATCTGTCAGGACTGAATGAAAAAATTCAAGCCGCATTTTTTCCCACTAACCAGCTCATTCTATTACAAAAAAAAAAATAAATAAATAAATAAAAATGACCTAGATCCCCAGTTTTGTCTATATATGCATTGTTTATTTAGTTTTGGATTATCTAGGCTAGCTAGTGTCTTTGCTGTGAAATCCAGAAATCAGAAATCCAAACAAAACGAAGAAAATCAGTGGATCACATAAGGTCTGTATTGTAGATATTACAGTAAGTGGGGACTGTATGTAAATGGCAGGCAGATACCTAGAATTGGGATTCTGTCTCCTCCATATGATTTCAAACCACCAAGCACAGCAGGGCCCTCAGAAATAATAGATAGGACCCCATCAGCAGGAGAGCTTTGGAAGATGGTCTGAACTTTTTCCATTAAAAAAAAAAAAAAAAAAAAAAAAAAATGCAAGAACTTTTCTTCAGGGAGGAGCTTCAAGGCCACTGCATCACACCCAACGGGCTTCTTAAATTGACAATTCTTACATAACGCGCCACATATCCATCACCGACTGTGTTTAAAACTTTGTTGTGAGATTGAGTGAGAGAGAGCAGCTCATAGCCAAGGTAATGCATTTTTGTTTTGACCTTTTATACTTAAAAGGAACAGAGGCGTCAAGAATGGCAGCGCACGTACTGTTGAAAAGACTAACGCCTCAGAGATGCCTCAGGAGAACTAGCAGCAGTGGTTGTCATGAAAGCCTTTGAGAATTTATAAGCAGAAGCAGAGTTACAGGTGTGGGAGCAGACAGGTGTTCGGGTAAGGCAATGGTGCAGTAAAGACAATGAACATATGGCTGGAAACACAAAAGTCATTTGTCTCCATGTTGCATGGTGTAAGCCGCACATTCAACATTCATTAGTGTGTGTGCTCAGATGTAAAGGCAGCATGCATTAAAAAATTCATTCAGATCAATGAAACACTGTTTTCTGTACAGCATGACGTTCCTAATACCAGAGGTGGAAGTAATTAATTACATTTACTCACATTGCTGTAATTGAGTAGCTTTTTTGTGTACTTGTACTTTTTGAAGTAGTTTTTAAAGTGAGTAAGTTTACTTTAATTTAGTACATTTTTGCTAGAGTGTTGTACTTCACTACATTTAAAATCATAGTCAATACAGAGAGCAAATGATCAATGATAGATTGTGGAACCTTTCACAATAAAAGCTCAGTCAGCAAAGATCAGAAGAGGAACCTGGCTCTACTTCTACGTTTTGTCATTTCCAAATTTCCAATAAAAGGTGCTCGATGAAAAATTACAGCTGGTCGATGGAAGTGAGGAACAATTTAGACTCAACTGGCAAAAATGTGGAGTAAGTTTGGGGGAATGATATCAGTGAGTTGACCTGATGATGAGAACCATGTAGGTTCAACCACCATATTACGTGTGTATTCCACATTTTGTCAGTTGAGTCTACAGCGTCCTCACTTCAACCAGCCCTCAGCAATTTTGCAGAATGCACCATTAAAAGGATCTAGTTTGAGGTGTGTTCTCTCATCCTTTTCTAACTGCATGGAAAAGATCACAGCTAACATCATTACTGTTCTGAAATTCCCAAGTACATTTTAAAAGAGCTACTTTTGACTTTAACTTCAGTAGATTTTTACAGCAGTATTTCTATACTTAGGTAAAATATCAGAAAAACAGCAATACTTCTATTTGAGCAGCAATTTGTAGTACTCTTTCCACCATTGTCTGATACTAATGATATTTTATATAGTTTTATAGTTACATGGTTTCCATTAGGCTTATTCTTATATGTTCAACAATAACTGTATGCAATGTAATCCTTTACTTGGTATGAGAATGCTACCGACCTGCTATGTATGTCTGTTATGTAACTTCTGTTATAGACGAGATGGTGTGGGAGCAAATCGTGACATCACAGAGTGACTGAGGCATTGTTTTCAGCCGGTGATACCAGAATTGTGTTTACGCTGTCATTTAGCACACACTGAATTAGGTGCTTTGGCACTTAAACACCTATGTTTGTGCCAGCCCTGAAACAAATAAAGTATTTGTTTATTAAAATAGGGGCTTTTTTAGGGGCGTGCAAGGCCTCCTATTTTCTATTTTTGTGGTTTTCCTGGTCAATGAAGGCACGCCATTGGAATTTGCTGTGGTGCGCGGTGAAATATAGCCAAGTCGATCGTGATACCGATGACAAACATGCTGAATCTTGTATGATTCACAATGCCCAAGCAGCAGAAGACATCACCCACATATTTTAAAACAAATTTATGAGATATCCTGTCATGACTGGAGACATTTGCCGTTTTAGGAAGCTGACTGTTGCTGAATCATTCAAATGTCACTTTTCCACATTTCCTTCTGTATGAGAGTCAGAGGTAACAAAAAAAAAAAAAAACAGTTTCAATAAGTAACAGTTCTCACTTGCTAACAAGAGGTTAAAAATGTTTCCTGCTGGAACTTGACTGTCTCCTTTTTTTGCACTTTTGTTTCCCATTTGAACTGGAAAATTTGTGCTTGGCAAGTGACAGAAATTTGGAGGTATTTTCAGTACATTGACTTTGCAGCTTTGCTGGGTTATAGCACAATTTAAAAGATGGAGGAGTGTGTTATAAAAGTGAAATCTACAGGAAGTATTTCATTTTTTGGACATATCGAATTTGGAATTGGTTTCATTGCTGCATATCCACACTGGCTCCATCACAGTCCTACATGCTGACCCTCTTCCTCATCAGACTCAGGTATCTGTTTATAATGAGTGTAATGTAGCCTGATGGAAAGCAGAGGAGAGGAGCAGTCCGGTGTTAAATGGCTTTTACAGGAAGGTAAGGGATGTGAGCCAGTGCATGATAACTACCAAATCACAGAGCGGGAGATGTTCAACTTCCATCCTACTGGGGAAAGAATAAAAACAGAGAAATAGCAAATACATCAGTTTGGCGAATACATTATAGCCACAAACGTTTCATTGAAGGTGTCTCAGTTTTTTCCTTCTGTTTTACCAGATCTCCTACTGTTCTTTCTGACTCTGCCGTGTTTCTTTCCTTTCACTCGCACTCCCTTGCTCTCTTCTGCTTTTCTTTTGCTGAGTCTAAACTCTTTAGGGACCCACACTGAGAAATCAATTTTGCTTGGCCTCTTTGCCTTTGGAAGGGAACATAGGCATATATAAATATTCACAGGCGGCTATTTCAGATCCTCAGCTTAGGGACTGAACTAGTGGATGAGCTGTTCTTCTGTTTGATCCTGCAGCCTGTATCCATGCATCTGTACGGATAATTTCTCTCTCTTCCCCTGTGCACTCCTCGTTTCACAAACTGTTCTTCCCTCCCTTTCGCCCTCCCTAAATCCCTTCCTTCCATCCTCCCTTCCTTCCTCTCTTCACATATCTATTAGGTTTTCCTTTCGCTGTTTCTTCCTATCAACATTCTTTCCTTTCCTCTGGTTTTTCCCTACTTTCTCTCTGCCTTTCCTCCTCCCTCCCTCCCTCCCTCCCTTGCCTCATTCTATCCATCCCTCATTCCATCCTTCATTACCTTCAATCCCTCTGTTCTTCCTTCCTGCATTCCTTTCTGTCTTTAGCCTTATCTTCACATGGCTATGACTTTTCTACTTCCCTTCATTCTTTCCTTCCTTCCTTCCTTCCTCCTTCTCTCCCTCCCTCCCTCCCTCCCTTCCTTCCTTTCTTCCTTCCTTCCTTCCTTAATTCCATCTCTCTTACTTTACTCCCTCAACTTCTTCAACCACCATCTATAATTCCCTATCTTTTGTATGTGAAGCTTAATTTTAAGTCCCTTCATATTTAATGCATCTTTACCCATGTGACTTCAGTTTTAGAAACAGATTCATATTTCATCACCCCTCTGCTGCATTTGTGGAGCTGAGAACTCAGCCAGTATGGAGACTACACACTGAGACAGAGGAACTGTACTCTATTAACGGGCTGCTCTTCATTAATGTGTAGTGTCTCTCAGAGGAGCACAAAGACGAACGTGTGTAGCGTAGCCCTTTTCTTCATTTTGACGCACACGCAATAACTGACCAGACAAATCTCATAACATTAAGCCCATTCAAAGAGACACTACTGTATGTCATATTATGCCCTCTCCCTCTCCCCTCGCTGCTGGTCTGTTTGGTACTGATAACTACTTCATGGATTTCTTTCATAGATACCCCCTCTTCCCTCCTATCCTTCTGGCTTTTAATCCCTGTGCCTTACTCATTCTCTCTCTCTCTCTCTCTCTCTCTCTCTCTCTCTCTCACTCTCTCTCTCACTCTCACTCTCTCTCTCTCGCTGTCTCTTGTCAGTTTTGTTTTACTAACAGTGCAGTGATATTGTCTCTCAGAGGCACACCTCTTCCACTGCCCTAACCTGCTGTCAGGCTGGATCTGGTGTGACAGTGGGTATACTAGGTACACCACTGGACATGCATATACACACAAACACAAACACACACATGCACCATGCACACAAATTGCAAATGCATCCGACTTGCACATGCAAACACCCACACATAAACATACCTATATTCAAATGCCCACACACACACACACACAGAGAGAGAGAGAGAGAGAGAGAGAGAGAATCAAACTGCATGCAACACAAGCTGGTGCTCTTTCTGACCTCACCTTGACCTAACACGAGACACCTTCCTCACATCCTAATAGCTAATACAGCTGGACAAGTGTGTGTGTGTGTGTGTGTGTGGGTGGGTGGGTGGGTGTGCACTTGTACACATGTATTCTGATGCATATTTTATATGAGGCTGCTGAGTGTAAGAGTGAAACTAGGACACGAAGGAGGCCAAAATATATCCTGGTTAAATGTGGGTGTGTTTCTCCCTGAACAGGAGATGAATGTGCATACTTATTCCATTACCTTTTACTTTTTAACCATTTTTCTTTCCTTTCATTGGCTTATCATTCTGCCTCAGGGCTCATTTTGGAACTCTGTCTATTAGCCACACACACATTTACGCGCACACAGACACACACACAGACAGATGTACGCACTGTCTGACAAAAGGGAGGCAAACAAACAGTCCACCTCAGCCGTTTGAGGACACTTTTCTGTTTAATGTTATTTATAAACAGCTTTTGAGTCTGGCATTGTTTGATAACCACATACAAAACATTTGGGTTGCACAAAGGAAGGGAAAGGAAGAGAATAAGGAGATAGAGGGAGAAGGGAGTGACGGCGTTGGGAGGGAAAGGAGAGGAGAAGGTGGAGTGGGAAGAAGAGAATAAGCAGATAGAGGAGAGCAAGGGATGAATAGGAGGATAGAAAAGGAAGGGGGAGAGGCATGGGGGGACAGAACAGTATACCATTTATCTGGAATGAGTCAGCAAAACAAAAGAAAAGACAGAACACAAAAAAAGAAATAATCATTTACAAAAAAAACAAACAAACAAAAAAAAAGTTGCAGCCCCTAGTTCCCTTTTTTTCAGGGAACTACCAAGACACAACAGGGAGTCAGTTTCTCTTTTTGTTACAAAAGTCACCCTCACAGAAACGAACAGACACAAAGTCAATTTACATCACCTCTGGGTTCACAGCAGCACAGACAAGGTCACCAGTAGGGGTCTCTAATCCTACATGTCAGGAGAATGACACCAGAGACAGGCTTTTGTTCAAACCCCTAACGATTACATAGATACACACGGAAAGGCGTTGTTCAGCAGGAAACACACACACAAGCTGGGCACGAGTGTGTTGTCCCACTGCTCTTGGATTCCAACCCAAACCTTATAATATTTAGATTGCCAGTGAACCAGGTCTGATCATCTAGTTTGTGCTTTTGTTTGCATGTCATGATTTTATGTTAAATATGTTGTCATTTGCATATCTGGCTGTCTGCCTGTGCTGCTCAAAGGCTTTGAAATTGTCGGAATTGATAACTTTATAATGCTATCAGACATGAACAGGGACTGGTGACATCACGGCCAGTTAGCGGTATGCTAAAGGTATCCAGATGGCCCGTGCGTATCTATACAGAGTTCACCTGTTGTGTTGTCTCGTGTACTTTTGAGACTTGAGGTGAACAACTCCGAGGGATGAAGTAAAAGTCTGGACAGCATTGATTGAACACAGCTCTCCGCTGGGATTCGAGGGCCCTGGACTAGCAGGGGGTTTGTATGTGGTGAACAAGAAGGCTGTGGAGGTGAGTGAGAGGGTTTGGTTAATGTGTCTGTGTGTGTGTGTGTGTGTGTGTGTGTGTATGTTTGAACCACTTCAGTTCGTATGGGGTACTGTTGTCCCTCAGTCCCCTCTGTCCTTGTCATGATTCAGTTTCCTGAAGAAGAAGCCAGAGCCTCAGTCAGGGCTCTAATACTCGCTCTCCACAGACATAGCAGCATTAAAATCAAACTGTCCAATCAGGGCTTGCAGATCATCAAGTCCATTTTATTTCGGAGCACTCCAGAGAGGATGAGAAAGAAACTCAGAGGCAGTTTGTCAGTCCCTTCGCTTTAAGTTGGTCTTCATAAATTCTGAATTCCTTTCCTTTACTGTCTTCAGAAAACAGTTACAACAGAGGAGGTGGAGACATTGCGATGTTGGGGGTCCCCCACTGTTTGAAAGGGTCTACCAAACACAGCTCTTAACTGTATGAATGCTGGATCAAATCACAAATCACATTTGATTGTTGATGATCATTGGTGTCTTTTGCTTTGCTGTGAAAGCTGTATTTTCTTCACCCATCCCTTTGATATAACAGAGAAAAGTGCATAACAGTTTGTGAGAATCAGACTTTTTTTTTTGGGTAGGTGTGGGGGAATGGATTGGGCCTCAACTCATCCATGGCCCATTTTGGTTGGGCTTGAACTTTTAGGCTCCTTGAGAACTCTGTTTTGTAGCCAATGAGGTCGAAGACTGAGTGAAAGTATGTTTGACCTCTGCAGTTTGTCCTCATTGGCCACTGGCTCATCTTAGGCACTCTTGCTCTCTAGCTTCTTTCTACCAGCATGGCTTTAGTGGTTTCTTCAGTGGACACATGCTCATACAAACATTAACACTAAACTATTCTTCACTCACTCACTCACTCACTCAGTTGCTCAGTTTCTCACCCACTCACTGTCACAGATTGGCTCTGACAATAGTAAGTTAGTTCTGAATGGCTTTCTGATTGATGTGAACCAGGAACAAAGGAAATGCACACTGTTCAACAAGGGCTATTTTGAAGTGCTGTCAATTATCTAGAAAGTATCATAATCTCACTGACGCTTCCTACATTATGTTGTCTGTTATAGATACATTATGGAGAGCAAAGGGTGCAGATATGCAGTAAAGTGCTGTAAGACATGGAAGTAAATCCACTTAATTGGATGAGTGGATGTGTTGTCATTATAGCCATTGCTGCTAAAACTCTTCAGGATGACTAATTTTACTGCCATTTGTCTCTGCAGTGTTTTGTTGCTAGCTTGTAAGGTACTGCAAAATAAGCAGTACGCCAATTATGAATGACTATATTTTTGTCTCTGCATGAATGACAAATAGAGGGTGCACTGAGAGTGTACTATTGTCTGTAGAGGGGCTAAACATAGACATTGAGCTTTGAACTGTTTTTCTTCTTGTTGATTGTTGTTCTCTTTCTCATTTGAATGGGTTGTTGGCTTTGTATACTATGTGGCTGTGTAGGTTTTTGTTTTCCCCAGATGAATACATAAATTCAACAAATCAATCAATGCCACAGTTTTAACAATGCTGCAGCTGTGAGACAAGTGTAATGTTTTCCTGTTGTTTCCCTTGGTGACATCATCAAAGAGCGATGGGCTAAATTGTTTTCCCTGACTTGTGTGTTTTATGACTCATAAAGATCCCTGCTGTAATACCACAAGGATGCTTCAACAGTAGATATTTGATGACGCTCTTTACACACAGTCATGTACTGTACACACACAGTTATACACACATGCCTCATTGCAAGAGCCAGGGCAGGGTTGGTCAGAGGAGTGAATCAATAGTTTGCATCATCAGCAATAACATGCCTATTTCCTGTCTCAGCGTAGGATCACAGAGGTGAGTGACAGCAGCAGAACCAAGGGGAAAATGAAAACAGAATCTGCAAGGCGGGACACTTTATTATTGGCTCTCTGTACCCCACTTGGCGGGCCAACAGAAGTTCTGGGAACACACTTGTTCTTCCTCCTTGCAGGGGCAGACAGGTCATATTTTCCTCCATCTGGAGTGTAGTCTTTGTCTCCCCCTTCCCGCAGTATTTGCACCTCATTCAGCCCCCCTTTCCCCTTGCGCCCCCGACGGGTACAGTTTCTGCGGCCTCCTTTGGGTGGCCGCGGCAAGGGTGAGGGTGACGGCAAGCTGTACTGGTCCCCATGGGGTAAGTATGGCCGCTGATGGTGGTTGTGGTGATTTCGGTGACGGTTCAGGTGGTTCAAAGACTCTCCGTGTTCCATCTCCCCACCTGCAGCACCACCTGCCTGCCCCTCTCCTGACAAGCAGCTGGGCAGCTCCTCCTTCCTCAGCGTTTTCAGGTCTTTCCCAGCCAGCTCTGGGGGTGAAACACACAGCAGCGAAGAGGTGGAGCCTCTAAACCTCCGCAACCAATCCCAAAGTGACAGGGCCTTGCAGTCACACTCCCAGGGGTTATCATTGAGTCGCAGGTACTCCAGGGCTGGCAGCAGAGTCAGGCTGGCACCAGACAGCTCGGTCAAAGAATTGTTAAACAGGTAGAGGGTGGTGAGACGCCGCAGGTCATGGAAGGCCTGGCGGTCTACCCACTGGATTCGGTTCTGGTGGAGAAGCAGGCGGTCTAAGACACCCAGACCACGGAAGGTATTCTGGCGAAGGCTCCACAGACGGTTACCATGCAGGAAGAGATGACTGAGGTTCAGCAGGTCAATGAATAGGTCGTCCTCCAGGAACTCTAACTGGTTGTCCTGCAATGAAGAAGGGGAATTAGGAAAAACAGAAAAAAAAACAAAGTTTATAAGAAGAGTCAGTAACACAGACTCTTTAAAAACATCTAATGCTGGCCATCTGTCTGAGCTTCATCCCCCGCTCCTCTCTCACCCTCCCGTCTCGGTCAGCTAGTGGCCTGTAAAACATATGAAATTATGTTTCATAACAATAACCACATTAGCCAGCTAGTTCAATGGAATTACAGTCAACATCATTCTGAAATCTAACCTGAGAAATGTAAATTATTCCTTACTAGTCAACCCAGACATACAGCAGTCCGCTCTGCAGTTATTAGTTATTAACTTTAGCAAGCTTATAGCATTAGACACTTAGCTACTTGCAACAGCCTTGCACAAGTTCAACTGAGCGCCATTCCTAATGGGGCAAACGGAAGTTGCAAACGTATAAGACAGAGTATGAGCCAAACATTTTGTTTCAAAAGCTTGAATTCTTGGCAGCCATTGAGAGTGACCATTGAGCAAACCACTTGTGATTCCCCCTGTGATGTATTATGGTAATTTTATGCTCTAGGCAATATAAATATTGCTGATTTTACCTTTAAAAAATGATGTGTAGAATACAGAGTGCAAGTAAAAATGGAGGAAAAACAAGGACTGATGGGGTTGAGATGAAAACAGGAGGGAAACAGAAATGAGGGAGGGAGGTTGAATTAAGTTGGGGCGAGAGGGATGAGGTCAGGCAGATTTGTCTAATCCCACATACAACGCTTAAAATTGACTGTGTTTTTAAATATTTCATCTAAACAATGCTTAACATCCTATTTCACATGCTGCTGACCTTCATATCGAATGCTCCTGACATCACCGTTCTCTCCGGGGTTGATACACTATGTATGTAAATTGTACCCTGCTCATGCAATGTCAATATCAATTGATTTTCCCGTCAATACTTGTGCATAAGAGAACTGCTTCACACAGTGGAGCCTTCCCTGTTCCTAAACCCACTGTGAAATTAATGTAGATATATCCCATTGTCCAGGTTTCGAATTCCAACAGTGGTTTGCTATTGAAGTGGTTTACTGTGGGTCACTGTAGTAAGCTGTAGTGTGAGGAATGCTTTGTGATCTTTTCCCTGCACTCAGGATAACAGCTATCATTTGATCAGCACCCAATTCATAGACTGTAAGTGCTGCGCCAGGCCGATGGACAGATTATGCCATAATGTGACTGCGGTTGCAGATGCTGTATGAAGATAAAAAGAGGCTGATATCCATATACCTGCAGGTAGAGATACTGAAGATTATGGAGACCCTCAAAGATCCCTGGAGGCAGGCTGATCAGGCCACAGTGGTAAAGGTGCAGGGCGTGTAGCCGACCCAGGCCCTGGAAGGTATCGGAAGCGAGGGCCTTCAGGTGGCGATTATCCCCAAGGTCGAGCTCCTCCAGGCGGTCAAAGCCGTGGAAGGTGGAGGGTTGAATGTAAGAGATGTTATTGGAATAGAGCCACAGCATGGCAGTGGTGGGGGAGAAGTGGCCACGGAGCAGGCGCTGGATCTTATTGTTCTGCAGGAAGACACGCTCGCTCTGTGCAGGGATGCCTTCGGGCACGGCATGGAAGTTGTGGGCTTGGCAGGAAACAGTGCTGGGTGAGGTGTAGCAGATGCAGTGGCGAGGGCAGGGCAGAGAGAGATCCAGGCCACACAGCACCAGCAGTAACTCCACCCCACCGCAACCTGCAAGAGGAGAGGAGAGGAGAGGAGAGGAGGGGAGAGGGGGAATGAAAATAAAACAAAGAGAGACACAAAGAGAGAGGGAGAGACAGAGAGAGAGCAAAGTAGAATTAATTGAATTCATGCAGCAGAGCGTCTGTTATCAGGAGCATCTTGAACGAAACATTCATTGCTCTCAGTTTACTAAGACAACAATAGGCATGGTTCAGTGCAGACAAATTACAGCACTGACACAAATCTCACACAAACGCTCACTCATGCACACACACACACACACACACACACACACACACAGATGTGTATTGTCTAAATGATTCTACTTACATCCATTTTAATTCATTCTCTAACTCGTCACCCTTTAACTTACCCTTCATGATCACACACCCATCATGTTAGCTCAGTCTTTAACTCTGATTAAAACCACAAATCCCAAACCCAGGGGCCTGTATTGTATTTTAGTAGGGACGTATCACCACAAAATTGTAAAAACCAAGAACCGTACCCGTTTCACACACACACCACAAGGTACAATTCTACAAACACTTTTAGTATCTCTGAGGCAGTGTGTGCGCAGTATGGTCCAAAGAACACATAAATAGGAATGTGCATAGTGCTATGACAATCAACTACAGCACAATAACACACATAAATACAAACACACACACACACCCTATGCTATCACATACCGCACAGAGTTATATCCTTTGGTTATCCTGTAAAGGCGACAGAAAATCAATGTTTCTCTTGCTTACAAGTGAACACGCACCACACCTGTAATACATTCCCACAATAAGGCAGGCGAGGAAAGGAGGGGAAGGAGAGAGAAGTAGGAGGATGAAGCGGAAAACATCCACAGCACGCCTGTGAAGTGGATATTACTTTTTTGTTTTTAGATTCCACCGGTCTCACTCTCTTTATTTATTTATTAATTTTGCCTGGGATCAATCCGGTGTTTGATGTGTTGTGGGGCTGGAGAGGGAAAAGAGTAAAGGAGAAAGAGATGAGAGTGGCAAGAGGGATGGAGGCAAGCAGACATGCCACTCTTGGGAGGAATTTCCACAGGGTGGGACGAAGAGAAGGATTAAGACAGAGGGAGAGAGAAAGAGAGCGTGATCAAACACCAAGGATGATGACTGGATTGAAAAAGATGAACATCCTCTGACTACACGTGCCTAACCTTCTCTCTCCAAAGCGCGCGCGCGTGTGTGTGTGTGTGTGTGTGTGTGTCTGTGTGCGTGTGTGTGTCTGTGTTTGTGTCTTTGTCCTTGTGTGTGTATATAGTATGTGACATTTCTTCTGAGACATGTTGTGGGAGCAATGTCTCTTGTATTTGACAAGGCTGACCTTTTCATCAACATCAGGCCTGGTGCCAAAAAAAAGAAACAGAAAAAACAACCCAAAAAAAAGAAAGGAAAAAAGAAAGAAAAAACAGCAGACAACTTCCATGGCCCTGCCCTCCTCCTCTCCTACCTTACCAACACCTTATAATAGCCATGGTCAATTAATCAACCCAAAAATGACTCAAAAAAAATGAATCAATTTCACAAATGTTTTTTCAAATTAATAGTAGCACTCATGACACTGCATATTTTACATTAACAATGACTTGTCAACAAGTCATGTATTTATATTTATTATTATTATTATTATTATTATTATTATTATTATTGTTATTATTGTTGTTGTTGTTGTTGTTGTTGTTGTTGTTAATAATAATCAATTAATTAATTGATTGATTACATTATGATTGATTAATATTAATCAATCATAAGGTAATTTTATTAACTGTAGGATACACAACATAGTGTACATTTTTGATCACGCTGTATGTCTGTCTGCTGTATGGTGACATGTCAAAATAAAATTCTATATATACTTCTATCTGTGTATTCTAAAAAAAAAATCTATAGAAGTTGCAACTTAAAGCTGATATAGTTGATTTTTGTGTCTTACTATTGCCTATCAGTAAGTTCCAACTTTATAATCAGGGCCCATATAAAACCTTTTTATGTTTAAAAAATAATAATTTTGTAACAATTAAATATTTAAACATGTTTAACCTTGATAACAATGATATAATAATATGATTAGCAAATTGTCAGAAGAGATAATCAAAAGTTATTAATAAATATCTTAGGAATGATGATGCCATCTGTGATGACTTTATTGACATGTCATTATGATAATGTATTGTACATATTGTTGATCAAATTAACTGCAATGGAATTCAATAATCTTCAATTAGCTGATTGTTAACTGTTAAATAGTAATAAATCATGTTAAACGCTGATAAATTCATCATTTATTAGTGACGGTTATGCTAAAATGTCTTTTACAGCACCACCAAGTGACAAGCCTCCCCCCCTCTCTCTCACACAGTATCTGTTTCACTTTGACTTTCTCTCTCCTCGCTGTCTGGCTATAGGGTTGATTGGTACAACGTTATTGTTATAGGCTGGAACATGCAGGGTGTATTGAGTCCCAGGGGGTTTCAACAGGATTTTATCTCTCCGTTCTTTCTTCCTCTTCTCCACTCCTCTGCTTTATCTGTCCATCTGCGTTGCCCTTTCCTTCATGCTTCTGTGCCTCCTTTCTCCAAAACGCTTACACTTCCCTTCCTCTGCTGCCTTATCTCCACACGCTGGCTCTACCCTTGCCTGCTGTGTCTGTTAATTAGGTATAACGCTGCTGTTTCCTACACTTTCTATGTGCACGGGTGTATAATCGCCCCTGTATTCATGTCTGTGCCTGTGTCTGACCCTGCATGTTTATACAGAAACTATATGTGCATGGGTGCACACATTCATGTACATGTGTATATATGTATGTCTATATGTGTGGCTGCGTCTCCTTGTCTACTTTATTTGTGTCTTTCCGTAAAGGAATGATGGCATGAATCACACCGAGTTATATTCTACTGGCCTGAATAAAAGCTTTTGATACAAGTCTTACATTCACTGGTTTGAGCTTAAACGACTCACGACTGCTATTGAAACTGTTGACATTGTAGCTTTTCTTTGCTGTTCAGTAGGTTATCTGGATTACATATCTGAAGAGGACTGTTTTATTTTTAGTTTGCTCTTCTTTTGTGATGATGTAACACAAAAGAGACTGGGATGATTGGGAGTCAAACATCACAACCAGAAAAACCTGACATCAAAGCATCAAGACTGAAGATACAGTATGTAATAAATATCGGCTTAGCTGATGTAACTATTTTGCTCCAATATAGATCATTTTGTGTGTTCAGAATATTCACTTGGAGATTTCTCTGCGGCTGATTGCCCCATGTTTAGCTCGCCTAAGACATTTGAGTTGTTTACATTCAAATTTCAACCTATATATTGCTGCTTGACACATCCTGCTTCAAGGGTGAGCTTGCATTTCCAATCGCTCTCGTTTGCTCGTCATCTTTTTGTTTATCCCTCCAGACTTTCATTTCTCTTTTTGTCTTTTTATCACCACACTTTTATATCTGTCTCTCTCTCTCCCTGCCCTATGCCCCTTTGAATTTTGCCAATTATATCCTCTATATCTCGACCCACCATCTCTCCCATTCACTATGCAAATATACTGTGTGTGTGTGTGTGTGTGTGTGTTTGTGCATGTGTACATGATTGTGTGTTCATGAATGAAGTTCTACGTGTATATTTGAGAAAAACTGTTCATAGTTGGTGTGTGCTGTATGTCTAACTGTATGCATCTAAGAACGAGTGTGTCTGCATTTGTGTGTGTGAATACGTCTCTGCTCAGAGATTAACTGGGGGTATTTAAAGTTTCACAGATTGAGAGATGGAGGTGATGATATGAGATAGAGAAAGTTGCTGACTGCCATATGGCCCTGACACAGGGGGCAGCAAAATCTCTGGCCAGCATCCGCTTGTTCACACACATTTGGAATTTTTCATTAAACTACAAATTTGCCTACACAGTAAGCTCCCAAAGTGTTTGGCTCTATACTCACATCTCTCTGTACTTCAAAATACACAGCGACCATGATGCTCAAGGAAAGATTTCCATATCCGCCTTTTTGTATACTTTTTTTTTGCCAAGGAGAATTATATTAAGATGTAACTATTTCCAGTGCTGTACTGCCAAAAAAAAAAAAAAAAAAAAAACTGTAAGGAAAGTTTTGTCATTATCTACTTACCCTCATGTCAGTAGAGACAATGGTGAAGTTTGTATGTCAATTTAACAACCCTGCTGGCACTTATAATATTCCCAACAGCATTTCATCACACAGTCTACTTGCAGTGACAGTTGGCACAGTGCAGAACAAGTGAGAAAAATGTGTGAGATGATGAGGTAAATATTAGACTTTTGAGCCAACTGTGGAGTCATGTGACTCCAGAGAACATGCTGTTTCAAGTAATTTTATGGACAAATTTCCTGTTTGGAAATCTAAAGAAACAGTCTCCTTTCACCAGTTGATTTGCCTGAAGCCTGAAATGCTAGGTCAGTGTGTGTTCAGTTTGCGTACAAACTTGTATTCAATGGCAAAATTTTAATTTAGGGGTGAACTATTTAACAATGCAAAGACTCATGAAACCCATGAGTCAAACAAACCCAAATTTTCTTTTCAAATGTTAAAAATCTACTTTCCTGCAGCTTTACTGCCATTCAGTATATGCTACTCTACTGTTCAATATTGTATGTTTCGGACTGCATTATGCCCTAAAGCTAAAGTACGGTATGTAATACATGGATAGATAAATAATAACAAGTAAACAAGTGTGAGAGATATCAGACTGGCCAATCCCTCATGTCCCCAACACAACACACATTAACAAGCTTCAAAGTAGATGAAAATCTGTGTAACCAATAATTTCTCATGATGTATTTCCCCCACAAAGTTTGATAGGAAAAGAAAAGTGAGTCACTTATCCTTAAAAAGTGATCTATGCCTGTGAAACTCTCACGCAAGGTCCAAATTATTTTAAGCTCCTTTGAAAACTGTTTTTTGTGATTTTGTGAACGATGTGTTCCATACAACGTGCACAGATAGACTCCAAAGCCCTTTTGCTGCCCTCTGACTCAACAGGTGCCCTCTTGGTTGATGCTGTTATTATTATTATTACATTCAATTAATATAATGAGGGGAAAGGTACATTAGTATCAACAAAAAATAGACACCATCTCAAACTTAGACCACTCCTTGCAATTTTTGTTTGGCATTACATCAGGTTTGGGGTGTTTCTGTCAAACTGATCAAAACTGAACACACCCACATTGGGTGGAGTGGCTCAGCTGGCTGTGTTTGTCATGAATATCAGCAGCTATTATTTGGTATAAACTCTCCAGACACTAGAAAAATATCACATTGAAAATATTATAAAATAACATTTTAATTTGGTCTATACTGGGTTAGATTAAGGGCTGATTCTTACTGGTATCTGTCCTCCACAGCTGCCTGTAGGATGTATGGCAGCCTTCTCTTATGGTTAATTACATTTTATAGCCATCTGAAGGCGGCAGGACCAGTATGTCATTCTATCCCTTTGGAGGAAATGGTGCATGTTTTCAAAGTGATATGCAATTACGTTATCCAGCGTGGATCCTTACATTAAATCAAATGCCACCAGCACCAGGCTCATCTAGAAGTGCACACACTTCTTTGTTTTTGTACACACCAATGTGGTCGGCTATAACTCCAAGTTTATACTGTGGAAAAGATGCTCAGTCGTCATTCTGCATCTTCATTCTATAAACGCCTGGGAGCAACTGCCCCCATCCTTTCCTTTCCATCAGCTCTCCTAAAAGTAGCTCCTGCTGCCTGATGGTTTTTTATTTATTTATTTATTTATTTCCAACACAGAAAGGCCTGTGGCTGTGACAAATAAGGTGTGGTAGAGTAGAAACATGGCTGTAATTGTTTTGGGGTAAATCTGATTGCAGGGGACAGCCGAACAGGTTAAGACTATGGTTTTACTCACATTTTTAATTACTGCTTCATTGCACATATTTAAATGAAAACTGTATTAAATTTAATGAATAATTAGCTTCAAGAATTTATTTACATTAATGTGTAAGGAAAAAAAATTACAGGCAACCCACGCAGAGTTAAATTGAGATCAACTGGAGTCTGTCAGAACTGAAGAAGCCTCTTGGATCAGAAGTCAAATGTCTTCAAGAACCTGCAATAAGTCCAGTTGATGTCAAATCAACTCTACATGGCAAACCATGGCCTAGATGACTGAGATCCTCTACAGGCAAATTACAGGCAACCAACAAAACGATCCAAAGTTTGTTGCAACTTCACTGTTATTGAATGAATAATTGTCCTCCAACATATGGCATCAGTATTATCATGCACATCAATATGCATTAGCTTTCTAGGCTTTTCATTTGTATTTGAGAGACGTAATGATAAACATGTCAGTTAGGGTTAGGGTTAGTCATAGAATAGTCTATTTTTTACTTCCAGCTCTGAAATTTAGTATACTGGCCTGCATATCTCCAATAGGTGAGATGTTTTCCAAAATCAGTTAGGCTCTGTTACATAATGGAAATCTGTTTGGATGCAGTTACTGTAAACTGCACTGAATTACTTCCAAATTTTCCTCTCTAGAGCAAATGACTGATCTAATGTGACTGAAAACATGTCAAATCTGTGGTTTCTTCAAAGAATAAAAAAAGTAATAAATCAATACAGAACCTTATGAATAGTGTGTGATATGAATGGTGGTGTGGCAACATCAGGGTGGGAACAGAGCATTTGTTTATTGCTTGAGCCCCAACCCCCCAAAATGTCTCTGCATATCCCTGCTGGCTGCAGATCAGTTCTCCTAAGTTTGCTTCTGTTCATGGTTTGCAATCTTGAGAACTTGAAAACAAGGAAAAAGGGACCAAAAAAAAAAAGATTCCAGGGATGTGATATGAATGAAATACCCTGCTCGGCATTAGAGCTGTGCAAAAAATTGATAGAGCTAAGTATTGCAATGTTATTTTTTGAATGTATTAATTCTCCAGTCCCTTGTATTGCTATGCAAGTGCTTATGCACTTGATTATCATGAGATGTTTTTAGCATCTACATTTTAGTGTACTGTGTCAAGTAAGTGCATTATGAGTATTCTGTTTTAATCAGTTGGAATGGGCATTTTGAATTACATCGAGGCAGTGTGTCACCAGATTTATTGTATAATAGTATAATTTATTAGTTGATCCAGGTGTCATGCAATAGGTTGCATATTACGCGCTGTTAATATACTTTCAGTCAACTCTGTAAAATATATCACGTATCATTACATGTGTTGTATTGCATGGTCCTTGGTACCCTGTAGTAATTACATATTTTCACACCTTAAAAGATAATAGGGTGCTAGACTACAAAATCCAAAAAAAAAAAAATAATAATAATAATGCTTTTGAAATACTTGGAGACCAGTTTAAATTATCTCTTCCAGCTTGACTCCAACTGCCACATACTGGCAATAATGACATGGTTAATGAAGTCCTTTTCTCCTCTGGGTTTGTCTACAAGTATGAGTCATTCGCTTTGTCCATCCCAGGAAGTCTAGCCGTTTTGATCAAGTCGCCCTCTGTGTCCCTGTGTCTCTCACCCGCTGGTTGTTTTTCTGAATTCTCATCGTTGCTTCCCCTCTCAGATATTTGCTGAAAGCTTCATCAAGCACAGCCAGAGTTCAATTACAAGAGCTGTCTCACTCCCCATCTCTCTCACATCCCTCCACACCAGTGCATAATCTGCATGCACACACACACACACACACACACACACACACACACACACACACACACACACAAAAGCACACACAAAAGCACATGCACACACAAGCACATACACATACCCACACTCTGCCTGTCAGGTCATCATCACAATCACCTCTCAACTACAACATGGCATCTTGAGCAGACACCTGCCACTCAACTCTGGCAAACACAAGAAAAAAAGTAACAGAGTGAGGAATGAGAGAGCAAGGGTGAGAGAGAGAAAGAGAGAGAGAGAGAGAGAGAGAGAGAGAGAGAGGGTGAGAGAAGAGGAGGGGAGCCAGAGAGGAGAGGAATGGGCAATATCATACTCAAAGGGAAAGAGTAGCTCTTAAAACATGAAAGCAGAGGCAGGGGAGACAGGCACAGCATGGCGGTGTGGGAGGGAAAGGGAACAGAGCGAGTGAGTCTGTAGCTAAAAAAGGATGATGGGGCTGACAGCAAAGTGTAGACCATTATATATATATAGGTAGCTATGTAAATGTCTGTCTGCTCTGCATACAAGAGACTGGTGGCTGTCAGTGACGTACCAGCCAATGCTCTGACCTTCTGTGAGGTGAGTATCAGATGACTGCTTCTAATTAATCACACCACCTCACACACACATTCACATATACATGCAGAAAAACTTATACAGATGAAATTATATTCATACGTTTGGGCATGTGGGCATGTTGCACATACATGCACGCACACACAGGCGAGCAGCGGTGGCATTAATCAAAAACTTAGCAAGACAGAAAAAGTGACAAAAGGGAGGCAGAAAAAAGTGAGAGTAACAGAGAAGGGAGGGGAATGCGAACAAAATGAGTGAAATTAACAAAAAAACAGTGAGAGGCGTGAAGCGAGAATGGGTGCGGGTGGGACGACGGCTAGCTCAGGCATTCAATATAGATGCTGCTCCTCTCTTGTTGGTGGTTGATTTAGCTTAGCGTAATCCCAAAGATCATTTAGCGCTGCTCATTCAAATGGTGATAAATCTCTGGCAGAGTTAATGAGAGATTTAAATGGCGTCATTGCCTGAAAGACACAGCTGAAATATCTCTGCACTACCTAATCCTCCCCTCTCATGTAATACAGTATACAACCATTACATCCATCTTCATATTGGAGACTGGACAAATCAGGTCAGTACTGCCGGCTCTGCATCAGTGAGACTCTGTGGCTTAGGAATTACATTTTCCTGCTCTTGGCACTCTTGTTTCATTTACAGCCCTACTCCCACGACCCCCAACCAAAATTTCAAACAAGCTTTGCAGGTAAATCACAGGCTCATCAGGTAAATCAGGAGTAACAACTGATTCCCACCACTTGAAAAAGATACCACAGCACATCCCTGTTCTGAATTCGCTGCCGCACACCTCATTTTGATAGCGACTGGGACAGGTGGAAATAATGATGCATTATTATTTTTTTTTACATAGACTGTTTTCAGACAAACTTAGAAGTTCAGGTTGTGACTTTACAGAGGCAGGTCTGAAAACTGTGTGCTGCTATGGCTTCATTTATCCAGGAGGTATGCACAGAAGCAGAGGAAATGGAAAGTGATACGATACGATATGATACGATACTATTATGACTGCTGTATGATACAATACAATACAATGCAATATGATACGATGCAAGGTGATACAATATGCAGAGGTGGAATGGTAAAAGGACTGCATTTCTATAGTGCTTTTCTAACTTACCGACTATTCAAAGTGCTATACAATGCATACCTACTACTGTAATTAAGCAGCATTTTTGTGCACTCTTTTAGTCAGTAAATTTACTATTAGTTTAGTGCATTTTTGCTGACATATCTTGTGCTTAATGACATTTTAAATCACATCAATCATAGAGTACAAATACTGTCTATGAGCAATCAGAGACTATCATAAATTAACAAAGTGTGGTGCCTTTCAGAGTGAACGGTCAGTTAGCAGAGATGAGAGGAAGAATATGGCTTTACTTTTTTGATGCTCTCTTTTTCAATTTCCAGAATTAAAAGAATCTAGTTTGAACTTTGAACAACTCTTTTAGACTTACACAGAAAAAAAAAATCACATCGACCAAAGTTATTTTCTCTAAAACGTTAAAAAGCAACTTTCCCTCTGAGTACACTGACTTAAGTAGATTTTTACTGCAGTACTTCTAATTCCATTTAAATAAAAAAAAAAAAAAAAAAAATCACCCAGGTAACCATACTTCTAAGAGAGTAGCAATTTCTAACATTCATTGGACTGTGAACAATATGATAATACTTTACTGCCCAGTTTTCTGGACATTGTGCTGCCTCTTTCCACATAATCGCAAATAATCACAATCACACAGCATCATAGCATCAGTACGTTAAATGTATTACATTGGTTGCAAACCCACATCATGATAAGAACATGCAGGTTCTCTGAGCTGGTGGATGGCAGTGCTCTGCTCTCGACTCTGTCCTTGTCCAGTGGGGACACAAGTGCTTAATGTTGGCAGTCTGAAAGAGTAATCGATGCTCATAATCATGAAGCACCTTTAATCGCATAGCCTTCAATGGAATCTAGCCCGTTTAACAAATCCAAGAGGGCTTGCTAGAAAGCTATTTCTCAAGGTATCTAGCTTATAATTAGCCCTCATCTTGTGTGGTCTATTTCCCATTTCCTGACGCTCTCAGTGATCTGATTCTCTGCCTCGGCCCCTCGGCCCCTGGCCTGGCGTTGTGACATCTGTTCAGCACACAACATACTGGCCCATTAAAAGTACACACACTCTACTCTGATCAGGGCAAGCGTATGCGTGTGAGTTTGTGAGAAAAAGAGAAAGCGAGTGAGAGACAGAACGCAAAAATAACCAGTACCCTCTTTGCAAACAGTAATTGGGTCGTTTGAAAGGCTAAGCCTATCTCAACACTAATCAAGCTCTAATTATACTACAACACCCCCCCTCTCCTCCCCATACATACATGCTGCACATGCACAATCAGATGATGCTGGTCATACCATTTAGCTCCTGCCCATGACAAGAGAAGACATGTGAAAGGCAGGACAGTGCTGAGGTTCTCCATCTCACCCTGCCTCAGTGAAACTAAGCCGATAACACAGACTGACAGGGTGACATGTGTCACTGGGAAACAGGGGCCATGTTCAGTCTGCGATGAAGAGGTGCCGCAGTTAGGAATCGCACACAAGTGCATTCACGCACGCTGAGACACAGGGAGATGAGAGCCAAACACTCTTCAACGAAGACTCACATGCACATGCACCACCATGCACAAGCAGACACAGGCATGCAGGCATAAATGTAGTTGTACAGTCACACATGCATACCCACACACACACACACACACACACACACACACACACACACACACACACGCACATGCTCACACACATGCATACCCTCAGTGGAGCAAAGAGACACCAATCACAGGAATTTCACAGCTGACTGACCCTGATCTGGCAGACTTCTCTGCATCTGTGTCTGCTGAAATGGTGTATGTGTGTGTCTACTCCCAAACCTCCCCCCACCTCCCTTGCCACTCACCACACAAACATCCACACACACTCACACATCACAGCAGTTGTGGCTGAGGTGCTGGTTGCCCTCCTGAGTCTTGCCATCACTGGATCTGAAACGTTCTATGGCAGATATCCTCAGTGGAGAAAGGCAAGAAATGAGCCTGTCCAAAAAGCCAATGAGAAAAGGAAAAGAAAGTGCAGCAGCAGAGGGGGGGGATTGGTGCTTCTCTTAATAGCTGTTTGTCCAATTCCCCCAGCACAAGGAAAATCTCCTCTTCCTCTTTTTGCGCATAAATCATTCTTTGCTCTCTCTGCTCCTCACTGCATGTATGAATCACCCTTTGTCACCCTCCTCCACTATCCTCCTTGTTGTTTGTTTAGTTTCTCATCTGTCTCTATCACAATGACGCTTAAAAGCAGGTCTTATTATTGTATAAATCTCTCCAGGCATTGACTGTCTGAGATACTATGCCTTTTTTGCACTGTATTTGTTTTCGAAGCTCTCTAAGCGATTTTCTGTTACAGTTTAAGGTTTACACTGTTAAGTCAGATGTACAGAATAAAGAAGAGAGGGAGGAATAGAGGAGGGCACAGAAGATGGACAAGGTGAAGGGTTACACGTCCAAGTAAGACATGATGAAAGCATGAGATCAAAGTGTCAGTGATACCTGACTGAAGGATCATTTGTCAGGAAACTGTTTGATACAGATTTCGTTACAGTGGCTGTAAATGTACCATTGATAAGTAAAACGCAGAATTTGTTGCAATATCTTTAGCTTATTTAGCTTAGATGCAAAGTAAATTTTGAGCAAGCAACATGTGGTAAATCATGCATTTTTTACAAGATGTTCAATCAATGCTGTTAAGAAACTGGAATTCTTTTGGCATCAGCAGAATGAATTCACAGGGACATTTTCACAAGCAGATATGGGGGGCTTTTATTATGATATTCATGTTTGAGATGTTGCAGTCCATCTGCAATGTGATGTTGCAGGCAACAGTCATATGTTGTTCCTATGTGCAGGTTATTATGGATCAAATGGATTTTAAAAAAAAAATGGATATTTCAAGGCAACATGGTATTTTGTGCTTTCCTTGACAAATTTGGTAATTTTTTTTTATCTTAATTTGAGAGGCTGAACGGATATTGGAAATATTGCAGTTGCAATATTTTACAGCATTAGATTACAACAGCAGTCTTTGGAGGAATGCCATTTTTGGCACCTTTTTTGTGCACGGTTGATTGAAATGCCAGTTGGCCTCAAAACTGAGTGAAACTGCCACTTATAGTTGTTGTATGATTTCTATGCTTTTAACAGAAAACATATGTCATTTTCCGCAGTCTCTCTTTGGACTAAGGCAATCAGAGCCAGGCAGCGGTCATTATTCAGCCTGATTGGCCAAAAACCACGAGGGGACTGGGATCAGTGTTATTTCTTTTCTCTCATTAAGTTGCTTCCCCATGGGGAATAAATTTGAGTGCTATAGAACTGTCAGCGCTTGATGTGAACAGTTTCATTCCAAAATGAAGTACTGTATCCAGCGATTGACAAATGTGAGACCTACGGCAATAAAATGACTAATGCCTTCAAAGTACAAAGGAAACCACTGGATCAACCCCCATGATCTAAATTCAGAATGTCAGACTCAACTGTTTCCAAAAGCTTGCACCTGACAGCAATTCAGCCATTCTCACAACACCATTAACATTATATTAGTGTAGCAAAGTGCCACACTTCCCCTTCGGCCACCTATTCTGTTGACATTTTTCACATCGTGCCGTAGGAGGGAGATACATTCAGGTGGAATAACAGAGGAGCAGCAGAGGAGAGACATCAGTCAGGAAATATGAGAAGGACAGGAATGGAGGGGAAGGATATATGGGGGGACAGGAAGATGTTGTCACAGCTTTTCTCCATCAGCTAAACAGAGATGAATGAGGTGAGGAGAGCATGTCGGTTATACTCCCTCAGTCAGTCATAGCATCTGGCTGATCTGAAGGTTGCCAGTTAAACTCCACCATCAGTCATGGTGCCTGGCTCGTGTGAAGGTTAGAACCATCTGGAAGTTTGCTTGTCTGTCTGTGTCCCTGTCCTTTCTTCTTCTACTGATTTAGCTCCATTTGTTCCCTTCCTTTTTGCCGTATTGCTATGTTGCTCAGTCTGTTTGTTTCTCCTTATTCTCTATCTCCGCATCTGTTCACTCTCCTCCTGCCTCGCCATCTCTCAATTTTATCACACTCGCTAGCACCACAATGAGTCATTTTAAGAGATGAATGGAAAGATTCGCATTTATTACTGTCATCACAGTAACTGAAAATCAATATATTAGCTTAAGTGCAAGTGGAGCTCAAGTGATGTGAGGGATACTTTTGCTTTGCCTACTTAGCTTATCAACAGCTTCAACAGCAGTGTGTGTAGGACTCAGTTTTGTCCAGCCCCGCCCTTCCATGCTCTTATCATCACTCCAGCACCATTGATTGTGCTCTACCTAGATTTGATAGTGAGGCATTTAAATAGACTCTTCTTAGAGCAGTATTACAAATAGACCCTTTGCATTGAATGAAGAGAACAGAAAATAAACCACAGATGAAACAGAAAGGGAAAAAAAAAATGCATTGCATGGAAACATTTGGCTGGAATAAGAGCAATTGTTTGGCTTCTCTGTGGTTTATTGCTGATATGGCTTGATAATTTCGTGAAGTTAGTTATTTTTGGAGGGCAGATAATAATACCCAAAGGCATATTGGCACAGATATCTGATTTTTCCAAAAATACATATTCTCAAGATCTAGTTTAGAAAGTTATTGTTATTGTATTATAAGAGGGATACGAGATGGTGCAGCAGATTCCACACAAGTGCTTTATATATTATAGGCACTGCTGCTACTTCCTTGTCACAAGAGGTGGCCAATTGAACTTCTAACACAATACATTAGGTTTGTGAAGCCATCATCTGTGATGAGGCAGAGGGTGCTGTGGCACATAAACAGCATCGGGAGCTTTTAAAGATGGTGTCGCATGCTGATAAATTGAGTCCCTCTGGTCTAGCGCTGACAAAGATGTCTGAGCTAGTGTAGCTATCCACTCCCATAATACTCGCACATAAAACATTCTACAGCGGAAATCAGATTTAATTTTCAGTTTCTTCTAAAAATTCCCTTTTTAAATGATATGAATTTTAAATTATACTGGAACTGGGGAATCAGGAAATTTGAGTCCCATTCAAACTACTGATAGACCACCACCACTGGAGTAAAAGTTTTAGTAGGTCTAATGGCTTCTAAATCTGGCTTGAACACACACACACACTCACGCTTTTTGTTCTCAAATCATACAGTTTTGGACGAACAGACAACGCCATGATTAAACTGTCCTCCAACATTTGAATATTGAATATTTGTCCCGCCCCCTTCTCTTTTGTGATTGGTTGTTTCTTCCAAAACTGACAGTGACGAGTGACGCATCTCGGTTAAAAGCTGAAGTGTCAAGTTTATTTCATTTATATGGCACTTTACAAACAAAAACAAGTTTTGCACCAAAGTGATCCACAAACACAATAGACAGAATTTAACTTTTCCAAAACAGCGAGC